>NW_020650971.1:475599-814794 GCF_003573695.1 Papaver somniferum | reverse complement strand
TTCTAAAAGATGGAATTTAGATCTGAGTTCACTTAAGGGAAGAGACTTTGTTTTGTCATTTGTAAAACTACTTAAAAAAATGTTAAGACGTTCAAGAAGGGTATCATCATCCATGGAATGGGGAAAGGTGCGAAGAAATGTGGCTTCTTCAGCAAGACCATAAACGTCTGCAAAAATGGATAATTAGATAAAGGAAAACGATTGGAAAAAGGAGTAGAGGGAGAGAAGGAATATTACTTACCATAGAGTTGGTCATTCTCCTTCTGAATTTAAAAGTCCATTCTCCTTTCTTATCAATACCATTTTAATTTAAAAGGATATGAGAATGATCAGATCCTACCGCCACTAAATGTTTTAGGGATGCATAAGGTAATTGAAGGTCCCATTCTGCATTTTGTGAAGCTCTATCTAATCTTTCCTGAATATTCTTATCTCCTTTCCTATGATTATCCCAAGTAAATTCATATCCCGAGAAACCTACATCAAAAAGTCCTACTCTTTCTAGAATTCTATGATAATATTCACTGTCTCTTTTATTAAAGGGCAGTCCTCCTAACTTCTCTGACTGGTCAAAGATCATGTTGTAATCACCTATAACTATCCAAGGCATATTCCTACGATTTACTTGGTGTCTTATTTCTTCTAAAAAGTCCCAAACTACATTCATATTGATGGGGTAAGGGCTCCCATAGAAGCAAGTAAGGACCCATTTACTAGAATCAAAGTTGGTTTGAACAATTACATTTATCATATTGGTGTTCCATTGTACAATGCCAAAGTGAAATCCATCTACCCTGGCGATGACTAAGCCTCCTGCAGTAACTATAGGATCCACAATGTGGTAATTAGTGAAGGAAGCTATTATATTTTAACTAGGTATCTTTGAGATTTAGTTTCAGAGAGAAAAAGGATTTCAGGTTTCTGTTGAGCTATAAGATAATGGAGATGGTTTTGAGTAAAGGGGTTACTACAACCCTGAACATTCCAAACTAAAAGTTTCATAATTAAAGAGATGTTAAGAAAAAGACACAAAAAGGAAAGCAGAAATGAAAATAAGATTCCTAATTTGAGTCTAACAGCAAGCAAATTAGGTCTATCAGGCCAATAAAAATTCTCAAGCCGATAAAATTCTAAGTAATAAAACAAGCAAGGGGATAGTTTGTTGCATATAATATGTTGGAATGTGATTGATGCTATAGGCAATATCAAATTTAAAAAGTAGGTCAAATCAGAATTTGGTAAATATTTGTGTCTCCTCCTATCGCTTTGAGGGGGTAAGAGAAAGAAATGGAATCGGGAGAAACTCATCCGTTTGTCAAGATTCGCCTGGAGATTGGATCTAAATTGATCAATGCAAGGATAAGGCCATCCTCAGCAAGAAAGGAACAAACCCTTCCAATGAAGAAGATGATAAAAAGTCAGATACCGAAATTTTAAAGGTTGATTTAGGTTGGGAAATTGGGGTGATGAATGATGAGTCTATACTTATATGTTGTGTCAGATGCAATGAAGATGATGCAGATTCGATATTCTCAGATGCAGGAATAACAGGAGAAGCAATGTCAAAAGATTCAATAGCATTAGCAGAAGGCGAGAAACAAAGTCTTCTATTCACAGAAAGAGCAGCCTCTATAGTTAGTGCTGCGGGCCGGCCCATGTTCAGAACATCTTGAACATCTGTTAGTCATACGCTATTTTTTCTTTATTTTTATCCCGTTGACATCCATTCTTACTCGAATTTTTGCTCTCTTTGGACTGTGCACTCATGCAGCACAGATTCAGCTCAAGCTCGTACACCAAAGTCTCCAAATGTGGCTTTAACCATGAAAGGTGGAAGCCAATTCAATGTTTATAATCCATTGGTTCCGATAATGACCAATGGGGTAAGACTACAAGTTCAAGCTTATACTTGCAGACCTTTTTTTAAGTTGCACAAATACTTATTAATCAGGGATCTTCCTGATGTGCAGAAATTAACCGCACATTTGCTTGGGTGTTGTCAAGGCAACACATGGGAATTTCATTGGCTGTAAGTATCTGTAAGCTAACTCATGCAAGAAATTAAGGGATTCTGGACCATTTCTCCCAAACTGTGACTATAGGCTGCAAACATCGAGGGTGAATTTGTGCATTTATCATCGCAGGAGCAAACACAATCTTCTAGACATATGGTCTCTACAGAACTACGCAAGGGGGGAGAGTTGGAGTAGGGACTTCAGTATAGCGTACGACTCCTCGGCCTATTGCAAATATCCGGCTACCCCGAAATTAATTACAAAGAACAAAGTCCTCTTTGTGAACCCTGAAGCTGTGATCCAAAAGCAAATACGGCGATAGAACTTTGGGATGTGGATGCCGTGAATCGGGAGTGCATTTCCCCACATGAACAGATATATTTCATTGAAACCCCTAGGAGAGAGCTCAAAGAATGAAGAAATTAAGCGCGAGAGGCCTTGAAGACACTGATTAACCAGCTTGATGATGGAGCAAGTCTTGCTACTTAAGAGAAATTTTACTTCATATAACAGTTTGCCAATCACAAATATTAGTTTCTTTGAAGGGCTTTGGTTCTATTGATAACAAAATGCAAGCCAAACTGAAAGTTGCATCTTCTCTAACTTAGAAGTTCGATAAGAAAGAAAACTTTATCTTCCCCAACTTATATTTTTTAACCGATTGATTCGAACCAATTACCAGGGTTACTAAATCCTGCTTCTGGTATTGGCTATAGATTATCCAGCACAGTTTTTCCTCCAACAGAGAGTTAAAGATTGATTCGAACTCAAAACACAAACAGTAATGTAATAAAGCTTCTTAATAAACCTCCTTCTAAAGTTGGATTTTCACATGAATTCACCAAAGAGTTGACCCTTAAGCATCGAAGTGATTCAACAAAAGAAATTCTGTCATTCGGGAAAAACAAACTTAATCACGGCATAAGAAAATACAGCAGCTACCCTACACCTATAACTCCTCACATTGTGTCTCCAGCTTACTTCTCTGAAGAGTTAGGTCCTCTCTTCTTTCCAAAGCCAACAACTGAAAGACATAAAGAAACAGGAAATCAGTGATTCAACTTCCAAATGAATATCAAAGAAAGAACAAGGATCACATTTAACTACTAATTATGCTATAGAATGTAAAAACAAAATTGTCGATCGGTGCCTCAGCTTTAAGATGTGTTCACAGCTGTTAACTCATAGTATATTTAAAACCATCATTGGCACTAGTCAAGAAATACAAACACTAAACTACACAAAATCTATTGCACAAAATGATAAGCTTAACATAATAGAACCCCCAGATATTAGATGAAAATGCATCAGAGAGATTTCCCAAGAGGTGCCAACATTTTACCATCCTAAAATATGATTTCTGATGTCCCTTTATGTTTTATCATCACTTGCAAATTTCAACACTAGAACTTGCTAATGTAGGCAAGTGGTGAAGTAGGTCTCATTTTAAGCAAAGTTCCAAGTATAAACTCAAAATAACTAGTACCGAAAACTAAAATTAAAAAAAAATAATAATAACATCTACAGAACATGGGCCTAGAACAACAACTATTATAAACTCATGGGCCTAGAACAACATCTATTATAAACTCTCAAGTTTATAAGTTCATTGATAAATACATGTGACACTTGGAAGCATACAGTTCTGAAATTCTTTCAGTTCAGGTTCCAAGTTCATCAGATACCATAAGCAACTAGTTATAAAACAATGTCTTCATGAAACTGGCTTACATTCTTAAATAACTTGTGACACACTTAAGAAAATCAGACAGTCTTGTAGAGATGCAATGAAAAAACAAAACAATTGACATGATGACACTGTTTGTAATATAGAAATACAGTCTCAGACAAACATGGTTCATATCCAATCATGACTACACCAGCAAGCTTCAAACCAAACTAAGCACGGTCCTCATTTCTGATTGTTTAGATAACCCATTCATAACAGACTAAAACAAGACGAAACGATTAACGAAAAAGATCAAACATCACTAAAAACGAGCAAAAAAAAACCGACACTCACATGAGGTGGGGCCCCTGTTAATCGTGCAAATTGGGAGCCACCCCATGTGAGAGTCGGTTTTTCTGCTCGATTTCTTTTGTGTCTGCAAAGAATTGTTGTAAAATTAACCTAAAAGAACCCGTAAATATTTGATGAAAATGCATCAGAGAGATTCCCAAGACGTGTCAACATTATACTATCCTGAAATAGGATTTCTGATGTCCCTGTCTGTTTTATCATCACTTGCAAATTTCAACAAAATCTTCCTCAAATTTAATAAATTAGTAAGAAACCCCTACAGAAGGAAAAAGAGTTTAAACCTACAAACAACCATTGCTGATTAGAACTTGCTAATCTGAGAGAGGTGCATCAGGGTGAAGTAGGTTTCATTTACAAAATAGAAAAAACATGGCCCAAGTACAACTTTGAACTTCCAAGTTTACTCAGGTCACTGTCAGAGATTTGCTCTCATGGCGCACACAATAAGAAATAATGCAGTTCAGGGAACTGTGACTCATACTAGAACAAGAAACTAGTCTCTAACAATAACCTCGCAAAAAGTTGTTTAAGAAACCAGCAACTCTACAAACACACTCAAAAAATTAGACAGTATTACAAAATGCAAATTGAAGAAATAAAAAACAATGGACACTATTGGTAACAGAAAATGCAGTCTCAAACCAACGTACTCCACATATAACAACTTAAGCTACACTAGCAAGCTTAAAAAACAAACTAAGCACAGTCCTCATTCCCAATTGTTTAGGTAACCAAATCATATCAATCCACACAGCTGGAAACAGACTAATGCACCATCAGTCCACAACAACTTAAGCCACACTAACAATCCTCAAAAACAAACTAACCACAGTTCTAATTCCCAATTTTGTTTCATAAACCAAATCATAAGATTCTACCAAAAAAATCTGAATACCCTTGAAGTTCATTTCTTCACCAAATCAATCAATATCTATAACAATAACAATTTAACAACACATCCAACTACCAATTTCACATCTAAAAACCCCAACCCACAAACCCTAAAAAAAAAAAAAAATCCAATACCCTTGGTTCATTTTCTCACTAAATCAATCAATCACTGTTTATAACAATAACATTTAACTGCACATCCAATTACCAATTTCACATTTAATAACCCCAATCCACAAACCCTTGAAAAAAAAAATCCAAATCCAAATCCAAAAATCACTTCAAAAAACCAGTAAACACAGCAGAATCTTACCAGCAGTGACGAAACGTCTGTTGTATTGCATCCTCTTGTGAGCTCTACCTCTGGGCTTCTTCTTCTTGTCTTGTTTAGCAACCTTTGGGGTTTGTCCTCTAACTTTACCAGCACGAGCCAAAGATCCGTGAACCTTACCTGCATCAAATCACCACCATCACCGGCGTTAGATTCACATATCACAGATTCAAAATTTGAGACAAAACGAAACAGATGGATAGAGGGGGGGAGATACCCATGATTGAAGATTTGTGGAGGGTGGAACTTCGTCTTCTCTTCTGTTTTCGATTTGGAGGTGGAAAATTAGGGTTTTAAAGGAATGTTTATAGTAGGGCAAAGTTAGTAGATTGGTTTTATAGACCGTAGTTATGGTACTTGGACTGGTGGGCTAATGGGTTTCTGGACTGGTGGTTACTGGTAATGGGCTTGGGTGGTTACTGGTAATGGGCTTGGACTATATCACGGCAGTTAAACCACCCTGAACCAAAAGAACGATTTTTTGGCACCACTAGTACAATATTAAGTAAACTTAGAACACTGATGGATGCATATACGTTTTCTCATTAAAACCTTGACAAGGCAAACCCAGTGGGATAAAACCTTGACGAAGGGAAAAGAGTATAACGTGACAAATGCAAGTAAAGGTGATCCGTTGCAGATGATCGCTTTGCTCTGTTGAAGTTGACTAGTTTCTTCACAACTCCCAAGACAGACCCCTCATGGGACTAATAGCTTTAGCTGAGAAATTACATTCCGGTGTTTGTCGTTGTCTCATTAAAAACCTTTCCAAGTAACAAAACCCTGTGGGAAAAAGCAACCTCGGTGATAGAAAATAGTTCAACACACAATTAGATGCTCCCCCTGATGTCAGACAATTTTCATTAGTCTAATGCAGTCAAAAGGAGATTATCACACTTTACTTTGGTGACTTGAATGTTTATTAGACCTTGTTGTTGATTTTGGAAGTTAAGTTGCTTAACAGACTATCGTGTTTCATTTATTTGATTCGGATATTTTTTGATCAGTAATATCAACGCGATCTTTATGTCTTCAAAGTTCAACAAACTTGATGCTTTTAGCTTTTTCTCGCTAAAAACCTTGTCAAGTAAACCATTTGGGAAAAACTATTCTCGATCGAAGGGAAAAAGAGTGCAACACAACTTCAATTTCGAAGTAAAATATGTCGACATCATATCATTGGATCCTCTCCCTGATGTCGGCATCTCCCCCTGATTACTTTCAGAGTTGTTTCAGACAGTTCCTTTATTCATGTACTTTTCGAAATTGAATATTGGTAATGACTTAGAAAATAATCTACCATATTTCCCCTGATTACTTTCGTTAGAGAAGAGATTATTATTCTTTCATAATCAACAACTTTTGGATTGCACTTTCATTAGCATTCCTTTTTATGTCTTTGCAGGGATAAAACATATTTCAATGGTTACTTTAAGTTCATGATTACATTCACTGTACCAATCGAATGATGTTGCGCTGGCGCTGAGCTATATCTAGCTAAAAAGTTTCCTGAGGATGCAAAATTTGATTGAGTAAATTATTATATTAAGTACAACAAACCGTATATTTTAATTAGATATGAGAATTCCATCTCCCAACACATCTTCGTCATCTTCCTTTAGATAAAATGGTCACTTACTTACATTTTAACCTCGACTATCAGGATGCATCTCTTTATTAAATTTCCTGACAACTTTAGACATATGCAAACCGGTGATATACCACAAGCTCAGTATTCGGTCGAGCTTTCCCCAGATTTTTCATCTCAAATTCGGATTTAAAATAGCTTTTAAGGTATTTTATTACATCAAGAGTACCCATCATGTATGTACCATCGACATAAATAGCTACAATTCCAAATCAGGATATTTCTTTTTAATATACAAGGAAAAATAACTTACTTGTCTATCACCTCCAAATCAAATAGCCACTTAATTAGACGGGTATACCACATCCGCCTGATTGCTTCAATCTATAAGTGGACGTTCTATCTAACTGTGAACGCACTCTGTGGTTTAGAGTCATTTGATTTGGGCAACAAAAGGCTATCAAGTACTTTTGTAAATATCTGTTATCTCTTGATTATTTCATATATACGTAACAACCACATACATATGCTGCATTTCAAGTCCTTTTGAAATTACCAAGCTAACTAAGTAGCGGAACATTATAATGTTCATTATAAGATAACAATTCCAGTGCATTGTGAGAAACCTCGCGCCACAAGGCAAGTCTTTATACTTTATGATCTCATTATTCTCACTGCGCATGGTGAAAAATAATCATGTATGTCCATAGGCTTTACACTTGGTTGGTTGACCAGTGAGGTTTTTTGATGTTAGTAGAGGATTGAGACAAGGTGATCCATTATCACCAATTCTCTTTGTAATATCTGAAGATGTCTTGAGTAGAAAATTGAGAAAAATGGTGGAGGAAAATGAGATTATGCCAAAGTTAAACTAAATAGGTGTTCATCCAACACACATTTTATTTGCAGATGATGTTTTTCTATTCTTCAATGGACACAAAACGAATTTACAAAAGGTGATGAAGCTATTAAAATATTATCAATCATCTTCTGGACACGTAATCAATCAGATGAAGAGTAAAATTTTTGTAGGTGGTGTAACTGTTGCAAGACAACAAAAAATTGCTTCTGAGTTGCAAATGAATCTATCTCAACTTCCTGACAAGTATTTAGGAGTTATCTTGAAACCTGAAGCTGTGAAATCAAGCATTGTTTGGGGAGTGGTAGAAATGATTCAAAATAGATTAGCAAGCTGGATTGGTAAACTGTTGGCTTTTAAAGATAGAACCACTCTAGTAAAATCAGTATTATGCAGCATCCGTATTTACAACATGTCAGTTTATAAGTGGCATGTAGGTGTGGTGAAAATTTGTGAAAGGCTTATAAGGAATTTCTTGTGGACAGAGGATCCATATGAGAGGAAGAGTGTTACACTAAAATAGGAAGAAACATGTGCACCAATGGAGGAAGGAGGTTTAGGCATAAGGATATTGGAGATTATTAATAAGGCTTTGTTAATGAAGCTTGTATGGAAAATACAGAATTCTGAAGCTGAATGGGCCAAGTTTATGAGAGATAAATTTACTACAATAGCAGGTGAATGGATATCAGGCTATAAGAAATCCTCAATATGGCCAGGTTTAAAATGGTTATGGAGGAAGTAAAGCAGAATACTAGATGGATTACAGGTACTTTTACTTCAATATCAATATGGAGGGATGCTTGGATCAAAGAAAAGCCTTTGGTTGAAATTTTTGATGAGGATGAATATATGCTACAAAATATAGACATGAAAGTGGCTGATTTGATTGTCAATGGGAAATGGCTTATACCTTTCAGCCTTTTAAAATATTTTCAAGAGGAGGAATTGCCAATCATTTCAAGACAAAAAGATACAAGAATGTGGACTGGTACTATGTTAGGAAAATTTATTGTGTCATTAGCTGTTGAAGTGATTAGAAATAAATATCAAAAAGTGAAATGGGAAAAATATGTTTAGGATCCAGTTCTACATCCTACAACAACAAGTAATGTTTGGAAGATAGTGAGAGGCATATGTGCTACTGATGAGAAGAGACAAAGCAAAGGTTTCAGCGTAGCCTTAAAATGTTACATATGTGATAACAATACAGACAACCTGGAGCACATATTGTGGTACTGTAATTTCAGCCAATTGATATGGAAGTGGCTTGGTGGAATTTTCTTGTTCTGTAATCCTAAAGATTATGAAGATGTAATGAATTTTACTAAAAATAAAAGTGGAGCATTTAAGGATATCTGGATTTTGGTAGCTTCCATTACTGAAGTTCAAGAGGAGAATAAAACAATACACAAAAGATTGTGCAGTGGGAATATATAAAGAGTTTCACGTGGGATTGTAGTTATGATTTCATTGTTTTCAAGAATTTTTGATCTAAAAAATCAAGATTGTATAAGTTAGATTCCATTTACCTGCAATAAATCAAGCACTCATTTGTTATGATGGAGCTTCTAGAGGTAATACAAGTGTAGAAGGATATGGATTTGTGAAAAGACGAGGGTACCCAAATATACCTCAATCTAAAACTTTTCCTACCTATAAGTCCTTTCTTCGAAAATGATTATCTATGGACTGAGTCGAGACAATCAACTCATCGGTTCACACTTCGTGTGATCGTCTATGGATACGAGATCGAGACAAAACAACAACGAAGTATGTTTACTTGATAAAAAGGTTCGGACTTAACCAAACACAATAAATTCACTTATCAAGTAAATATGATTTAACATTTGTGTGATTTACTTTAATTATAATAAAACAATTATAATGCGGAAAATAAAAGTAAATGACACAACAATATTTCGTTAACGAGGAAACCGCAAATGCAGAAAAACCCCAGGACCTTGTCCAGAATTGAATACTCTCAGGATTAAGTCGCTACACAAAATTACACCTAACTTCGTAAATTCGAGACCAAGCAACTAAACCTATAGTTCACCTAGTTCGGTCTGTATTCCCAAGCCTCCAACTTATAAATAAGTCACGTAGTTGGAACAATTCCTTTGGTTCGTATTCCAAACAGTAAAGGAACAACAAATTTATTTGGTATCAACTCTCTTCAACCAAGTGATATGAGTCGGACAAAGGCTCTTATGTTTATCTTAACATAAACTCCTTCGTCATGTCCTTAGATTTATCTTATGTTCAATTACCAAAGTAATCGTTAAGATTTTGCGATCAACACTCTTAATCCAAAGAATTGTGTTGACGCTGATCTACTCAAGTAATCAATTCAATTCTATCACAAGGATAAAACTGATTATTAATTGGATCCTCTTTTTACCGAAACAAGTATTATGCACGCCATGATTATGAAACCACAAATCAGAAATCTTCAATATCTTCTTCGTCTTCAAATCTTCTTAGATCTTCAATAAACACCTGCACATAATCAGTTGAATCTCTTGTTATCAATCACGCACATAACGGAGTCTGTTAACAATGGATTATCACAAGATCGTCTTTAGAACTAACAACAGTCTAAATATCCCTGTCGAAACAAACTAGTTTGAGTGAATCTTATATCAGAGGAGAAGATCCTCAAGAATAAACAAATTAGGTGCAATCAAAGTTCAACCGTCGTTAGTCAATCAAATCAATGAAAACAAAAGATAAACCACAATTATCTAGTTTCCCATCAACAGTACTAATAGAGCTTCTCAATCCCAAAGAAGACTTTAAACCGAGCGGCCGTAAGAGATTTTGCTTAATTAGGTTACTCTCCTTTCCGAATAGGCGGCTTCACCAGTAGCAGCACAACAAGAGGTAGTTTGCTGTTACGAAGGATTAGTTTGCTAGAAATGCAAACTTCAAGTATTTAGACTAGGAATTTTGGACACCAAGGAATTTCCAAAACTGAAAATATTCTCAAGATATTCATTAAAGCACAAATTCGGTTTCCATAATTCCTGGAAATGCTCAGTCCAAAAATAATGATCGAAATCTCTCTGGAAAATCTTTAATTAGTAAATGCACATTACTAATTCTTATTCTCCTAAAAATGAAATTAATAACCCTAATTAAAATATTCTTAACTTATTTCTGTTTCGATCCTAGGATTTTCTTCTCTTAACTATTAAGGAATAACTTTGAACAATTAAATAATAAACATTCACAACACGTGTTCAAAGTGTGTCGACATCCTTACTTTGTAAGTTCTCTTTCATACTTACAACCTTGAACCCGATTTTTCACACTTCCAAACAAGTTTAGAATTGGTTCATCTGACTTTCAAGAACTATGTGATTGATCAAATAACATTCAATCACAAATCATGAGTGTAACGGTTCTACCAAAACAAGTTTCGGTTCTACTTCCATGTGAGATTGTGCATAGCCACACTAGCTTTCAAAATTCGGTTGACTAGGTACTAGGATCGGTTCCCCATATATATATGGTATATAACTTGAATGTGTTCACATGTCCATAGGATCGGTTCCCCTTTGCATAAAAACGTGTTTCACATGTCCATAGGATCGGTTCCCCTTTCTGCTATAAACCTGCTGCACCTCATAAAAGGATCGATTCCCCTTTGTAATGTACTACACCTCTCACTAGGACCGGTTTCCCTTTTCCCAGTTTTGGTCAGACATAAAATCACAAACTCGATCATACCATCTCAGGTGATTACTTAAGATCGGTTTCACTAATAAAAGTCATATCAATACATAAATCAGGCCTTTGTGAATAGTTTTACCAAGAACACAAACAAGTCATGAGCGGTTCTACTAATCACACATACTGGTTGTACATAAGATAAGCAATGAATAACAAAACCAATAACACCTGGCGATTTCCTTTTCGATTCACAAACCAAGTTCATGATTTTTTTTTTGAAGCATCATGAATTTACTTCCTTAGAACACATGTAAACATTGTTCCCTATGATGAAATCCTTACCTCATACCCATACACTAGTGGAAAATGGGGTTTCTAGGACTCACATCCGAGACCCTCATTGACCGTAGTTGGACCGTTGACCGAACATAGCGGTCTCTGATATAATAAAAACACGGAAAAATTCAGAGATGATTAATAGCCGTCTCTGAATTATTACTATTTTGCCCTAAATCTGTTGCCGCCACGACCCATAAAAACCGATTGAGATGTGATAATATTTTATTATTTGACCGAGCATATGAATACCTCTTTCTCTCTCCCCATTTTTAATCTCACTTTCTCTTTTTTCTTCTTTTGTTTTCGCGGCCTCTTATGTCTTATCCATATCTTCTTTGTCCATTTCATCCACCAAACTGAAAGAAAAAACAGAAGAAATCAATTAAATATCTCTCAATCTCTTAGCCATCTTCTTCATCCACCAAACCGAAACTGAAAAGAAAACCCAGAACAAATCAATTAAATCATCTTCTCTCTCGGTCTCTTATCCATCTTCTTCATCGACCAAATCGAAACTTAAAAAACCCCAGAAGAAATCAATTAAATCATTGCTCTTAAACCCAGGGTTAGTTTCTATAAATTAAAAGAAACACCCATTTTCCAGTTTAATTAAATCATTGGGTTTGTTTCTATAAATTTCTTAAGGTAATTAGGGTTTACTTTTTGATTTTTCTTCAATTTTTTTCTTGTTCCTTTTGTTTGTTATTTTTTCTTGTTCCTTTCATGCATAGTATTCTCGTGATTTAATCCAAGGTCTCTTCTTTCTATTGATAGCCATTTAGGCATTTTTCTTAATTAGTCTCAACAATTTTCGGTTTATTTTGGTTTGATGAATCAGGGTTCGATTATCAACTCTACTTGTTTTGATAATCTAGGATTTGTGATTTTGCTATAATCTCAGAAGATCTAGCTGCTAGGATCTTTGTTGGATTCAAGATCTAGTTGAAGTATTCCTTTTTCCTCAATTTTATACAAAAAAATTGGTAAAAGATTTTATTTATTTTTGATTTTTTTTACCTTTAATGTCCATTGAGTGTTTGGAGTTATGGGTCTGATATTGGATTCCTAATAAGGAGGTTTCACTCCAAATTATTTTTATCCCACTGATTGGATGTCCCATGTTTAATTAATTGTTTTTCATTGATCTCTGGATCGTTTGAATTTAGATGAGCATTTTTGTTTTCCCTTGCTCGCAGTTGGTAAGTCTTTGTGCCATGGGGGTTATGGCAGAAACCGTTATGTGTATATAGCTAATTAAACTTTTGGGGATTATGGCAGAAACATGTAAGTTTGTTTTATCTCAATTTTCATTTCAATTTCAATTTCAATTTCAATTTCAATTTGAATCTCATTAGAAAATTTTGATTCAAGAATGTTAAGTGCTTGGTTTGCTTGATTTTAATAGTTAATTTTCTTTTCTACTTGATGCAGGTTCTTGGTTTTGAAGCTGGAAGACCCTACACAGTCAGGAAAAATACTATGATCTGTTGGTATGCTATGTTTAATGGAAAAGTGCTTGGTTTGCTTTAAGAATGTTCAATGAAAATGTGCTTGGTTTGCTTGATTTTAATAGTTAATTTTTTTTTCTACTTGATGCAGGTGCTTGGTTTTGAAGCTGGAAAACCTTACGCAGCCAGGGTAAATACTATGATCTGCTGGTATGCTATGTTTATTGTACTTTAATTTCGATGAGTTATGTATTGCTTTGATCAATGAGGGTATACATTTGTTGTTCATGAAGTTATTAGAAACCAATTACTGAAATACTTAAGGGTCCAGTTTTGATTAGCAAGAATTGGGTGAAGGTGTTATTACTTACGGATTCTAGTTTTTAATGATTCCGAACATTTCCCTGTCCAATTAATTGCATTTCTCTTGTAAACTCATTTCAAAGCACTGTTGATTCTTGCATATTCAATGGATTAATAGTTTTGAGTCTTTGGAAAAATTTTATATTTGATCATGTGTTAGTTGCAGACGTCTAGTTTGTCTCATGTACTGAGAAACATTTTTTTTTTGTTGGTAGATTTGATTTTTATGTTCTTATGACCTTGTGTTTGGCAACAGAGTCATGCCCACAACATGTTTGACAAAATTCCTAAGTAAAAATGGGATGTTGATGAATAGAAATTTACCATATTATCTTTCTAATGACTCGAGACATTAAGCGCCATATTTTTTTGGCTGTACTGACAAGAGTGAGCAATATATCGAATAAATATGTATATTTTCTTTTTCATGTCTCCTTTTTTTTATCTACTCTCTATAAACTTTTGGATGTTGAGTTGCATGTGGAGACTGATAATAATTTGGATAGTTTATAATTGATAGAATGGGACGAACCTTTTAAATTTTAGAATGTCGTTGGCACACTTGGTTAGCATGCGCGACGGGCATGTGTGGAGACAATGCCAGTCGATACTTGAGGGTTCTGTCGTGGAACATAGCGTATATATATATATATAAAAGTTACCCTGGTAAATTTCTCGTTGACATATTGAAAGGCTCAATAAATGCGCTAGTGGAGATATTGATACTCGCGGCTCCGTTTC
This sequence comes from Papaver somniferum, assembly GCF_003573695.1. NCBI lineage: Eukaryota > Viridiplantae > Streptophyta > Magnoliopsida > Ranunculales > Papaveraceae > Papaver > Papaver somniferum. The sequence goes on along the minus strand of NW_020650971.1, from coordinate 800,500 downwards.
CTTACAGAGCGACGTCACATCAGACTAAGGTTTTACGATTTTAATCCTAAGCTAAAAACTACCATCAACAGTTGGCACTCAGAAAGAAAAAAACCAAAAGGAAAATCATGAAAACATGAGAGCTTAAGGGCCTGTTTGGTACAGTTTTGAAAAACAGTTTTCAAAAATAGATTTCCACTGTTTTAAAAACATACCCTTTTTTCCTTGTTTTCATTTTCTAAAAATTGTTTGGTAAACTGTTTTTGAAAACAAGGAAAACCAACTAAATCAGATCAAATGTAAAGATTCGTCTAAGAGATAGTGATATTATCCATGACTCACTTGCAGTCATTCCCCATCTCTTACTTTGTTCTGAAAAGAAGAAAAGAATAAAGAAAAGAAAAAAAGAGAAAACACAGAAAACAATAATTTGTTGTTTTCATTTTTTTGTTTTTAAAAACAGAAAACAGATAGAAAACATTTTCTGAAAATTTCCTTACCAAACGCGTTTTCTCCTGTTTTCTGTTTTCTCTGTTTTTAAAAACAGAAAACTGTTTTTGAAAACTATACCAAACAGGACCTGAGATTTTTATTCTTTCAGGTGTCTTTAAAAATATAAAGAAACTCTCTTTCCTAGGGTATATCAAAAGTATGAGAAAATCTGGTATGTATAATCGACTAATACAACTCAAGAAGGGGAACTTTCCGATGTGGAACTAAAAGGTTTACATAGTCTCTTAAAACAACTTAATAAGTTATTTCACACACACAAAAATATAAATAAATAAATAAATAAATAAATAAATAAAACTTAAAAGCTTTAAATTCATTTTCAGATATTATCTTCCAACAATTAGTTACCTGGACAATCTGTTCAGATATTATCCTCCAACAATTAGTCACCTTTTGTAGAAGTAGTAGTACATTTCCTTAATATTTCAATGAAAAATAATACCATTGTAGAAGGACATGCTTTCCATGAGCCAGATTCCATGTGCTTTGTAGTTTTCCAATTTCCTCTATCACATTAGCGCTATAACCGGTTTCTAAATTCTTCACTACTTTCCATAAAGAAAGACATTTGAATACGAACAAATATATAAATTTATAGGTAAAATAAATACTTTAAAACTTGTAGGTTTGATTTCTCACATATAAATCATTTATTCTTGTTGCACATAGTAACAATAATAAGGTCACTTCTCAAAAACTAGAGAAAATCCCATCAACTTCTTCTTCTTTCTTTGCTCAGGTATTGTCCTTTAGGGGCTGGATCTGAACAAAGATTACATGTTTTAAGTAATATTGTATAGTTTTTTTTCGATTTAAGAGTTATTTTTGTTGTTTTCAATAATTTGTTCGCTATTAAAGTGATTTTTATCTTCTCTATTTGGACGATTTTATCTACACTTTAATAGTGTTTCTTTCTAACGATTTGTTCGTGTTTGGTTTTCTTGATAAAAGTACATCGGCGATTTGACATGGGCGAATATCAAGTTCTTCATCATCAGAAAAATAGATCTACAGTTTCGGGTTAGTCGCTGCATATTAAGAGTTTTTAAGAAAATCACTCCTCTATCATAAGAGCATTTTACAACTCTGTCAAATGTTGTCATATCTTGAGAAACAACTTTTATCATTTTTTGTCAATCACATGTTCTCAACCTTTGTTTTTCGTAGTATGATTTTCTTTCATGACTCTTGGACAATGGCGTCTTCTCAAAAAACTCTCCACAAACCAGGCCCCCTGCAAACCTCCACAACCAACTCTCCATCAAGTCGTACGTATTTCATTCCATAAGAAACGTTTACACGATGATTTTAAAGAAAAACAAGTACATCATAACATGAAATAAATACAAAGAAAGATACAAAACATAAACAAACCGCGAAGAAAAAGAGCACGATAGCGCCCATATCTTGCACTTTGAAATTGGAGAAGAAATGGTACTCGAAATTATAATTGGACCATTTTAATAGATTCTACATGATACAACTTCAGTTTTCAAAACTCAAGAAAGAATATCATACTACGAAAACCAAAGGTTGTGAAAATATGGGACTTTCTACAACCCCCGGTGACCTTATGAAAAATGTCGTCGTAAGACTCTTTTCAAGTTTAGTGTACATGGTTTTTTCCTGTAGTGTCTTATATTAGTTCTTAGCCGTTATATCTAGGAATATTAAAAAAAAAAAATTGTCACAAAATTCTTAGACGTTGTCATTGGATATCTTTTTTCTATCGCCCGTTGGATTTGAAAGGATTTATATAAAGAATATTTACAAGGACTTAAAGGTAAAATAAATTTAAAAATCTGTATTTCCGAAAATGCCATTTTTATAAAAATAAAAATAAATATTTAAAATCTCCACGTACGTTGAATTTTTATGAACTTTATATATTTGGAAATCCCTATGAATGATCTACGCAATGAGCATCAATAATTAACAATACCAAAAAAAAAATTCAATTTTTTTTTATACTCCTCCAAATTTTTTTATGTTTTCCATTTAAAAGTTAGACATGCTTTAAAAGTTGCTCATTTATACCATCAAAACAATTGAAACAATTTATAAAAAAAAATTCTTTTTCCCAACTGGCACAATTTCAAACCCAACTTGATTTTTCTGGAGTAGTACATGATGTCGTTAAGAAGATATGTGATAGTTATAAAGAAATAGATAAAAATCAAGGAAGTCTTCAAGTTTTGGATATTAATCAAGTCAAAATGCAACTAAGAAAAGGCTAAGAAAATTTCAAGGCAAGGAAAATCAAGGCAAAACAAATTTAAAGACAAAGAAAAAGATAAACAAAGGAAACTCCGTTCAAGTGCATTGATTTGTAGTTTTATGAAAAGCTTTATGAAATGAAGAAGATAAACAAGATGAAGAACATTGTCCCAAATTTTTATTTTTAAAGTTTAGTTATTTTTATTTTTCAAATTATAATTGTCTAGTTTTATATCTTGTAAAATGATTATTAATGATTAATTTGAAGTTTAATGAATTTGAAAATTTGACTGGTATTGTTGAAAATTAAGTTTGATTCTATTCTTAATTCAGTCTTACATTTTAATTATAGTTACATTTTATTTTAAACTAAAGGTGGACAAATATTAAAACTTAATACTTAAACTTAGGTTGATAATTAAGAGATTAAAACATAAAGAGGTTGTTTGGTAACCATTATTTTAATTGATTATCAGCTTATAATCCATTATGCAGATTATAATTGATTCTATATGCGTTTGGTAACCATTAGAATAATTGTTTATTTTAATCATAATTGAAAAAATCTATTATTTCCATAAACAGAAAAAGTTGTTTTAATAAATTTATTATAATCAATTATTTTCCTAAGGAACTCAAATTGAATTTTCTCTAAACTATCAAGTGAGAGACAAAAAGACAACACAAATATCCTAGATTATTGTTCTTTCCTCTCCTTTTTGAGATCATCATTCTAAGATAATCAATTATCTGAAAAAAGTGTTTGGAAAAATTTATTTTTAAAACGATTATAACAAAATCATTTATCAATTTATGATTATCTATAATCATAAACAGATAATTATAAATTTTACCAAACAAGGCCAACTATTGGATTATATTTGGGCAACCCTCTTAAAATCTCGAAACAACTTTTAAAATGGAAGTCTTTTCCGTTGATGCGATGATATTCCGCACGACAGCTTTGTACAAGTTTCATCATGGTTTCACCATCCCTCAAGTTTGGACCTTCTTGCCCAAGTAAAACAAGATATATACTAATTTCCTTATTCGTTACAGTGAAGCGATAACATAACCATGAAACATCACGATTGTTGGGGTTTATTGTTTGTTCTTGAAATTTTCCAAGTATCCTCTCCCATAAATGTTTGGGGATGAAATGCATCTGCGAAATATAGTCTCAGTAATCAAAACATAATCCCTGCAAATACATTCATCTTCTTCGGTAGTAAATTTTGGTAATCACCTCCTAATTCGATTTTGCACATTAGCAACTCTTTGATTTTCGGCAGCATGTTCTTTTGCTATGAACTCAGACATGTTGAAATTTTCATCCATACTATTTGAAGAATTGGAAGAGTGATAAAAAAAAATTGCAGATTGAAAAATCCTAAAGAGATTTTAAAATTCTGATTTGTGTTGAAATGAGTTTGAACTTCGATATTGATAGAGGAGGAAATTGTAGTCGTTGGATGAGGAACTGATTAGCGATATGAACCCAGCGAGCGACATCATGATTAGCGCTACCGCTGAAATGACCATCTAGTGATGCTTTGACCTTACACCGATGGACACCATATCGCTCATTAGAAACGTTGTCATGTAATCCCTATATTATATATTTGACACCGATATATTTGGGACTTTAATTGGCATACCAAAGTGGGTGCTAAAATGGAAAATCAGTTGTGGTACATGTGCGTAGGAATGAGCCTAAATGTTAGGTCGTGTACATCGTGAAGTTGCAAGACCAATGTGTGGACGTTTGAGAATCTATGGCATATTCAACGGACGAATTATTCGCAGATTATTCCGAAAAGCCATATAAAACGCGTATTGAGGTAGGGGTTGCAAACTTTCGCAAATGAGACGTGGAAGTCCATGATACAGAGGACAAAATATAATGGAAAATTTACTAAGCAGGGTCAAGATTCAACTGAGTATCCTCGCATAATGAAGATAATGTATCTTATCCTCGCATAATGAAGATGATGTATCTTCTCTCGTCGGTGTTGAGATTATTAGTCCCAGAATGTACGGGCAATCCAAGATCCCGTAGTTTATGATTTTTAAGGGCCTCTCCACTCATCGCCAATTGGTTTCGAGTTGGATGTCTGTATTCTAACATGGTATCAGAGCAGGTTATTGGTGTTGAGTCATTTGACCGCACCTTTATTCGCGTCACCCGATTTATTGTCCACGTGTTAGACCCAACGAGACTACACGGAAGGGGCGTGTTGAGATTATTAGTCCCACATTATATGGCAATCTAAGATCAAACATGCAATTTAAGATCACACGTGATTGGTCGATTAAGTTCTACGGAGAGAATATGGAATGATGATGATGAATCCATTCACTGAACGAGAGTCATTTTATCAAATGTGATCATATTTCCACAAACATGTTCATCAATAGTAGCACGGTAGTTTGATTTTCGAATGTACTATATATCCTAAGATTGCTTACATAGTCATCCATTTTCAATTGTTCCCGACACAAGATAGTAATGAAGGATATCCTAGACCTATGGGCGGCGCCACTAAAGGAGTGGGTGAGACACTGGACACACCCATTTTTTTTGAAATTTAGAGGGAGAAAACATTGTTTCCACTAAATTGTGAGTGGAGAAAGACTAACCTATCAGAGCCTGTTTGGTTTGGATATTCGAAATCACTTTCTAAACTGTTTTCGGACCAATTTTGAACAGGTTTTCAGAGACTTGTTTGTTATAACTCTCAAAGAAACAACTTTAACCATATTTGTTTGATATTACTTGTTCGAACAGTTTTAAACAGTTTTTTTTCGACTTGTTTGTGACTGTTGATCAAACATGTAAACCGCATATTTATAATTTGGTGACTAATCAAGGTTGAGAATTATAGACAAATCAAGAGTTGAGAGTTAGAGGTCATGAAGTCATGAGCTAAATTTGTGGTGTTCTTAAAAATGAAAAGCCAGCTGAAAGCATAACTATGATGAATTGGACATTCTGTTACTGTGCTGAGTTTGAGCAAGCCTAAGGTGCGAAGGTGCCCCATCCAAGTAAAAATCTTGGCTCCGCTAACTTTGAGATTATAACATTCAGACGTGTTCTAGCTAGATGAACGAACCCCGCGTTTCACACATAGTTGGCAAGGACTAGCTAGGTAGTAGTATTCAACAAATATTAGACAAGAAAACCATATATTGAACGTGTTTGGTGGATTAATCAAGTAGTAAGTACAACGGAGAGAGTATGTGATTGCCGATATAGCTACCCTAAACTTGTGCTGAGACGCACAACAAATGTATTGGCTGAATACGTTGTTTCTCGATAATATATATCTTCAATTTTGATAAGGATGTATAGGCCCATAGTGACGATTACTACCCTTGTTCACTGACTTTTCGTTACAACAGAGGAAAGAAGAGTTAGGCAAAGAGAAGAGAGGGGTGTGGATTACAGTTTTGTAGAAGTGACTCATCTTAGTTATTTTTCTTGGCGTAGGCGCTGGAGGAAGGTGACTCATCCTATGCTTTACTGATCATTTAATGTAAACCATCAAGAGAAGTTGGCAGAAATTCACAGCCGCACGACATAAGAATATAGTCTCTAGAGCCAAACAAGGTAACCTCCAAATGCAAATGCAAAATGCTTGTAGGCTTCCTCAGCAAGCTACCCAAACTTGTGATGAACAGTTATTCGGCAGATTTCGAAATTGCATATGAATTTTAAACTAACCCTTTGAAGGGTTCTAAGACTAAACCCAGTTTGACCAAATGCAAAACCTATATTTTTGATCCTTTGACTGCTTGAGTCATTTCTTTACAGATGTTGGCTTGATTTTTATCTCGGGTACCCTTCCACAAACACGTGAATCACAATTCTCCAATATACTTGTACGTATGAACTCATATGAATGCAAAGCAATGAAATGATTTTGGTTGAAAAGATCACTGTAATACATGATAAGTCTATAAATAGTAGTCATTCTGCATATTAATTTATTCATCAAACAAAAGCATTAAAGTTGATATATATACAGTTAGCCATGAATTCATTCAATAAGACCACTCAAATAACTTCATTTCCAACTCTTCTTAATTTCTTGCTCTTTTTATCAATCAGCATCATTCTATGCCTATTATCCTCTCATGGATGCCATGAAGAGGAAAGAAAGGCTCTGCTAAACTTTAAGTCATCTTTGGACGACCCATCAGGTCGATTGTCTTCGTGGCAAGATATCTTCCAGCATCGAAACTGCTGTGAATGGAGAGGAATCGGATGTTCAAGAGAGTCTCTTCATGTGGTTTCCATCGATCTTCGGAACACCAAGCTTGAAGATTATATCAATGAATTTAGTTACAGAGATGGTGATCCACCAAGTACTGCACTGCAAGGTAAATTGTCTCCTTCCCTACTCCGCATTAATCATCTGGAGTATCTAGATCTTTCCTTCAATGACTTTCAGCAATCAGAAATTCCATTTCGGTTTTCTGATCTAACTAAACTCGCCCATCTTGATCTCACATTCACAAACTTTACAACATCAATTTCGGCACATTTCAGCAACGTATCATCTTTACAATACCTTGATCTTTCTTGCCCACCAATCGAATATTTTTTCCATTCCTCTTGCTTAGAATCACCATCTACAAAATGGTTGAGAGGTTTAGTTAATCTCCATGTGTTAAAGTTGAGTGGAATTGATCTCTTTGAGGCAACATCTTCTAAGGATACTTTTTCCGAAGATGTTTCATATCTTTCCAATCTTAGATATCTTGATATCTCTGTTTGCGATATATCTAGTCCAATTTTACCAATCTTCCAGTTTCAAAATCTTTCCCATCTTTCCACTCTCTATCTGAGTAGCAATGATATCAACTCCGCAATCCCAATACAGTTGGCTAATTTAACTTCACTTTCTGTTCTTGATTTATCTGTTTGTAGTTTACATGGTTCACTTCCTTATCTTCCTCAACTTAAAGAACTTGATGTGAGTGATAACGATGATCTTCACACTGATCTAACAAGGATGTTTGAATATCGTTGGCCTAAACTGCAAATACTTGATATATCCGCTACTGAAATGACGGGACCAATTCCAAGCTCAATATCTAATGCACCGCAATTAGTCTCTCTTTCTGCCGCATGGTGTTCAATTCAAGGATCTTTACCTTTTTCAATCTACAATCTTTCTCGGCTGCAGCGCCTAGACCTTGACGACAGCAAAATAACAAGTTATATCCATTCTTCGATCTCGAATCTCAAAGAACTAAACTATCTCGATTTGTCTTTCAATAATTTCCAAGGACCCATACCGGAATCCATCTGTAAGATTGTAACTCTTCAATATCTTGATTTAGGGTCTAATAATATAACAGGAACCATACCAAGTTGCATCACAAAGCTCCAAAACCTTGGTTCCTTTGATGTTTCCAAAAACTCAATCACGGGAACAGTTTCACTGATTTCTTTGATCGATGAGCTAAGCCTAACTACATTAGACCTGAGTTCTAACAATTTAACTGTGGTTACAGATCAGCACCTATATCCAACTAAATTTAAACTAAGGAGTTTAAGGCTGGAAGCACTGAATATGCAAGGATTTATCCCTACTTCCATTTGTAACTTGACTCGTTTGAAGTATTTGGGTCTGTCCTCTAATAACCTCACAGGAGCAATCCCTTCTTGCATCTCTAAACTCAAAAATCTCAATATCTTAGATTTGTCTAAGAACAGGCTTTCTGGTCATCTGCCTCCAGTACCTCCAAGTGTCAACAATCTTTATTTATCAAATAACGAACTATCAGGTTCAATTCCTTCTTCGATATGTTCGCAAAAACCAAGAAACACTAAATGGGATCTCATAATTCCTATTCTTATTTTTCAAGATGATCTCATAATTAACCTCTCCCGCAATAAATTATCTGGCATCGTACCTTATAGTATAGGGTACTGCACAAATCTTATTATTCTAGACATCAGCAACAACAATCTTACTGGAAACGTTCCTAATGAGCTTCAACACACAAATCTGATATACCTTGCATTAAGTGACAACAATCTTAATGGTCCGTTTCCTATGTTGATCCGAAGTTTGTTGTATTTGAGAGTTCTCAACTTACGAAACAACAAATTTGAAGGAAATATACCCGTTGGTCTTGGTTCACTCGAACGCCTTGCGATTCTTTCTTTGAGGTCAAACAGATTTAATGGGTCCATTCCTAACGACATCATCCATTTGCAAGAACTTCGAATACTAGACTTATCGTTAAACGATTTCTCGGGTCCAATTCCATTAAAACTAGGAAACTTGACGACCCTAACAAGTAAACTTTTTATAAGCACTGATGGGATCACTGTGCCATTATCGTTGGATTTATATCAAAGTTACACTATGCAATATCAAGTGTCTATAAAAGGCACCATGGCCCAATTTGAGATGTCCGATATATACAGTTTAGGAATCGATTTGTCGTGTAACTTTCTTACTGGAAACATTCCACAAGAGATAGGGTTACTAGAAGGACTTGCTATGCTTAATCTGTCCCATAATCTTCTCTCTGGAAATATCCCATCGAGTGTTGGAAATATGTCAAGTTTAGAATCTTTGGATTTAAGTTGTAACCGATTATCTGGACATATCCCACAATCTTTGACATCAATCGACTCCCTTGGGTTCCTAAACTTATCTAATAATAATTTTACCGGTCGGATTCCAAGAGCAAGTCACTTTGATACATTGAGTGTGGATGGTTATGCTTTTGTCGGGAATGATTTATTGTGTGGATTTCCTTTGGAGAAAGTTTGTGACCGTGAGAGTAACGTTGATATTGGCGATACCAGTCCTTCAAGTAAAGTTGAGGAAGACGATCAAGACGAAGGGAAAGAGAAGTTGTTGTTATATGCTATTGTTGCCTTGGGGTGTGCAGTTGGATTTTGGGGTTTGTTCTTTGTTTTACTTCTAAATAAACAGAATTGGTGGTTTCCATATTGGAGAAATATTGATTTACTTGCAGTTAATATAGTAGAAAGATGTATTCGGTAGAATTGATGGTAATAAAATGTTCATGCATGTATTTTTTACTATAATTTGGGGAATTGGAGAATTCTGTATTCAACAGCAGTTATAATATTAGTGGTTCAAGTTTTTGGTTTGAAGTTGGAGTTTCCTCAGGTGAAAAGTGTTGTCTGGTTTATTGCATCCGACCATCCCAGTCTCATCCCAACCAAAGATATCCCACGGATGTAAAATTTGTAACCTTCTTGAATTATAAATATGCATTCATTAGATTTCCTCATCATTATGATCATAAAGAAACATTAAATGTGAGAAAAAAGTAAATAAAGACCATCATTTATATCTCTTGGAGTTAAAACATGTATAGTTAATGTTATAATTAGTAATAAATTAGCCATCCTTCGTCAAACTATAAAGAATGAACAACATTAGAATCTTTATCAAAAAAGAAAATATGATAAGTTACGATCAAGAGAAAATTTGAGCAATAATGTGTATGCATGTTGATTTTAATAGAGTCTAGTGTTGAGCAAATGTGTAAACTAACTGTACTTCTGAAATAAAAGTGCACTAAGATTACAGTTGAGTACATGTATTAAATGTTTAGTGGAAACTTTTGAGGAACTTTTAGGTGTTATAATTATCGTGCACGCATCCTAGAGTAGATGAGTTCATATTAAACCCAAAGGGTTTGGTAGTACTAAAATTTTAAACCTTGCCAAGTTCCAGATTTTACCTGTTTTATAAAATCACAGTTGATGAGAGCAGAAATTTATTTAAATTCTATGTAGTAAATAAAACCATAAATTATGTCCTTATCAAAACCACAATTAGGGTCTTCAAATGGAGGAGGAAACATATGGTAATTTTTCCAGAAAGTGCACCACCAATAATTGTAATGTAACAAATATTTATACATTTATCATACATCAGATCATATCAAGGCAGTTCCGTTATTTGTATGACATATCTAAGATTTTCATAACTACAAATTCTCATGGGTCTAAATAAGTCTTATCATAGTTTATAGTATTTAATTAAATCATTATAATAAAAAATTATATCATTTCATGCCGTACCGTTATGACACGGGTTATTCTAGTAGACAACATATCATTTGAAATTATTTCAAGTAAAATTAACAAGTTTATTCAATAAAAAGAAATAGCCCATCAAATATAAAATTGGATTATTGTCATGTAAATTAATGTTCTAGTCAAATATATGTGACGACATTATAACAACGATATTGAAATATATTTTCCAAATATTAAGGTATTATATGCGTGGTTATAAATAAGCCAACATCAAATGTAAAAAACTAGCTAGAATAGTGACTCTTTTATGAAATATACAAAAAATATTATATATTATGCTTTGTTATATGGTGTATTTGTACATGTTATGACGTGCTTTCTTAACGTGCTGGGCTGGGCCACGTGCTTATCTGTGTCGTGTGCTGTGCTGTGTTACTGTGTCGATTAGGCTAACCCAGCATAGCCCACGAAACTAACGTGTTGGGCCGTGCTGGGCTAAATCGTGTGCTAGGCTGGGTTCAGATTTTAACGTGTTGTGCTGGGCTATGCTCGTGCTGGCACAACCCAATTTACACCTCTATTTGTCCATGTACAAGAAGTGTGCACTATGACATAAAGACTAAATTACATAGACACTATATCGATCTAGCATTCTAGCTCGTAAGATCTCGTTATTAAGTTAGTAATATAAGATCTAGGAACTTGTATTGAGAATTAAAAGAAAAAGAGTGATACACATTATGCTTTTATAGAGAAGCATAGCTCAAGGACAAGAGAGAAGCGAGACGTGTATGTTACAACTAATACACTTATCAGGAGTTCTGAACATACCACCAGTTCAAACAATTTATGAACCGCATACTCACATAAAAAATGGGCCCACGTGTACAGGAAAATATGAAGTTTTGTTTATGGGCCCACCATGTGTCTATGCGGTTTTTATATTGTCTGTGTTAGACGGTACATTTATAGCGTGTTTGGATACACATCCAGAAGTAACTTTTTGACTTCTAGAAGTAAAAAAACAAGAAGTCAGTTTGGGTGTAGAATTTCAGAATGACTTCCAGAAGCAGAAAAGCCGACTTTTTGTGAAACAAAAAATCTGGACTTCTGACTTATGCTTCTGATTTCTGCTTCTGGAGAAGCACTTCTGACTTCTACTACTGCATCCAAACACGCTATTACCATTTTTGTATTACTTATCACATCAACACTAACAGAAAGATAACGAAAACTGAACTACCAGATGGCTTACTGGTTGTTAGAATCTATACCCGGTAGTAATGACATGTTAGAATGACATGTAGACTAGAGACACATAGTGTAGTAAGTAAAGATTTTCCCATACCTGTAGACGACATTAAAGATCTTAACCTACTTTGTTGAAATTTCAATTTCCTTCCTCATTTCAATTTTTTAAAATATTACTTTTGAAATTATATACGCGTTATATTATTATGAAATTTAGTAAGAGCTACGTACAACCATTGTTTAAAAGTTTACAAGTTACAACTTTTTTTTTTGAAAAAGAAAATAAATACTATTATATTTGTCTCCAATCATATAATTATCGAATAAATAGGATTCATCCAACAAAGCATCATTCAAAACTGGTTATTCTCATCATTCCCATACAAATTTTACACGTAAAACATGTCATTTTGAGGTAAAATATCGTTTGTCATAAAATATTGTTCCATTATTCCGTACATATATGTGTTTGTGTGGAGGTGTTACATGATTTATCTTTTTTATTTGAAAGTCATGATTATCGTTGTTGCAAATATATTATGTCATCACACATTTAAGTTGTGACTAACAAGATTACGATAGTCACACCGATCCAAAATAAAAACATAAAATTAGTTAATTAATTCAATAATAATAATTCCTTGGCGAAAAAGACATGTAATTTTTTTTTTCCCAGAAAAAAAAGGTTGTATTAAAGAGAAAGAAAAAGCCAAACTAGAGTCTAGCATACAGGGATCACAATAAAGAGCCTGCAATACAAGCACTGTCTATATAACACAAAAAACTAAAACCCAAAGCCGACTATTCCAGGGACCCAAACAAGCCTGAGAGACTATCAAGAGACGTACAGATCTCGAAACTCTTACGACACATAAGCTGCAGTACATTGCCAAGACTGCAGGACTTATAAAGCCTTGATCCGAATAGAAAAACGCTTACATACAGGTCTTCCAACCCACCTGCAAAACTGTAGACTTTCTCTAGCGAACGGAAGATAATGAACAAAACCATTACATATCTAAAACGTTTTCCCAATTATGAAGCACAGAGTTGGCATCCACAAACTTAAATAACTCCGTGTCGCAGGTCCAAAGCACTAATGTCTGCTTTACAAGATATATTATCTCCTCAACTGATTTGTGTCCAAGTCCGAAGACCCTACTGCCTCGTTCCTTCCATATGCACCAAACAATTGCATAATGTGCAATTTTTACCAAAAAAAATAAAAAAAATAAAAAAAAATAAAGATATGTAAAATTTGATACTGATTAAATGTACGAGAATGCAAAAATAGCTAGGATGTAAATAGTATCATGAGTCTTGCTGTGACGAGGTTATCCTCGTGATAGCTTCCGTAAGGGTGCACCTTCGAGCCGTTGGATATTGTATTGTAGATATTTGCACTTCCCCAGGAAACTTATAGAAAATAAAAATGTTTTTCTTATTTTTTCATGTCCCCACATTTTTTATTCTTTGCTCCTTAGTCCCTCCAATTTAGAGAATCTATTTTGGCCAGCGATATCAATTTATCCAGGTGATGGGAGCTTGGATGATTGATTTAGAAAAAGAAGAAACTGGTCTGTACACCTTTAACTAAAATTATTCTGCTCAGTTTTGGTGCTTCTTCTTCTTCGAAGATAAAAGTTATTATTTTAGCCAGCTTTCCCAACTGTGTTTTAGACCTAATCAAAGGTTGGTCGCAGAACACTTAAACTATTCTTGCTGCTAGTTATAGAAGAGAGTTCTTGTTAATTGGTGACTACTTGCTGCTGTTATACTTTCCTTCTCTTTTTTTTTTTCATTTAACATTTGAATAAGTTTAATACCAATGAAAGGAACCCAAAACTCCGTATCCTTTTTTTTATACAGTTCAAGGATCTTGTAACGGATGTTTTAAAAATTGATATGACTGATCATTTGAGACTTGAGAGCACTGGATCTATTACAGCAGTCCATCACTGATCAAACTCTTGACCTAATGGTGCGTGATCTTCGTGAAAAGTCAATTGGTAAGAGATATCTGTTGGTGCTGGACGATGTATGGAACGAAGATGCGGAAAATTGGGAAAGGCATATGAGCTGTATGATAAATGTTTCCGAAGGAAGCAAGATTATAGTCACTGGTCGTAAATACGAAGTTGCACATATCGTTCAAGATGACAAAAGAAATTGGTACATGTTAAATCCATAGTCTATGGAAGATTATTGGGATATTATGAAGCAAAAGGCATTTTCTGCTGGTGGAGCATTGGATAATGCAGAGATGACTAGTATCGGAAAGGAGATAGCGGGGAAATATGGTGGTTTACCACTTGCTTCCAAGACTCTTGGAAATTTTATGCGCACAAAACCCAGTGTAAGGGACTGGCTTTCCAGTCATATTCTTTCTCAAGATGATCTAAATATAGATTAAGAAATTAATAGGGTCTGGCTTTCCAGTCGTATCTTTCTCAAGATGATCTAAATATAGATTAAAAAATTAATTTAAGAGTTAGTCCAGATGCGCGTAACATATACCAACCATATACTCGTCAATTAGCTGATGATATAAGATTTTGATCAACTGATACAATAAATCCCATCAAATTCATCATGATCCAAGTTGATCAAGCTTTCTTCCAGGGGAAAAAAAAAACTGTTGCGCTAGGTTTTCAGAAAGCAAGTAAATTCACGAGCCATCGATTTATTAGAAGGACTTTAGAATAAATAACATGGAATTTAGGGACATGAAAAAATAAGAAAAATAATATAACTAACAAAAAAAATTATTTTTTAAAAGTTTCCTCGGAAAGTGTAAATACCTACAATATCCAACGGCTCGGAGGTGCACCCTTACGGAAGTTGTCACGAGGTACCCTCATTACAGCACGACTCTAAAAGGAAAAGCTAACTTACCGTATTTGGAAGTCCAAATTGAATTTGGAAATCGAGTAACTACTTTTTTGGACTCTTTTATCTAAATTAATGTATAAATAGGAAAAAGAATCCACATATTTTTCTGCGAAAATAAAATAAATAAAATTTGTGCATATTTTCCACCTATTTAATGTATTTGTCTCGCCGCACCAAATCAAAAATACATCCCCACGGGACGGCACGAATCCCCGCGCACACCAAATCAAGAGTGCATCGCCACACCACCCCGCGTACACCAAATTAAAAATGCATTGCCATGGGGCAAGGCGAAGCCCCGCACACACCAAGTTAAAAGGAATAAATAAATAAAACCTGCACATATTCTCCACCTACACCTATTTAATGAATTTGTCCCGCCACACCAAATCAAAAATACATCGCCACGGGAAAGATGAAGCCCCGGACACACCAAATCAAAAATGCATGGCCATGGGACGAGACGAAGCCCCGCGCACAATAATTAAAAAATGCATTGCCACGGGGCAAGGAAAAGTGCCGCGCACACCAAGTTAAAAGGAAAAATAAATAAAACCTTCACATATTTTCCACCGACACTTACGCCATACCGATCAAAAATACATCGCCACGGGACGGGATCCGTGCACACCAAATCAAAAATGTATTGGCACGGGAAGGGGTGAATCCCCGTGCACACCAAATTAAAAGAAGTAATATGCCCGGTGCGTAGCACGGGCACAATTCTAGCATTGTTGGAAACATGATCGAGATACACCTGATTGACAGCTTAAATGCGTCTAGCGGTGGTCCGCTAACATTTGACTCAAAACACGAGAGGCCGATAGGTACCACATTGACATATTTCATCACACTCCTAAACTGTGACTAACAAGAAAATAATACCAGCTCAATATGTTGTTACGTTGAATTTTACGTTTGTTAGGAAGTATTTGCGTGCTATCATATGGAATATTCATGAGATTTAAAAGAACTAACAAGTCATGTTGCTCTCTTCCATATAAATTGAGCATTTCGAATGCATTGAGTTACCCATGCTAGATCACAAATGCATGTTAAGATATCAGAGGTCACAACTCGAACTAATGATGCCATATGTGAAAGTTCGACGGGTTGAAATGATGGAGGAAATTGAAAAATTATACATTACCTAATCATGCAAAATCTTATATTGATCCTTGTGTTGCTATTGCTGCCAAGAAAATCCGGACCAACATAGCTTAGCATTGTGATGTGAAACAAGGCTGTTTGTCCACTTTTACCTCTTGTTAATCAGAAGTTTTTCAAGTGTTTTTCTTGAAAACACGTGGAAGTTCGATTGGTTTGCGGGTGAAAGCTTGAATTGACGAATAGCATTTCCTTTCCTTTTCATCAGACAAGGGGGATGTTCAAATTAATCTGCATAAGTAAGCTGGACTCTTTTCCTGTTGTCCGTGGTCCGGTCACCAGTGTTTGTCTATAATATAGCCTCTCTGGTTCTTGTATTGGTCGGTCTTTTCTCTTGGAAGACAACCTTTTTGAGAAAAACTACTTAATAATTTACCATAATTATATTCAAAAACTCATTAGACATAATTAGAGCAATCTAGTTGAAGGAGACTTGTATGTTCATATGACCACTCCCAATCTTTCAAATTTAAGACAAAACCTAACGTTCCGTGTTTAATTTTACACGATAACATAAATAAAGCTTTTCATATGGAACAATGAACGTACATGAGACACTAATCAGATGGCTCACACTTAAAAGGTGTAAATTGTGCCGGCTCAGCACAGTTCAGACCAGGAAGACGCGGATCAGATGACTCTTACACAAAATTACCATTATGCAGCAATAAGTATCGTACTTTAACATTTTTCAATCATAGCTTAAATTCAGAATAACAAGAAACTAACAAGAAATGTATTCGTGTTAACAAACGGGGTATACATGAAAATGAAGAAACTAACTAGTCATGTGTTATTTTACATATAAATTGAGCATTACGGATAGCAAATGCACAGATTAATTACCGAAGTTAGTTGACAAATGCTCATTAATAAATTTGATGCGGTGCCACACTGCCACCTCAAATGTTAGATGCGAAAGTTTGAAGGGTTGTGATATGGGAGGAAACTGAAATATTGTGCTACATGCATTCCTTCAAATATTCATTCGGCTCGTTTTAACGGATTTTTGGTTTTGCAGATACTGCGGTTTAGATTTTATGTGGCATGAATGTTCAAATCTCAACTCAGCGTGACTGAGACAAATAATAAGATAGCCAGACTATCTTCCCTCTTAAAGGCTTTGACAAATATGCTCTCACGTTTAACGGTGATGAAATCCTTGCTTTTTATTGGCTTAGAAAGGCGTTTTCTAATGTAGAAGCTACGATGATGACACTTGACATAACTCTATTGGTTGGAATAATTAAAATCTGGGTACACCTTGGTTACATAAGCTTTTAAACGGTTAGTTAGTAACGGCGTCAACCAAAAAGTAGGTGGACAACACTTTTATTAGATTTTTAACCTAACTTATTTAATTACACTATGTTTACGCCTATACATAACTGTAAATTAATAAAGGTGGACAAAACGTATGTCCAAATCGTTAAAAAAAAAAGAAAAATTGTGAAACTCTTACCAATACACGAGTTCATGTTAAAAAGGAAATCCGTTATCTACCTTACAAAGGAAACCTGTGATTTCGTTAACTTAAGGAAACCTATGAGTTCGTGTTAAGAAGGGAATCGAATTAATAGAATGGACACGATACATTCTCTTCCATCCAACAGATAAAATTGTAAATCTCAAATCCCCCATTGGCGTTTTTTCTTTTTCTTCGCTACCTCTGCCTGTTTTCTATTTTATTTTTTCTTTTCTTATGCAAGATATGGATGTGCTACTGGAGAAGATTTAGCTCGGAAAGAGGATTAAACGGTAAGTTAAATTAGGGTTTTAAATTGATTGTTAGTTTTATGTGAAATTTGTGACGATGTTGATCAATAAAATATGGGTTTTCTGTTTACAATAATTAGTAAAGATTTGGAATAGCTAGGGTTTCTGTTTTACACAAAATTAAGAAAACTATGGTTCTTTTTTGTAATTGATCAATCTGCATATCTTGGGAGAGGGATTTGAACAAGACGGCTTAGATAAAGAAAATGATGTTGATGGAATTGAGTCTCTGATGAGTTAAGAAGACGGGTTTTATTTTTGGTTGGAACAGTTGAATGGTTGATAAATTTGTCAAGAATTACAAGAGTGAGTTGCTGCTGCTGTTTGGTTAATGGGTTTTCAACATAGAGAGATTTTTTGCTGATTTTTTGTTTTATGTTCCGACAGTCGTGTGTTTATTGTTCTGTGGTGAAAAAAGAGAAGTATATTTAAGGATAGTAAGCAGTGAGGCCTCTTTTTCTAATTAAGGTTTTGGTGTTTCTTTTTGTACACATTCAATCTTCACTGTAGAACACTAACTATGCAAATTAGTACAGGTAGAAGCACTAAGGGATTTTTTTCATGTTGACGAGAGAGAATGCAAGTAATCCTAGAACTTAAGCAAAAATCGTTAATGTCGCAGTTGTGACATAGTGGGTGATCATAGTTTTTATTATTTTTGTTGTGGTTGTCTTACTTTTCTATATTGCTCTACGAACGGAAATCTCCATTTGTAGCACTTGGTAACGTTGTAAGAATTAGTGGAGAATGAGATGATGTCCTTTTTCAGTTTAACTGGAACTTAAGTGTCTAAACCTCATACTGTCTATATTGGACCCCGGACCAGCTAGAGATATTAATACAGCTAAAACTATTGCATTTAAAAGTACTAATTTCTATGCTAATTTTTTTGCCGACATGGTGGTGCTAACTCATCCGAGATTTCGAGAAAATTGGTTTGAGGTTTCTGTGCTAACTCATCCAAGATTTCGAGAAAATTGGTTTGAGGTTTCTGATGGGCCTTCGGTTCGATGTTAACAAATTAATTTAGAGTCATGAATTCTAAGAAAAATGATCTAATTAGTGTAAGCTTATTAAGTGATTACGTTTGAATACTTCTTGGATGCTCTTTTGTCGCAGGTTATGTAAATAGAGAGGCATGTAGGAGCGGGAGTACTTTTGAAGGTAGATAATGATAATACCTGTATTGGATTTTTCAATTACAAAGGTTTTGGATACATTAGACATCCTTGCTAAGGTCTGTCATTTCTCTTTATTTATTTGTTTGGTTGTAAAGGATTAGAATCTGCACCAGCACCACTGTGATTCGTCAAATTCAATTGGTGACTAACTTCAGAGTTTGCAGGGATGTTGATCTTTCCTCTTATTATTGTTATAGATTGCAGCTTATGACTCCAGTAAAAATGGTGTCTTATTCTTTCTTATGACTTGAATGGGTGAAATATGTTGTTTGATAATTTGCTTTTAATCCTATAGGGTGCACATTGCATTATGTTTCCAATTACCGTAATGATGATGACAATTCTCGAGCATCGAAATATTAGATACCATTCTTTGTTTATTTTTCAGAGATGCAACATATAATCGAGATGTATACATGGCCAGGTTTGTAGTCAAAACGAAGAATTCCTCTCTTTGTTGTTCTTTTTTGTGTTTCATTCACATGCTTAATTGGGCGTTTGTTAATCTGTCTATCCTTCCTATAGGTACACATGCATAACGGTAAGTCTCTATAGGGACTTTCATGCTGTAGGAGTAAGTTTTCTTTGTATTCTCCCCGTGTTATCCTTCACTTCGAATGAATATTGTGTTTTTGTATTTTGTACAAGCATTATCATATTCTTACGGAAAATTTTCACTGTGCATATTTTCTCCTTCAGTCATGATGATTCGCAGAGCTTCCAAAGATGATCATCATATTCTTATGGCAAATTTTCACTTACATTACCCAATTGCAAATTTAGACCTTCAGTCATGATGACTCGCAGAGCTTTGAAAGGTTGGATGTTGCAGCTGCTGATGAATTTCTCAGAGGTGAATATTGGATTGATTCAAAATGTTGAGTAGAAACAAGCTTGATCAAGGGATCTAATCTTTGTGACATTATGCTTATTCTGTTGGAAAAATTTCTTTTACAAACTTGGCCAGTTTGAAGTTTTCATAATAATGTAATGGCATCAGAAAATAAACTTGGTAGAACACGGTCTCAAATCTCTAGATGGATCGATGAATGGCTTCAGAAAATAAACTTAGACGTGATGCTAGACGTTATGCTAGATTTGGATAACTTCAAATACCGCCCAAAATTATCTGGCGAAATTTATCCAGTTTACACCTCGGTGTGTACACCTAAATCCTAACCTAGCGGGTTATTATATGGTTGTTTGTTCTATATTGTTTGTGATTCTTTTTGTTTTAATTTACATGCTTTGGTTTATTTCTACTTAATGCTAATGGTTTATCACTTTGATTGCAGGATAGTGCTCAAATGGTTGCTGATAAGGGAATCTGTTGTCTTCACAAATCTGATAACAGGGATCAGGGATGTTAGGAATAGGGTAAACTTCCTGCATTCTCCACGTAGCCTTTACGTTTTATTATATTGTATATTTGGATCTCTAAAACATCTTATAATTGTCCCCAAGGTTGCGACTCAAGAAGCTATGGAACAACAGACGACACGCATAACGTCACAAAAACAGGGATGCATGCAACTTTAAATGTCCGACCAACTATTTTAGCTACTGCCTACCGTACTGAAAGGTGCTATAATAAGTCGAAATAACTCGAGGTAAAATATTACTTTGTGCATTAACCGTCTCCTTTCTATGCTATACTGTCGATACTTCTGAAAAACTTCCGAGTTCGATTTGAAACCTAAATGGGAGGAATAAGATTGAATTTCTACTGGGATCCTGTTTTAGTTTAGTAACCATCACCTTATTAACAAAAGGATTAAGAAGAAGAAGTGTAAGAAACCCGGTGTGTAGCACGGGCACAAACACTTCTTCTTCTTAATCCTTTTGTTAATAAGGTGATGGTTACTAAATTAAAACAGGATCCTTTTGTTAATAAGGATTAAGAAGAAGAAGTGTAAGAAGCCCGGTGCGTAGCACGGGCACAAACACTAGTCATGATGTAAAAACAGAAAAAATAGTTAGAGTTTAGGTCACGATGAAATTTTAATTAGAGTTTGGTCGTAGAAAAGTGATCAGAATTGCGTTTAGGTCACGATCAAATTTTAATTAGAATTTGGGTAATGATACCGCCCTTGACCGTGTTGACTGTTAATTAGTTAAATACGGAAATGACCGACTAAAACTATGTTTTGGTTTTCTTTACTAACGATACCATTCTTATGGTTTTAGAAACGGGTGTGCAGCAGAGATATGTCGATCCATTTGGATATAAATGAATTCCTTATTGTCTGGTCTACTAACTATAGATGAACATATCGAATTTGGGTTGAAATCAAAATTCAAATCCAGTTCTCCTTCGTTACCTATTGGTTCTTGTCTTCTCCCTCATTTTCTCATTTTTCCTTCTGGTTTATTGGATTCACCTGTAACCTGCTCTTCTTTCTCCTAATTATTATCATCTTCCGTCACCTACTGCTGGAGCATTTCCATCTCATGAGTAATTAAAATAAGAATCTGATTATAAACATTACCCATACCAACTAATTCACAATCTAAGAGAACAAAAACGATCAGTAGATGGTTATAATAGATTTCATATTAATTGCTAGTGCTCGTATTAGTAGTCCTTATCTCAATCACAAATCTCTTTCAAGGTAAGAAAATTTAACGATTATTCTTGATGAATGCCTAAGGATTTATAAGATTTTAGAATCTCAACAGTACTTGGACATTTGGGTTCTTATCCAATTCAAATTTGCAGGTGGAAGACAGTGAGGAAAACAAGCAACAAAGAGAGTTTTCCATATCAAGTTTCTCGTACATCAAGTGTTTGTTGAAAGTCCACAACCAGTTCAGTTGATTTTTTTTTCCATTACTAATCCGTTGGATATTTCGGAAGATTAAATTAGACCGTTTGATGTGTTCCAATAAATATTTAATAACACGTGAAACTCACGTGTTTAGTAGTAGCTGACGGTGTTAAGTAAATACAAATCAACTTTAAAAAATAAACTAATTCTTAATGGTCAAGACGGTAAACGGTGGTCTCGTAATCCAAATTCTAATTAAAATTTCCTTGCGACTCACATGTAATTCTGCTCACTTTTTTATGACCCAGAATTAAAATATTTCAAAAAAATAATGTGTCGGTCGAATTTCTAAAAACAAGTGGAAGTATGAAACTTGTGTATCTGATGAAGCTTCTTATACATGGTCAAGTATATTTTAGAAACAGATTTTGTCTAATGAAGCATGAGATTTTCATAGACCAATCTTCCCATTGGTTTTAAGTACTCGGACCCTCACTAAATAAAGACACTAACAAATTGCCAATTTGCGATATAAAAACGTTTCTGAAGTGTGGTCACTGATGGCTATAAGGTTGTCGGATTATTATTATATAATAATAATTACATTGAATAACAATTGCGATATAAAACCTAGCTAAATTGGACCTATGGTGATTAATTGGGTTCTATGAATCTCTTCATCCACCTCATATAGAATGATAAGGGGTGTCTAAATTTGATGAACTACCATTTTACCCTCTATAAAATTTTAATACTACCAATTTATCCTCATTAAATCCTAATAACAACGAAAAAGAAAAATATTAAATCAAATCAAAACCATTTCCACTTCCATTTCCATTAAAGTTAAGAATTAAAAATCAAACGATAACAGTGTCGATAATCACCAAATTCACTAAATAGGTAATTTTTCGTTTTAGCTCGAATCAGGTACTTTTCTATTAACCCAATCCCCTTGAGTAGGTTTCAATAGCATGTAATCACTCAAACGATCGAATTTTTTTAAATCAAAGCTTTTTGGATTTATAAAAATTGGTCTACGTCAGAGCACTTGTAAACCGATTTCATTTAGAAACGGTTGTTATTTATGCCCACAAACACCGATTGTCCTGTATGGGCATTCTGTTTGGAGGAAATTTAACCAGAATCAGTTTACGTTAATTCCCACATAGCCCGATTCTGGTATGGAAGAGATAATTATTTTTCTGTGTTTTTTTTTTGTTAGAATCGGATTACATGAGCATTTTTATAAACCGATTCTTGTTGTGCAATGTCAGGAATCGATTTTTATATATGTATCGTGTAAACCGATGCTGGGTAACCCATTTTTTTTCCAGTTAATACTCGAGTATGAAATCGTACTCGATTTCGTTTCGATTACAATGATTTTACCCAATTTGAATACGAGTATAACTTTATACTCGAATTGAAAACGAGTATAACATCTTAAGCGATCTGAGATTGAGTATGAAGTCATACTCATTCTTAACTCGGGTACAGAATGAATTTTAATTTTATTTGATGTTTAACAACACATAATTCACAAATAAAAAAGAAAAAATTTGTCCACAGTCGATTTATGTTCATGGCCATATAAACTGATTCTGGATAATCAGTTGATTTTTCATGTCCATATAAACTGATTATGGGTAGAAGCAAGTTTCAAAAAATCTTTGTATGTTTTTGAGGTTATAATCGGTTGATACCAATGACAACATATACCGATTCTGAGTTGGTGTTCTCCAAAAAATTTCAAAAATTTTCATGTTCAAATGATTCATTAACACAAGTTAATTTCACATCTAACACGATATTTTATCAATAATCACTCGAATTAATACTAATTAATCAGGAATAAATTAGCCATTAGAAAAATAGTTGGTTAAGGGGTTTTCCATTTTACTTCAAAATGTCTTTTTTTTGTCCCAAAATTAATCCTTATAGGCCCCCATTAATCCTTATAGCCCCAAATTAATCATTAACACAAACAACGTGACCAACCATGGCCCCAATTCCGGCCATATCAAATGTGTAAAAATATCTTATTTATCTTTTTCTTTTGTCCCTTTATTCCACAAAATTGGGCAATCATGAAAGGCAGAACATAGAAGAAAAGCCATTAGTCTAAATTTGATACTCAATTCCATAAACTATTCGATACACGCTCCATTGTACTCCCTTCGTCCCTATTATATAGGTAGAATATTGGATTTTCCTACTCCCATTAAATAGGAGGAGTTCTAATTTCAAGATATCTTTTGACGGATATAACCTTATTTATATTGTATTGGAAATTGTATTGAGAATAAGACAAATGATAAAAACAGGGAAAAACATGAAAAATTATGAAAACCAAGCAATTTCTTATTCTACGGGATTTTACCTTCTCCGCCTATATAATAGGGACGAAGGGAGTACATAGTTTAAGGAATAACTCTATATTTACTTTGGATTTCTCCTGATGAAATAATCACCGAGTGAGAGTAAAATATGGACCCCACTTTCCCTAACTACAATCCCAATGCACGCAAGCTGATGGGGACCGTCCTATTATGATTCGAGAGATTTTTGTGTGAAAAGTCAAGGTGCACGTAGCACCATAGTTTAAGATAGAAAATGAACTCCTTCCTAGTTTGTTAATAAACAACATCGTTTACTTCACCGACCAAAGGTTCAGTAGAGAAAAGACTGATGCTTAAAGCCATAACTCAAATGTTGTCATGTTTCTTAGATGTATTTGCTTTGCATGTTAGCAAATGGAATATTCATGAAAATGAGAAAACTAATAATTTATGTTGCTCCTTCACATATGGATTTAGCATTTCGAAAGTATACGTAATGCGTAGATTAGTTAGTTACGGACGAGTACTAGTTGTCGTTAGTATAATAGACGAGGTCCCCATAGAGTTAAAAACTGCTAGATGCTAAAATTTAAAGAGAAAATTTTTGATGGGGTGTTTTTTGAAGGGGACATGGGGGACAAATGATGTGTTGACACATGTCTTACGTATTAATGAATTATGTTTCCAAAATGAAAAATTAGTTACCTAAAATGTTGCCCCCTCTAAATCTCCTCAAAAAGAAGAAAACTGATAATTTTCATGACGTGTCCAAAGAGTAGAGTGGGCCACATACTCCGATGATGTGGCCCGACCACATCGTAACTGCTCCACTTTAGCAAATATAACATGGGGGATAAATGATATGTTGACATATATCTTACATATTAATGAATTATGTTTCCAAAAATATAAAAGAAGTATATTTTTGGAGAGAAATTTTATTTTCTTAATTGGTGTTGGTATTTTTGGAAACAAAATTCATTGATATGTAAGACATGTGTCAACATATCATTCGTCCCCCATGCCCTTTTTAAAAAACGATCCCATCAAAAAATTTCCCAATTATAAACGGTTATGATGAGGGAGGAAACTGAAAAAATAGACTTTATGCATTCCCATTGAATTTCATTTTGATTCTACCATGGGTGGCGCAGGATAGTAGAGGAGTATGTATGTGACCAACAACGGCCCCAATTCCAGACAGATCACATGTAAATATGTTTTATTTTTTGGTTGGCTATTTTGTTTCCTCCAGATTAAACTGAACATGGCTATGATTCTATGAACCTCAGGAAATAAACTAGGTTTGAAGCATGATCGAAATAAACAACATTGGCGGCTTAAATAGTCCAGTGATGTTCAGCTAATAAGTTTTCTTCTTTTTGTTTTTTTTCTTTTTTTTTTCCGGCTCGTTATTTAGCTAACCGCTTGATTATGGAGGCCAACCCCTTTCACAAAATTAGCTATACTAGATTTGCTCCCGTGTGCATATTTTTTCCTTTCCACTTGGTATGTGCGAGGTCCCGCCCCGCCCCGTCATGTGGCCATGCATTTTTGATTTGTTGTAGCGGGAGAAATACATTAAATAAGTCAAGAAAAGATAGGAAATATGTGCTAATTTTATTTATTTTTTTGTTTCATTTTTGGGAAAATTTGTGTAAAATATGTAGATTTTTTCCTTTATGTATTAATTTGAAGAAGAAAAAAAGTGTTAATATGGTAGATACCCGACTACTGAATTGAATTTGGACTTCAAAAAAATTCCGAATAAAGTAAGTTAAATTTTCCTTTAGAAATTGTAATTTTAAGACTAATCATATGTTATCAACTGTCCTAACCAAAATTCTGGTCTCACAAACCACAGAAGACTTATTTCGGCCGGTAAAATACTGAGGATTTCCTCAACATTCAACATAGAAGGTTTATTTTTCTAATCCTTTAAGTCTTTAGATAGTAAACAGGATGTAATACCTGCTCATGCTTCCGCAACCGGTTAGTATAGCCCTTTGTCAAAGGGACTTTCCCCCAGCGGTTGAACACACACCACTATTTGTGAAAAGCAGATTGTGGTTTGCCAATCTAACAAAAGGATGCTAAAACTTGAGTCTGTGAAATCACAGGGGAACAACCATGATCAAATTTTAAAAAAATATAAAATATCAAGCATATGCACGACATTACAACAAATTTCATATTCTAGCTTTGGCAGCAGCCGCGGAGCTGGAAATTTAATTTGGGGTGGCTATTGGCTTTAAGAGGTGGCTTAAGCCTACTACTTGGGCTTAACTTTAGCAGCCCAACTAGAATAGGCAGTGGATTTTTTGGGGACAGACCTTTTTTTGGGACCATGATTTTATAAGACTATCTATCCTACAATGATAAGGGATGTCCTAACACTAATTCTACTTAGCGAGTTTACTAATTTACCTTTAACCTAATTAACATTAACCCTAACCGTGAAACAAACCTAATCTAAAGAAGAAGAAGAAAAACTGCCGCACACATCTCAAACTCGTCTTCCTCTTCCTCTCTTCTTCTTCATTTCAAACTCGTCTTCATCGATTCATCGTCGATTCATAAAATTTTCATCGTCGATTAATCAATCGAGTATAAGAATGGATCGTCGAAAGAAAACCAACTGACTCCCAGGAACAGGTCCATCATTAGGACATCTAGCTAATCAAGCAAATGAGATTGAGGAAGAACTTGAACCGGAAGGTGAACCATTGAATCGGCGTAACAATCTCAAGAACAACCCTGAATCTGCCATGGAATCGATTCGCAGGTATTTCTCGACAAACCCATTACTTTTAATTTGATTTTAATCGGTTCACTTGAATAGAAATCATCAAAATAGGGTACATATGGAAGTTACAGAGCAGAGTTCGGTTAGAACGTTATTTTTTTTCCCTTAGTTTCTTAACCGAACCCCCTGAAATGAAGAACACGAAGAACAATTCGGTTCCATAGGATTTAACACTAGGTTACCGAACTGTGAGTTTGGTTGTTTCGCAAAAAAATTTGAAACTGCCATGAAACCGAACTCTACCCTTATTACCAAAAAAAAAAATCAGTGTAACCGAAATGTTTTATTTTTCCCAGTATGTTGACTACCAATATAACCGAACTCTTCCCACAAGGTTCGGTTGTTTCGCATAAATTTGAAAAACTGTAGTGTAACTGAACTCTACCCATACTACAAAAGATTTTTTTTTTCTATGTAACCGAACTTTACTATTTTTCCCACTATGTTGAGTTCTTTTTTAATCGAAGTCTGCCCAATATGTTCGGTTTGTTCGCAAAAAACCTTAACAAACCGAACTCTTTACTAATTACATATATGTGGAGTTCGGTTTGTTCGCAAAATATCTTGACTAACCGAACTCAAGGCAAGTACACAATTTTTTTTGCATCTGATTCATTCAATCAATTGTTTTCTTGATTGGTGGCAGAGGCAAAAAATCAAAGCAACCTTTACTGGAAGATCTGAGACTCCCACGCCTAGAGGAAAAGTACACCTTGGTGTCAATAAGCATGGAACAAAAAATGCTAAGTATGGAGGTTGGTCATTACCGGGTGTTGTCATCCAAGATGGTGTCAATGGAGATAATGTTAACAACGTAATCCAACAAGTTAATGAAGAGATTGTGGATGGTGTCAATAGAGATAATGTTGACAACGTAATCCAACAAGTTAATGAAAAGATTGTGGAAGACATGGGTTGTCAAGAACACAATCAAGGTGGAGAAGATGAACCAGCTCAAGGAAAAGGAAATGAGGGTGGAGATGATGAGGAAGATGAAGACAAGGATGGAGATAAGGATGATGATGAATCAGAGGAGGACTCGGATGAAGAGGAATAAGCGGAAATAGTGGTAAAGAGACCTAAAAAGACGCCTAAAAAGACTTGTGCTAGATATTCATACATTCCTCATAAGGATTTGTGTTTGCCTCCAAAGAATCCAACCTATGGTACTCCAAGAGATGGCGGGGATGTATTGATGGGCTACCAAAACTCATGGGCTGCCAAGATCTTTGCAACAAAGGTATGGTTCAATCTTAACCATCAAGATTTAGATTTCTCAGTCATTTTATTATATTTTGACATATATTGTTCCTTTCTATGTATATTAGTATATAAGATATGATGTTGTTTTTTTAGGATCATAAAAATGATGTTCGTGTTTTGAAACGTCAAAAGAACAAGGTATGTAAAAAAATAGAAAATGAGTGTGATGAGGTCCGCTTGGCGGTATTTGATTGTGTACTATGGAACGGGATACAACATGGGCACCAAAAATTTGATGTTGTCACTATTACTGCATTTGTTGAGAGGGCTTATCCAGAGACGGATATCTTTCATCTACGTTTTGGTGAGATGGCAATAACTCCCGATGATTGTTTTAGAATCACGGCCCTACAAATTACAGGAACAAGTGTTCGAGATGGCTACAATCCCTCAATGAGTTATGAAGTTCTTGAAAAACTAGTCGAAAGGTGTCTAGGATGGAGCGATAGAAAGGCACAATGGGAGTTTAGGCGAGCTAACAAAGATCCTAAGGAATGTGATGAGTATAATGAGTTTGAGGAAGACCGCATGTACAAGAAGAAGTTGAAAAAGATTAAGCTCAAAACCTTGTTTGATGAGTTTTCAGGGACGAAAGATTTGGTTGCTAAAGGAAAGTTGGTGATGACAGAGGAGAAGATTAAGCACCATGTGACTGCTTATTTGTTATATCAACTTGGAACCATCTTCTTCCATGACACTTCAGGCCACGTGGTAAATGTTCATCACCTCCAGCTATTTGACCCCTTGGATGAGGTGAACAACTACTCTTGGGGCATTTCGGTTCTTTCATTCGTTCAAGCGGAACTCAGAAAAGCTTCGAGGCTTAGGAGTCTATATTTTGGAGGCTTATACACCCTTGTTCAGGTACCCCGTTAAATTATTGTTTGTGTGTTTGAATATATAAGTGAATGAATGTGTATTGTTACTAATCATATTGCAAATATATTATTTGTTGCCTATTCTCATAGGTTTGGGTGTATGACCACTTCCCAAAACTGTAATTATCTCATGCTCATTCTCCTTGGCCTTATGGGAAGCCCACAGCTGGTAAATATGAATTTTTGAACTCACGAGAAAAGAAAAAGGAAAAAAAGGTGTTGGAGTTGAGGGAGACATTGGATAAGTTAACAGTGGACGATATGGTTTTCCATCCTTACAGCCTTGCATCAGATGAAGAGGTGGAGGATGTTGATGTTATTGATTTCTCACCTGTTGCGGGTTATAATGGACCGTTGTTTTATCCTGGGGGTTGTACAATGTATAATCCTCGAAGAGTACTTAGACAACTTTCTTGTGTCCAAAGTGTCCCACAAGTGGAAAACTTCAACTTCAAGGTAAAGAAGGTCGGAACTAAGAACAACGAGAAAAATTTCTCCCCCAAATACGATCATGCTCCATAAGTGGACCACTGGAAGAACTTTAGGGATTATCTTGTTCCAGCCGAAGAGTTAGAAGATTCGTTTGATGAGCCAAATGCCGCTGACGATGGATATATGGAATGGTATGAACATTTTTCTCATCCTCGTGTAATAAACAGTGTCCAACAAGCCCGTGCTGATAAAGCAAAAGCGACGGCAATGGAGAAAGAAGCTAAGAAGGTTATGAAGCCTACCCCTATATGTGGTGATGAGGCCTTGAACTTGTGGAATTCGGCGGTAAGATATTTACTCTTATTTTTATTTTTCAAAATGTTAAAAAGTATTGAAAAATAATAGTTACTTATGTTTTTGATGAGAAAAGGTGAAGGCAAGTGCTAAATTGTTGAAGAAATTGATGGCAAAAATCCGGAGTGGGGAGCCGATGGACACTCGAGAACAAACAGACCTCTACAACTAAATAACTAGTGTTTTTAATCCCAACCTTGTCGATACAAGCCAGGTTGATCCAAGCCATGCCATGCTGTCGAAGAGGAGTCGCCGAGAATGGGAAGGTACAAGTCGGATGGTTCAATAACAAAGCAGTGGAGATGACACTCCTAGTGACGAAGGACGACCTAAAGCTCCTAAACGCAAGAGTAGAAAAGTTTCTCGTAGTGGTCGTGATAAATGAGTGATTACAACAATTAGTACTTTGGTTTCTTATGTTTAGAAAACTTATTGTGGATTTGGTACTTTGTTTTCTTATGTTTTGAAGACTTTTTTATTGCGGATTTGGTAGTTTGTTTCCTTATGTTTGGAAGACTTATGTTTTGCGGATTTGGTAGTTTGTTTCCTTATGTTTGCTTCCAACATTTAGTTATGCGAATTGGTAAATGAATTTCATAATTTGGTTTTTAATTTGTGTTTTCAGGGATTAGTTTGGCTATTTGACTCATATGTGTTTCGTTAAATTCAAATTTTTAAGAAATTATTAGGAAGTTCGGTTATTTGACTAAATTTCGTAAACAACCGAACTTGATAAACAACAAGTTCGGTTCTTTCGCAGATTTAGTCAATTAACCGAACTCAACAACACAAAAACTTCAGAAGTTACAGTTGAAGGTTCGATTATCTTGTATTATTTCGCAGGTAACCGAACTCAGTTGTTCGGTTACCTGCGAAATAATATAAGGTAACCAAACTGAGGAGCTAAAAAACCTATGGTATTTCTTGTTAGTTCGGTTACCTGCAAAATAATACCAGGTAACCGAACCTTACACTGTAACTGAACTCTGCGGTTTACTCCCAAATTTTCAGTGTAACCGAACTCTATAAAATGCATTGCGAAAAACAACAAAATATGAGCAAATAACACAAAAATAAGACCAAATACCAAAAAACATAATCTTTCATTCATATGATGATGTTCAAAAGCATACATATATTCTATCCAAGGTTACATCTAATCATCCCCAAGGGAAATTTCATGTCAGTGTATAGTTTTGTTCGATTCCTCATAAGCTTTCCACATCTCCATGTTATGTTCATACATAATGCACCAACCCAACATCGTTTCGGGGTTAAATCCATTCCAATAAGAGTATGCGCATATCGGAGGAAATGGAAAATTGTCTTCTAACCGTAGGCCTACAAAATGGTTGTTATTAACCAACGCAATCACCACTCTCCTACGCCTAAGTTGCTCGACATATATGGTTGTTTTGGGAGTGTATGTGAAACTAGCACCTTTTGAGAAATAGTGAACCACACAGTTGAATGCGTCGGCAATTAAGTGCCCACATATCGGCATGCCCATCCAATGATCCCTTGTAGTTGGATTGCCCCCGTGGAGACGGATTTGATACCTAAGGAATTGCATGTTGAGGCTATCATCCCCATCGGACAACATTCTCTTGTAAAATTCCCGTTTTTCCTTTAGCTTCATCTTCATCCTTTGACGAATATAAGTGATTTCATTATCATCATATAGTTTGGCACCTTGAGTGAAAGGCCCTAGTTGTTGCTTGACAACGTGGAAACCACAATTACCATCCGGAGGGACATCATTGATGGATATGACGTAATATCTAATGTAAGGAGGTATCTCTTCAAAGTACCTTTTATCAACAAGAGGTGGTGTATCATCAATTGGAGCCTTTAGCTTCACTTGACTTGGTTCCGACGGAGTAGGTTGAGAGCGTAACATCGGTCCTTTTTTCTTCATATCCCTTTCACTTGACTCGCCCTTTTGAATAATATTCCTTCCTCTTTTCTTCGAATATTCTTGGTACTTCGCCGCGGTATGCTCATGCCCACAAGGATCTCTAGTAAAAGAGGTCATTTCACTTGCCTTTTTAGCCAACACCTTTGCATATTCTCTAACTTGTTTTTTTGTTTCTTTGGTTTTTGGCGTACCTTTTCCCTTGCCTTTATTCAGTTCTTGCACAATCTCCGAAGTGTGCGGAAAAATGATAGGCTGCATGTCATCCCAAAAGATTTGCCTTTCGAGTTTGTTCATGTTCCGGTATATTTCGATAAAAACTCTTCCATTTCATTTTCACCAAACTCTTCACAGACATCGCCCTTTGGAGGAGGGAAAAAAACTTAATTGTTGCCAATGTGGATCAATATCGCTTAAAGGGATTATACCATGTTCGTACTTAGCTATCATGTGGCGACAAGGGAGTCCCATGGACTTCATCATGCTGCAAACACACACCTCGTCCGGCTTGGTTCCCCATATGTCAATCAAATTCACCTCAACCATTAACCTCTTGATGCATGCATGTGAAACATTATAGTGGAGTCCCTTGAAAAATCGAAGGTCCGCCACTTTCTTGATGTTACCACCTTTGTCTACAGTCTTTTTGTACTTCATGATGCGGCTTTTTTGGAACTTCTCTTTAATTCTCTCAATATCGCGGTTAAAGTAACTCTCCATTGCGTTTAACACAACCACAAAATTATCGACACATCCAAAGAGATTTTCTTCAACCGGTGGTGAGCCGATTCTACCAAACTTGTCGCTTGATTCCCAAAGTGTTTATAGTTGTTGGTAAAAGCATAAACAAAGCGCTCTTTGTGCGGTTCCAACCATTGCTCCACCACATATGTTATTATATCCTCCGGATATTCGGGACTAGACTAATGTTATCTAAATTCAGCAAGATTAATATAATACTCTTCTTCGGTGAGAGACCAATTCAATGCCTCCCATTCCCCGAAGAAGGAAACCCATTTAGCATGATTGATGGTGTATTGTTTATCGAACGCCTCTTTTGTATCCGCTTGTTTATATTCCGGTAGCTTACTAATCTCTTCCAATACTATGCTCTTAGGTGGACAAAGTTGAGGCTTGCACCTATTCATCACATTGCACCATATATGAAATGTACAAAGCATGCTAATGGGAATAATTTCTCTATTGTATTCATCAATGCTACTTTGTTGTCCGTCACGATAACCCCGGGGATCTCATCATCTCGGTAGATCGCCTTCACTTGTTGTAACGCCCAAGTGTAACTTGGTTCTTGCTCATCCTTTAGAAAACAAAAAGCAATGGTAAACGGTGACTTCGTCGATGTACGACCAATAATATTCAACAATGGCATCTCGTATTTTTTTTTCTTGTAAGTGCAATCCATTATAAGAACTTCATGGAAGGATTGAGCCAATTGAACACTCTTCGGATGGTAAATGAAGAGATGGGTTATTTCTTCTCCCGGACCTACCTTCTTTTGAACCGCGTAGCCTTTCTCTTGAGCCAAAAAAACAGTTGTTGCATTCCTTGTCTATCCTTCCATTCATTCCTTTTAATTGTCTCAATTGCATTGTAAATGGTTTGCAAACCTGATACGTTATCCGGGTTATCTTCCTTTAATAAGCGAAGCATAACGGTAGGTGGAATACTCATTTTCCTATACTTAGCAGTTTTTTCCATTTCTTGAGGAGTGAGCCTTGCGACCATTACATGTCCTTCAAGATCTTCCGGACGAGGGTGGTTATGACGACCTACCACCTTATCCATAGCTAGAAACCATTTCGTCGTTAATTTGCTCTTGCTAAATAATAGCTTGAACGGGCATTTAATTTCTTTGAGCATGTTGTGTTCTTCCTCGTCGTCTTTCCTTTATACTCATAACGCTTCATCTTGTGACTAACATCGGGATCTCCACTTCTCTCACAAACCATTTCAAAACGAGTTTGGCTTTCTTTTCCATTCAAAACTAGGACGCAATTGTCTCTCTTAGCATGTTCTCTATCCCAATTCTTCGCATCAATAGGTAAGTAAAATACTAACTCATTAGCATAGTGATGAGGTGTATCTTCGAACAAAATACCAATCGGAGAAGGATGATCATGCATTGGTATAGGTTGGGATTCCATCTACAAGAAATGTAACAACATCAATGCAATCACAAATAAGTTCGGTTACATAATAATTTTATCGGGAAAACCGAACTCCCCGTTCGGCTGGTTAAGCAAGTTGCCAAGCAACCGAAAAAATAAAAGGAACATAGTTCGGTAACATGTAAATTTTATCGCAACAACCGAACTCTGTGTTCGGTTATTTTATATTTTATGTGGATAACCGAAATAGACACTGGAACTCAGATTTTTTTTGTTTGTTAAGTTCGGTTGGTTATGCTGTTAGGTTCAAGTTTGCGAAACAACCGAACTTATTAAACTTAGTTCGGTTTGATAGTTGGTACATGCAGTTTGCGAACCAACCGAACTTTATACACTTAGTTAAACTTTATTTGTACGTAAACTTCGGTTAGTTGCGAACCAACCGAACATAACGCTGCAAGTCAGAACTTCCATTAATATGGAGTTCGGTAACCTGCGTGTTTGAATCAAGCAACCGAACTACACCTTCAAATGAGTTCGGTTACTTAAACTACACCTTCAGAAAAGTTCGGTTACATTTTCTTCATATAATGTAACCAAACTGTTCAAAATACGGTTCAAAAGTTTACATTTTTGGGGAAGTTTTTACCAATTCAACATACATTATCTAAGTTTGGAGCATACCTGGACACCCAAATACTCTTCCTCTAGTTGTGGTTGATAAAATCCATCATTTTCATCTTGAGTTTGATTTTCAGGAAGAATACAATCACCATCTAAGAAATAACTCAAATCCGGATCATTTTGAAGATTAACAAATATTTTAGGAGAGGATGGAGATGAAGAATCAAATGAGTTTTCATCACTTGAATACTCAAACTTAGTGAATTGGATTTTTTTTTTATTTTCCATGTGTTTCTCCTTCATCTTCTCTAACTTTACTCTCTCAATAATTCTACTCATCTAATAAAAAAACCATCTTTTAATTTAATCTCACTAATTATTTTTAACAAAATTATTTCACTAATTATTTCACTAATCATAACCTAAAATTAAATATGGCGGTAGTATTAAATAAATATCTAGATATGGGGTGACCTAGGTTTACTTCTAATGTTTTTACCCAAAATAAAACCAGGTTCCCCCAAAAAAACAATGATCCCCCAAAAATCCGCCTTTTTGTATAAATACATTTGATCCACTATATATGTTGATGTAATACGGAACCTTTATTGTTTTGTAGTTAAAGAGAAAGGGTACTACACTGTTTCATTTTTTTTTAGAAATCTACCAATGATTCCGAAACTGCATGCTCACCATTTACAACCGGAAGTACTGGGGTTCCAAATGCTAACGACGAAGCAATAAACTCTCCGACAAGAAGTATTGAGATTCCATGTACTGAGGTTCCATGTACCGAGATTCCAATTTCTCACAACCAAGAGCCAAATTATACAAGAAGAATTATCAGTACAATTATCAATACTATCAGCGGTTTGGGTTTTCAACGTGATCCAGGATTACGTCCTCAAATATGGGAATATAATGTTAACCAACGAGAAGAAGTTAGACGAGAATATATTTCAGCCGGTCCATATCAACCTAAGCTTTCAACATACCCGCTATCCGGAGAACTTGGTAACCAACGTCCTTTCTTATATTCATGGTTTAGTTTATTTTCATCATGGTTAGAATACTCTCCTCGCAAGGACGCGACGTTTTATCTACCTTGATATCTATTTACTAAACCGTCAAAGAATGATTTTACTATAAATGGTTTCAGAAACTGTAAGAAAGTTAATGATGGAGATAGATGCACATTCTTAAAATAGATGCAACAAAATTCATGGGGACGAAGTGATTGCATTAGAGGACTTGAAGAATCCTTCTCAACATATAGAAAGAGTAGTTGAGAGTTATACTTCACAACAAATTGCTGAAAATAGGTTGAGACTCAAAACCTCGATTGATGCAGTTCTCTGGATTACATTTAAAGGTTATGCATTAAAAGGTCGAGATGAAAGTCAAGGATCATTGAACCGTGGTAGTTTTCTTGAAATGATTGATATATTAGCTTCTTATAATAAAGATGTTGAAGCTGTATTAGATAAAGCTCCAAAAAAGGCTACTTACACTTCTCCGCAGATTCAGAAAGAGATTCTACATGTCATTGCGACAAAGGTCAAAAAAGAAATTCGTGAAGAGATCGGTGATAGAAATTTTTTTATTATCGTTGATGAAGCTAGTGATGAATCCAAAAAAGAGCAAATGGAAATAGTGCTTAGGTTCGTTGACAAGAAAGGGTTGATACAAGAGCGATTTTTTGGACTTGTTCATGTTTCAGATACAACCGCATTGACCTTAAAACAAGAGATATATTCAGTTTTAACTGAACATGGTCTAGATGTTCAAAATATTCGAGGACAAGGATATGATGGAGCAAGTAATAATAGAGGTGAGCGGCATGGTTTGAAAGCTCTGATTATGAAAGATTGTCCGTATGCTTATTATATTCATTGTTTAGCACATAGATTACAATTGGCATTGGTAGCTGCAGCAAAGGAATTTATACCGGTTGATCAATTTTTCATCAAACTAAATATGATTATTAATATTGTTGGTGCTTCTTGTAAGCGCAAGGATGAATTAATGATTGATCAAGCTGCTAATATTGAATATATGATATCTATCGATGAAGTTGAGACAGGAAGCGGTTGAAATCAGATAGGAAATTTACAGAGGCCTGCGGATACTCGGTGATGTTCTCATTTTAGATCAGTTTCTAGCTTGATTGATATGTTCAGTTCAACTTGTCAAGTTTTGCATAACGTTATTCAAGATGGTACTAAAGCTTCACAGCGATCACTAGCGTATGGGGCTTATGAAAACATGACTACTTTTGAGTTTGTGTTCATCCTGCATCTCATGAAGAAAACCATGGAGATCACCGACTTACTCTCCCAGGCTTTGCAATACCAATCTCAGGTCATTGTAAATGCTATGGAACTTGTTTCATCAACAAAAGCATTGCTTCAAAATTTGAGAGATGATGGTCCAGATGACTTAATCAGTGAGGTACGTGCATTTTGTGCTACTAGAAATATAGATGTTCCTAATTTCAATTCTAATTATGTTCTATTAATAAGAGGATTAGGAGCTCGTCATCATTCGAGTACTTTTACGATTATGGAACACTATTGTGTGGATATCTTTAATGCTGCTATAGATGCTCAGTTATCAGAACTGAATAGCAGGTTCAACGAAGAAACGATGGAATTACTTATCCTTAGTTCAGCTTTGGATCCTCGTGAAGGGCAAAAGTCATTTAGAGTTGATGATATTTGCAGATTGGTCGATAAGTTTTATCCAAAGGATTTCACGGAACAAGAGAAATTACACTTGAAGATACAACTTCGCCATTATGAGCGTAGTGTTGTCTCTTCTGAAGAGTTCAAGAATTTGAGGAATGTATATAGTTTGTGTGAATAGTTGATGATGAATGGAAAATCAAATACATATTCTCTTATACATAGAGTGATAGAACTTGTGCTTACCCTACCAGTTTCTACTGCAACAACAGAGAGGTTTTTTTCAGCAATGAAGATTATCAAAACTAGACTTCGTAGTGAAATGAGTGATGAATTCTTTGGAGACTCTTTGGTTGTGTATATCGAAAAAGAAATTGCTAAGAAGTTTAGCATTCATTCCATTATTGATGATTTTCGAGATTTAAAAGAACATCGTGTAATATTTTGATAATTATCAAGTTAAATATCTTTGGTTTTACAAATTTTTTTAATGGTTCGTGTAAAAATATTTAACTTCGCCCCCCTTGTTTGAAAATCCTGGCTCCGTCCCTGAGTCAGGATGAATCCAGTTTCATCCTTGCTATTTTTTTGGTGTTCATTTCATCCATACTAATTTTTTACTCGTCCATTTAAACCATGCTTTAAATTTTTTTGGACAAATAACTCATTTTCCGAAAAAAGAAGGCACAATCGTTAATACTACCAATTCTTATAAAAGAGCT
The DNA here is from genome assembly GCF_003573695.1 of Papaver somniferum. Lineage (NCBI taxonomy): Eukaryota > Viridiplantae > Streptophyta > Magnoliopsida > Ranunculales > Papaveraceae > Papaver > Papaver somniferum. Next base: position 762,563 of record NW_020650971.1, on the reverse strand, counting down.
ACTTTTGCATTTTCAATTTGGCTTATTTTTAGGTTAAAATGAAAAGACGATAGTACCCATTTATAGAAACGAATGTAGCCTACACAAAATAGTAATCTTAGGACATTTGAGTTTCCTTCCACGGAAAGAAACCTATCCGAATTGCCAGAAAGTACCCCACTTCAACCCTTTTCATCACATTACAATTCTGCCTAACAAGACAGTAATATAGCTGAATATGGTGTTATTTCGAGTGACATGTTTGTTCGCAGTAATTGCGTACTAACAAATGGCACATTCATGAGATTGAAAAAACTGCAGCTATCACCAGTACTCATGTTCTATTACATGGATAAATTGAGCATTATGAATGCGTTGATTAGTTTGCCAAATCTAGATCGCAAATCCCTTTGTATATCGGATGTATTTCTATGAGTTAATTGATGTTGCATGCGAAGGTTTGAAGGGTTGAGACGTGGGAGGAAATTGAAAGATTATACCTTATCATCATAAATTAAAGTCAATTATTTATTGAAAAACCCATTAATTCAACCATATAAGAAACTTGGTACATACGAATGTTAAGACCCCTCTAAATCAGAGGAATAATAACCACTCTTCGAATTATATTCCAAGTTTCCAACTACACTGTGACTGTCTCGATTCTTTAAAAACATGTGCTCTAAAAAATAAGTGAATTGGGTCCAAACTTATATAGCTCAATGTAGAGGTGTAAAACGTGCCGGCCCGGCATAGTCCGACACACATGAAGTCACGTGCTTCACGTGCCATGTGCTGTGCTGTGCCAACGATTTAAACATGTTGTGCCGTGTTGTGCTTTACTAGTCAAAAGCTAAGCACAACAAAACCCACGGACACAACACACGAATAAACGTGCTGTGCCGTGCTGGCGCACGTGTTATAAACAATTTGAAATCACTTAATGTTATACATTAAGTCGGACATTATCACGAGAATCTAAATAGAAAACATATCATTTAAAATTATTTTATAAATTATTTCAAGTAAAATTAACAAGTTTATTCAATAAGAAGAAATAACCCATCACATATAGAATTGGATTATTGTCACGTGTATTAATGTTCTATTCAAATATAGGTAACGCCGACACATTATAACAACGATATTGAAATATATTTTCCAAATATTTAGGTATTATATGTGTGGTTATAAAAATAAGTCAGTATAAAATGTCAAAAACTAGCTAGAATAGTGACTCTTTTGAGAAATATACACAAAATGTGATGTATTATGCCTTGTTATATGGTGTACTTGTGCATGCTATGACGTGCTTTCCTAACATGTTGTGCTGTGCTGGGACACGTGTTTATCCGTGTCGCATGCTGTGCTGTGTTACTGTGCCGATTAGGCTAACCCAGCACAGCCCACGAAATTAATGTGTTGTGCCGTGCTGGGATAAATCACATGCTGGGCTGGACTGGACTGTGCTCGTGCTGGCACAACTCAATTTACACCTCTAGCTCAATGGTTTTCCCATAAACTCCAGTAAGGAGGAAGTTAGGGTTCAATCCCCACTGCAAAGCTTTGTAATAGGGTACTTGTAAGGGTGCACAGGAACCGAGCCGGACCGACGGACCGAACCGGAACCGGTGGAACCGTACCTGGTTTTGGACCGAACCGAGGTACAAGGTACAGGTATCGGTCCCAAAAATAGGAACCGAGGTCTGGGAGGTACAGGTACACGGTCCAATACAAGTACCGTGCCGTACCGGACCGAAAGTCCCGAATTATATAAACCGTTAGATTTGGGGGATAAGGATCAGTATTAGCCGTTAGATTAAAGGGGATATATAAACTAAGGGTTAGCCGGTTAGGGTTTCAGTTTCCTACTTCCCTTTCTTTCTTCTTCTGTTCTTCGCCTCTGGCGATTCTGAAAGTTGACAGATGAAATTAAATTATGAGATCGTGAGGGTTGAGCAGAGATCAAGGCATATTTGAGGATGAAGATTAGTGTTTCTTATTCGGGAGTTTGATTTGAGAAATTGAAGGGTTAGGGTTCATGTGTTCTTCCCCAACTTGAGATAAGGGTTTGAGAAGAATTGTTAACGATATCGAGTATCTGTTGCACGCAGAATCAATGGGTTGTTGTTTAAATTGATGTACAGAAGCTGTTGATGTTAGGTTGAAGAGTTAGGGTTTCACAAGAGGAACTCAAATGAGATTTAGAAGTTGAATTTAAGGTTCTACATGGATTATTAGAGACTGGGTTTGGTCGAATTGAAGAGTTTGAATGCATGTTATAAACTTGAATTGGAAATTCAGATTTTCAGAGGATTCTAACGCTTGGGTAAGATTCCTTTTTCGATTAAGTTTAGTATTTTCGTTTCAATTGGTAGATTATTGATTATCTTGAGTGTATATGAATGTATGTGAATCTGTGAGTTATAGTTAAGATAGTTGTTTGGTATAACTGGCTCTAGTTGTCAGAGTTGGAGATGATTGAATTGGTTAAGTGTTTGAAAAGTTGAATTGCATTAGGTTTAGTGATTTATTGGATTGCTGGAGGTAATGAAATTGTTGAGCTGAGTTGTAGTTCGGGAAGAAGAGGAGTTGAGCATGCAGCTGAACTTTAGTTCCAGGGATGGTGGTGCAGATTATGTGAATGGAGCTGTAATTTCTTAGAGTTGCAGTGAGGTTTAGATTAATGGAATAAACTAGTGTTGGGATGATGTTGTTAGTGATGCAGAAATGGAGATAGTGGGATAAAATAGTTAAGCTGAAGCTACAGGTGGAGTTGTAAGTTGATGAAGGTGATGGCTTGGGTATCTTTGGAGTGAAATGGTGATGAACTGATGAAGTGTTACATGTTTGAGTAATGGAGTTTTAGGTGGTGCAGGTTTGATTAAATCCAGAGTTTTAATGACAATGATGTCGCTGCTGGAAAAGTACCGACCGGTACCGGTCCCATACCGAAACCGTACATGTACCGAATGGTACCGGAACCGAGGTACACGGTACCGATCCAAAATCTGGGAACCGACCTCTGGGAGGTACAGGTACTCGGCCTCGGCGAGAACCGAGCCGAACCGTACCGTGTGCACCCTTAGGTACTTGTATTGTTGGTTTCTGGCTTTGGTATATCAATAAAAAATACGGGTGATTTGTAAATGTCTTGTATCTAATGATGCAAATTTCTTCCTAAAAGAAAGTGACCTATGAAGATCGTCACAGGAAAAATTAATGATAGAGACTCCGATAAGGATTGCGTTGCCGGAAATCACAAAGGTGAGATTTCGCTGTTCGCGAGCATCACTGTTGATCTGATAATTCAACCCAATAACCAAGAATCGTCATTAAAACGAAGATAAATCTCTGGAAAAAAATAAAACCACCATAAGAAAGAAAAATATAATAAAGAAATCAATTCTAATCCGGCGCGAAACAGACCGGATTTGGCAGAGAAAAGATGTTGGCGATCCTCGTTAAAGAAGAAGGATGAGTGAGATAGACAGAGGAGGGAGGCAACATGCCAATATAAATAACACGTTACATTTCTGTTGCGCCTAATAAGAAAATGAAATAGGTAAATATGTTGTTATGTTAAATGTTTTTATTTTTCAGAGCGTTTAACAATATTGCATGTTAGCAAATGGAGACTTCATGAACATGATTTTTTTTTTAACAACACTTGTTCTCTTTCATGTAAATTGAGCATTTTGATGAATGTAAGAATTAGTTACCCAAGATAGATCGCAAATGCCCCGTTAATATAGATCAAAAGTATCACTACGAGTCAGATAAATAAATTTAAAGGTTTGAGATGATGGAGGAAACTAAAAGATTACTCTCAATGTATGGATGCAAAAATTTATCTTAATTGAGTCATCTCCTTGGAGGTCCGAAGACCTCTCATATTATCTAGCAACTCAAAGTGACAACCAGCTGGAACTGTGCAAAAGGAAAGCCAGATATTATTTTACGTTGTGCTTTCTTTTCTTGCTAACCAATGCGACATTTTATCATTTGGTTTTCTAAAAACACAAGGAAGTTTGAATCCAATTGTTTTTTAGACATATTTGGATGCTTCTACCTGGCTACCTTGGTTTCCCTTGTCATGCTCAAAATTTTTGCTGGTGTGTTGTATCATAAATTTTGCCGGCATGACCGAATTTACTGCGCTCTAGTACTACAAATGGCTAGTGATGGTCAGCTAATAAGCCGACTACTTGATAAAGGAAACCAACTCATACATAAAATTAGCTTTTATTTGATTCAAATTACCACAATGCAGCAATAAGTATCGTGCTTTAACATTTTTAAATCATATCTTAGACTGTGACTAACAAGAAGTGTATTTGCTTTAACAAATGCAGCACTCATGATAATGAGAAAACTAACTAGTCATGTTGTTATAATTTTACATATAAATTCAGCATTGTGGATAATATATGCACATATTAGTTACCAAAGTTAGGTGGGAAATGCTCGTTTATAAATCTGATGAGGTGCCACCTCAATGTTAACGATGTTGGATGCGAAAGTTTGTAGGGTTGCGATGTGGGAGGAAACTAAAGAGTTATAATATATGCATTCCTGCAAAAATTGGTTTCAATGGTTTCTATCATCTTTTGGTTTTGCAGATGGAAGAATTTCAGATTTTATATGACATCAATGTTAAGATTAGTGTTTTAAGAAAAATTCAACTCACAGCGGGTGAGACAAAGAAAATAGGCGGAGTAATATGATGTAAATTAAAAGAGAGAAAGAAAAGTGTTGGTCGAATTCCTAAAGAATTAATCTCGACCATTTGTCACCCAACTTTGGTAATAACTAATACATGCATATACTATCCATGATGCTCAATTTATAAGAAGTTTTGCATAAATGATCAAGCTTCTTATAAAATGGTCCAGATTAATTATGTGTAAATCTAGTTTTCTTTCGGAAACAAAAATTCATCGGTACAAGTTGTGACTCATGAACTCCTTCTAACCATTGGTTTTAATTATTCGGACCCTCACTAGATAAAGACACTAACAAATTGCCAATTTGCGATATAAAAACGTTTCTGAAGCGTGGTCACTGATGGCTACAAGTATAAGGTTCTCGGCATTATTATTGTAAACAATTTCATCTACTCTTTAGTACAACAAACATTGAAAGTGAAGGCCAATGTGCAAACAATGTGACCAACCATAGGCCCAATCCCAGTCATATCAAATGTATAAAAACAAAAAATTTATTCCACAAAATATGGCGAGGACCGCGATGGTGCTAGCATAACTGTTCACAAAATTAGCTATTACTTGAGTCAAACTGCAACTTTCCAATGAGTACCCTTACTTAACTTTAACATATTTCTCACATTTAAATTGTGACTAAGAGCTTCTACGATGAAATCTGGATCTCTAAAAAAATTACTGCCACCTAGGATTTTAGATACTCTAGGATAAAAAATTCTCTGCAATGGTGGTTGGATCGCAAAAAAATAGCATGAGTTGTCAGTTTGAGTTTCGACGAGAGTATCTAAATTTATATACTCCAATCCATACCTTCGTCATATATTTTTTTTTGTTCAAAATTATTTAGGCCCACATTTTAGATTAAGTAACCTATAACTAAATGACACTTGTATTAAAATATACTCCCTCTATTTCAAAAAAAACAGTCCGGTTTGACTTTGTCAAGATATTAAGGAGGTTATAGTAGTTTACATTCCTACCCTTAATTACTTGCCTAATTTATTTTAATAAATAAGTTAGTAATAAAAACGATCAATAATTGTATTGGGAATGTAAATAGGAAAAAAAAAAGAAACTAAAACATATCGATTTATAGAAACAATATAAATAAAGATTGTATACTTAAGGAGTATAACCTTAATAAAGAATTTAATTTGAAACCATACCTATATTGTCTTCAAAAAGTATTAAGGATATATTTCTTTTCCTTAATTAGGTTAATTATACAAATTTCATTAATATTCTAGATTGGGTCCCACTAGAATAGAATTTATGAATATAAAAAACTTAATGGTATGTTAGAGAGTTCATTGAAAAAATATGACTATAAACAGAAGCTGGACACATTTTTGAAACAGACCAAAATGGAATAGAGGACGGTCTTTCTGAAACAGATGGAGTATATATCTACCATTGAAGATGCTTATTTAGATGGGATTCTATTTATAAATAATGTTTATTAAAAACCTAATTTTAGGTTTCCACATAGGATATATACCGAGACACCATTTGAGATGCTCTAAGAACATCTACAATGGAGTACGAGTATTTATCATACGTAGAGACCTAAAAAAAGGTATTCAATAAATAGAATCTAAATATAAATTTTGTTTTGATAAGCATCTCCAGTGCTAGTTGTATCCATATATATTTTGATATACTTGTCGCTTATTTATAGAAAAATAATTCACAAAACCTAAAAAATAATTAAAATAATAACAAATTGATGACGTGGGTATGGATGGGAGTCCCCAAAAACCCATACTCTCCTCCAAATTCAAACTTCCACGTTATATTAAATTTTGATTATACAACCACTACTAGAGAGTTTTTTTTTTCAAGAGTTTTAAAACCCTAAGTGGCATTTATATTCTTTAAAACCGATACTCTATTGGAGATGCTCTAACAAGAATCTAATGTAGCTTGACATATTGTTATGTTCAGTTTTTTATTTGTTAGAAGTATTTGCGTGCGAGCAAATAGGATATTCATGAAAATGAAAAAACTAACAAGTCATGTTGCTCTCTTCCATATAAACGGAGCATTTTGAATAGTGATATTAGTTACCCAAACTAGATTGTAAACGCCTGTTGATATTAGAGGTTGGGTTTCGGATGACCAAAGTTTGAAGGGTGTGTAACATTGGCAATATAGGATAATTAAGAACTTACTTTGGACTCTACCAATCCATTGGTAACGTGTGTTCCTTCTTAAAAGGATTTTGTACGCCCCAAATAAATTGTTAGAGCTAGCATTATGGCTGGCCTCATCCCTTCCCTATCCCTCAAATGTAGGGAAGGGATGGCACATGAAAGACAATCTTGTTATGGTGCCTTCTCATCCCTTCCCAACATGAGGCGCGTATTCAATACCTGTATGAATAGTGCCAAACGGGTACTCAGTACGCGTATTTTTTTTTCGTTTTTTCATGGGAAATTATTTATCTAGGTAAAAAAATATTTTAGAGTAAAAAGAAATATATCTAATAGATAAAAAAACGAGTTTTAGTAAAAAAAAGAATGAAAAAGAGAAATTTTAAGGTAAAAGTTTTAAAACCAGAAAGAAAATACGAGTACTCAGTACGCGTAAAGCGTAAAATAATACCGATACTGAGTACCCATATGATTTCCCTTCCCTACAAGGGTGATCAGATCTGATCAGCCCTGTAGGAATACATCAACCATCCCTTCCCTATACAAAATTTGGGAGACCATAATAAACGGTTTTTTTGGGTTTCGAGGAATGGAGAGGGATAGGAAGGAATAACCCTCTCCACAGTGCTAGCTCTCATACACTGTTAGCATCAATGCTCAAGTGTGGTCGGTGATGGCTATATAAAGCAATAAGGTCCTTGGTTGGTTGGTGCATCATCATTCCATAATAACCTCCCCTACTTTTATTATACACATTGAAAATGAAGGGCCAAAGTACAAACAATGTGACCAACCATGGCCCCAATTCCGGCCCAATCAAATGCAAAAAAACTAAAAATATCTCCTTTATCTTTTTCTTCTTCTTTTTTGTCGCTTTATTCCACAAAATATGGCAATCACAGCATAAAGAAGGATAGTCATTAGTCTAAATTGGATACTAATAAAAACCATTCCGAATACGCACTCCATTTAATATCACACGCATACCCACAGTAATAATATATTCATATGCAGCCCCCCACATGCCATATCTTTACTGGTTGGTCAATACATTTTCCTGACACTAAATTCTGGATTTTATTTTGTGACATTACCATATGAATTTGTTGCTACAATTAAGAAGATTCTTCCATAATACCTCTCCAAGATCTCATTGTTTTCAGGAATCTTGATGCATTCATTTTCTTACCAAAACAAAACAGGAAAAGAAACAGAATTCATATTAGTTGTCTTTTCTCCATTAAAATCAAGAAAATGTCTGTTCTTTCTTGCTGTACATATAGACAGAGATAGAACTTCCATGGATCTTTGATCAAGGAGAAATTACAAGGAATTTTCTCAGGGAGGAGAAAAGGGCCGGAGATGGAGAAATCAAATGGAACGTGTCGGCCTCAATCCTGGTTTGTTATTTTCGTTTCATTTGGTTTATGGTTCGTTTTGTTTTATTTCAATTCTGAAGCTTTTATTAGTAGTAAGAACAAGGTTCAATCTGTAATGGCTGATTACGTATACGGGATTACTTATCCCCAATCGATTAATCCGGTTGAGAATGTCACCGACACTGATGAATCCACCGTAGATAACAATAGCGTAGATGAACCAGTTGAAATCGATGAACCCAGAAATGAAGATCCAATTGCGAAAAATGGGAATGAAACGGATGATCTGACGGATTTGGTAAAGGAAATTGAGGCCGATTCTGGACCCGATCCTTCGTGTTCTGGTAAGTACATATATGTGCATGATTTGCCGCCTGAATTCAATGAAGATCTGATCAAGGAATGTCGAACGCTTAATAAGTGGATCGAAATGTGTCAATATATGGTGAATGCCGGACTTGGTCCAAGAATTGGGAATTCCCAGGGTGTTTTTTCGACAAAGGGTTGGTTTTCTACGAATCAATTCATGTTGGAAGTCATATTTCATAACAGGATGAAGCAGTACAAGTGTTTGACAACCGATTCTTCGATAGCTTCTGCGGTGTTTGTGCCGTTTTATGCAGGTTTTGAAGTTGCTCGTTATCTGTGGGATACTGATGTGCCGACCCGAGATGCTTCTAGTCTTGCTTTAGTGAAATGGCTCACTTCGAAACCCGAATGGAAGGTTTTAGGAGGGAGAGATCATTTCATGGTGGCTGGTCGGATTACATGGGATTTCAGAAGGTTAACAGAAAAAGATGAAGATTGGGGTAATAAACTGATGGTTTTACCTGAAGTTAGGAACATGTCGACCTTAACAATCGAAGCTAGCCCGTGGCATCGGAATGATTTTGGAGTACCGTATCCGACTTACTTCCATCCTTCATCGGATAGTGAGGTTTTTCAGTGGCAAAGCAGGATGAGGAGACAAAGAAAGCGTTTCTTGTTTTCGTTTGTGGGCGCACCAAGAAACAGCACTAAATTGATTCGGAATCAGCTCATTGACCAGTGCCTGGCATCAAAGAAATGCAAGTTACTAGACTGCAACAAAGAAAACAAGAAATCCTGCGACCAACCAAGTAAAGTGATGAAAGTGTTTCAAAACTCAGTTTTCTGTCTAGAGCCTCCAGGAGATTCGCCAACTCGAAGGTCCTCTTTTGATGCAGTACTGGCTGGGTGTATACCAGTATTTTTCCATCCAGGGTCTGCATACACTCAGTACACATGGTTCTTACCGCGAGACTATAAGAAGTATTCAGTTTACATACCAGAAGACCAAGTAAGAGACGGGAAGGTAAACATAGAATCGGTTCTACAACGTTACTCAAGAGATCAAGTTCGCCGGATGAAGGAAGAGGTCATTAAGTTGATACCAAGGGTGATATATGCAGACCCAAGGTCTAAATTAGAGACAGTTGAAGATGCATTCGATATAGCCATTGAGGGAGTACTTGAGAGGGTGGAGAAAACGAGAATTGATTTAAGAGAAGGGCGAAATCCTGATGAGCCTCCTTACCTGGAGACAAACACATGGAAGTACAATTTGTTCAAGACTGAAGAGAAACATGAATGGGATCGTTTTTTTTATGAATGATCCAGAGTTTCGTCGAGCTCTTTACACTTATGAAATCAAAGGAAAGTCGAACAGGTCACGAAATAGATAAATAGTCATACACAGGATTAGAGCAAGCAAAGTTGTCTCACATTTTAATACTTCATTCATATATACAAAATTTTGCAATTCTGGTTTCAACTTTATACATGACTTCAAAATGTTTCAGTCGAAGTTATCTGTAAATATGAATATGGTTCTATGAATGTGAATATTTGCTGCTATCTGCTTCGTCTCGTGCATCTAGCATTATGTGACTGCAATGTCATTGAAATTCAGATTCGTTGACAGAAGAAAATGTACCCTCGTATTGTAGCTGAGAACAAAGTCATGTGTATAATTGAAGTTCAAAGAAAAAGTAAAAATCGGTGTTGTTGCATCATCCCACTCGTCTTCTCTAATATTCGCTAGACATGACCAGTGTCATGCACATGGCTATTAAAGCCGATTACAGACGTTGTGTGGATATGGATCTCCTCCTAAGTCGTCAAATACCATTGTGGCGCGTCTAGACACCAGAGAGTAGGCCGGGAAATTCAAACTTGATGCAGAGGTGATGTATTAATACAAATTCATGCCATACGATATGATAACCTAACAGGAAATGAAACAAAGATTAATAAGTTTTGCATTTCCATCGAAAGAACTGTTTTGCATATTTATGTTCTTATAAATTGGTTCCATGAATTGTTTTTTATTATTTAGTTATTATGCACAATATAATTTACCCACTGGTTACTTTTTCTACTGAAAAACTCGTTTGAGATACCAATTCCGAAGCTGAGATGATGGAGGTGATTGAAAATATACAATTCAAGAGATATGTGAACTGCAACTATTTGAATGCATTTTCTTGCCATGTGGTATGTACTTTTTTTCTAATGGTTCACAGGCAGTGTGTAGAAGTAATTAGCTCACGGCTCCCCTCGGTAATAATTCACATTTCACATAATAAAGATTATAAGTCAGATAGTGGTGCATAAATTGTTATTACCTTAACATCATTTTATTTTGCCATAATTAACATAATTGAAGTGAAAAATAATAAAACAAAGAAAAAATTAAACATGAAAATCAGCAATCTCTAAGACATGTTTTTTAATGATAAAGTGGTTTGTTTTTGCACCCAGCACAAAATTGAGCAAGCATACATCATCCTTATTTCGATTCTGAATGCAACCTTCACTCATCCACATCTTCAACGATTGCTCCTCAATTTTGGTTCATATAAGTAATCAGAATCAAAAAAGAAAGAAAAAAAAAAAGAAAAATCACATACAACAACTTAATTAATAAAGTAACAACTCTAATGTTAAATTGGAGTTAAATGACTACGAACCGAACTTACTGATTAATTTTACATTACGTGTCTGATATGTAGTGAATGCTGGACTTGATGCACCATTTGGTTCTATGAATGTCAATATTTGCTGCTATCTGCTTTGAACTCGTGCATCAAGCATGTAATGTAGTTGCAATCTCATTCTAAAGTTATCTGTAAAGGCTTAAATTACTCCATTTACTTGTTACGGGAATAAAGGAAAGATTTACTATTACAAAAGCAAAAAGAGAAAAACTATTCAGATTCGTTAACAAAAGAAAACACACACTCATATTGAAATCAATGTTGCTGCGTCATCCCGCTGGCCTTCTCTAAAATTAGATAGACATGGACAGTGTCAGGCACATGGCTATTAAATCCAATCATAGATTTTGTGCGGATGTCTCCTCACTAGAGAACATTATGGATCTAGGCACCAGGGAGTAGGGATCATTTAAACTTGACGCAGAGATTATTAATAAATTTTTCATTTCCATCCCAAGAACAGTTTTGCATGTTTTTTTTCTTCTTTTGTTCGGCAAAGAAGTGAAATAGATTGAAAGAATGAAAGAATACAACAACTCAACAGCCAAGAGGCTTACAAGAAGCTTAACAACAGAAGCCTACAAAAACCCGACAACCAAAAGGCTACATGAGCTTAAAATATAAAAAGGGAGGAAAAAATTACAGAAAACAACCCAAAACATAATAGCTTCAACCGCAAAGAATAGGCTAATGCCGAGTCAGAAAGAATTTCAGTCGAAATTTGGGGCGAAGTTATCTGTAAATATGAATCTGGTTCTATGAATGTGAATATTTGCGGCTATCTGCTTCGACTCGTGGATCTTGCATTATGTGACTGCAATGTCATTCAATTCAGACTCGTTAACAGAAGAATATGTACCCTCGTATTGTAGCTGGGAACAAAGTCATGTATAATTGAAGTTCAACGAACAAGAAAAAGTAAAAAAAAGTGTTCTTGCGTCATCGCACTCGCCTTCTCTAATATTCGAGGATATGGATATTCCTCGTAAGTCATTGAATACCACTATGGGATCTAGACACCAGACAGTAGGCCGGGATATTCTTAAGTTGTGTGTACATATTTCATCATCCACCATGTGTCTATGGAGAAACACGAGGAAGACATACAATCCGGGACATCAAGGTGTGATGCCACGCGCATACATCCAAGAGACGTGTCTCCTCAGGGCAAGGCCCTCATCCAACAGATCCAATGGAGAAAAATCGAGGAGTACCGAAATATAATGCCATTGCAAAGCACTGAACAACATCCAAAGACTTACTTTATCCCATCTCAAGGAAGATCCAAAGATCAGCGGTTGGGATTAATCCGACTGACACAGATATGACAGGAGTAGAGGACGTCTGTCTGGCGCGTACAGACGATCCAACCACCCGCATTAAACGCCCTGAGCTGTATACGTGTCGACCAACCTATGGAAGACACGATGACAACTCTTCGTCATCAAGCATGGAACGCTGGGGGCATCGTAGAAGACGAAGATATTTGCGATATTGACACAAAGCACAAGACGATAAGATTATAACGGCCTTCAGAAGTGGACCCCACTTTGTAACCCTATAAATACCCCTCTCCACTAAGAGAGGAGGGGTCGACCAATCCATAGCAATTAGAGGATAACGTAGGAGAGAGAAATAGGAAGAGTAAGTAAATTCCTTATTTCCGCTGACCTATGTACAGTTTAAAGTCATTCGACTATCTTTGTAACCACTCAATACATAGTGAAACACCAATCCCGTGGATGTAGGCCTTAGTGCTGAACCACGTAAATCTTTGTCTTATTTACATTTCAGCACTTTACATTCAACGTTTTACATCATGCACTTTACATTTATACTTCTATCTCTATTTACTCTATTATATGAGCATTATAAGTGATAATATACGACTAGACAATGACGATCCCGAAGGATCTGAGTCTATGAATCGATATAATCACCTCCCCTTACGCATACAGCGCATAATTTATGATATAGAGTGTATGCGAACATTGTTTGTGAACACGTGGATTTATCGTGATTTATGTGTTCACAATATGGCGCTAGAAACATGGACTTTTGTCCCGATAAAAGATTTATCTTACCCTGTGATTTATACGCACCCTGTTTGTTCCGAGCACCGCTCTCTGAAAATAACGGTGCTTAGAACGTTTTTCAGCTTCAGCATCCATTACCTTGCCATACTCATGCATTTATTAGTAGATCTACGTCTTTGCAAGTGCTTTCAAGTTTTGTACCTTCGAAAAACAGACGATGTGGATCTATCCATATATTTTTTAGTAGATCCATGTCTTTGCAAGTATTTTAAAATTTTGTATCTTTGAAAAACAAAAATTATGGACAAATGCATACCTTTCTTGGTAGACCTACGTCTTTGAAATCGTTTTCAAGCTTTTATCTTTGAAAAACAAAACCTTTGATATATCCATGTTTTCTCAGTAGAGCTACATCTTCAAAATCGTTTTCAAGCTTTTATCCTCGAAAATGAAAACCTATGAATAGATCCACACACTTGTTAGTGGTTCTGCGCCTTTGGAATCATTTCCAAATTGTTGTCAATGTGCATCTTCGTCAGCGATTTCCTTATCAAACCTGCGCCTTCTTTCAAACTGTGTTGCTTGTCATTAAACTTATAAAATAGGCCTGGGGTAACCAAGAGATCCGATACCTCTGAAAAGGGGAACAATAGCCGGATAATCTTTTCTAAACCTCGGGGCCTGACTTCCATAACTCTGCTAATGAACCCCTGTGGATCCCATTTTCTTTGCATGCCCTCTACCTTTTGCAGAGGATAACAGATATGGAGAAAAATAAAGATGCAGGAAAAACGAAGGCTTCATCAAAAGACACGCCAAGGACTACCCCAGTCATGACTAGAAGTAAACAAAAGGGAGAAAATCTTAAAGCAGCGGATAAGAATCAAAGCGGAGATGAAATCACGATGCCTTTAGATGCCATCGCAATTGCAGCGGAAGCACTAAAGGCCGTTGCTGCCAAAGCCGGAGCCTCTAAAGCCGGAGCATCCAGAGTAGGAATCTCAAAAGTGACAACTTCCACCCGACCGAAAGAACAGCGTGAAGGGATGGCAGAGTCTGTGATACAACAACCTACTTACGGGATACCACTCACCAACGAACAAAATCTACCACTTCAATCTAATCAACCCCTCCTAATAGCCATTCAGCCCACGCAGCAACCAGCGGAACTTCAAAATCCGCAGATGGACCCACCAGAGCCACTGATACAAATTGTCGACAAAGACCTACGGTAGATGTCGGAGGTCAAATTCAGGTGGGAACGCCGAATCAAGGATCAAATCACTCTGCTCATATGATGGCAGGACTAGAGGAACTGAGAAAGAATCAAAGAGTGTACGCATATGTTGTAGCCCTGCTGGCACAGGAGAACCAACATCTCAAAGAAAGAATCACCAACAGTGCAGAGGTGGAAAACCAGCACGACGAAGCTAACTCGATGGCACCAATACCGAACCAAGATTGAAGGATGATAGTTGCCAACGAAGCCAACCCAGAACCTCTGAACCGAAGGGATGCGAGAGGAAGTCAAAGATCCGACCCAGACTATAATCCGGATAACTCAGACTACTTCGATAGTGACACCCCGAGGCCAGGACGATCCCCCTTCCCCGAGGAGCATCAGCGGGCAATGGAGAATCTTCGTGCCAAAATGATGGCAGAAATCAAGCAGTTGAAAACTAGTCAAGGAGGCGGAATATTGGAGCAAGTGATGAAAGAAGCAAGTACCACCCCGCTGACATAACGCTTGGCCAAAGCTCTCATTCCACAGAAGTTTCCAGTTCCGGCCTTCGAGTGTTACGATGGATCCAGTGATCCCGCATCCCATATTCGGTATTATAACCGAATGATGGCACGATGGGATTATGATGACGCCATACTTTGCAGATACTTTCCCTCGAGTCTAAAAGGGTCAGCGTTGTCTTGGTTTGACAATTTACCACCGAGTTTCATTGATTCTTACGACCAGCTCACCGAGAAATTCTTGGCAACCTACATGTATAATAAGGTCGTCAACACCGGAATGGATAAGCTCTTCTCGCTGGCAGTTAAGTACAAGGAAACAATCAGAGAATACACTGATAGATGGCATAAGATATGTCAAGCCATCAGAAACGTGGATCCATTAGTTAGCATCAACTATGGGGGATGGACAGGATGAGTCCCCTATTTATCGGGATCCACGACACCATCCCTGCTACCGAAGGAGATCTTAGAGTAATCATAGAAAAACATGCAAGGTTAGAGGAGATCCAACGAGAGAATCCCAAAGATCATACTCTGCGTCCCTCACGCACGAATTTTGTAGAACAAGCTAGCGGGTCCAAAAGAGGCAACTCAGATGAACGACCCAGCGAGGACAGAAGAGAACGAAGAGATGATCTACGAAGGGGTGACCGAAAATTCGAAGACCAGGTCTACACGAAGCTAAATACCAGCTATTCACGCATCCTGAAGGAAATCAAGGGTCGGGAAAACCTCGATTGGCCATGGTCCAAGGGAAAGCAGCCCCCAAGATCAGAAAAGTCGAGAGAATACTGTGAATATCACTGTTTCAATGGTCACCAAACAGATAAATGCAAGAATCTCAAGATAATGATTCAAAAGTTGATCAACGCAGGAGTTCTTAAACAGTACGTACAGAGGACTAGCACCGAAGACAAGGCTAAACGAAGAAAGTAGGTTCAGCTACCTGAAGGAAACCGCACCCTTAACACCATCTCATGTTATGAGACCACGAGGCCATCCCTAACTGCCCAGATAGGTAAAAGATTGAGAAAGCAGTTTGAAGACTAATGTGAGTTGTACAAAATCGACGGGGAATAAGTGGATGAACACGAACAATGGATGGACGCACCAATGGTTTTTAACGCGGACGATGTCGAAGAAGATATGGTGGACCACAATGACCCTCTAGTTCTCACGCTGCCAGTAGCAGGGTGCAACATCAAGAAGATCCTCATCGATGGAGGAAGCTCAGTCAATGTTTTATTCTATGATAATTCAAACGAATGGAACTCAACGATGAACATTTGTTATCTTCGTACTACACTATCTACGGTTTCTACGGAGCAGCCACGAAGCCTTTAGGAGACATTGTCTTGCAAGTAGACGCAGGGCCAATGAAGCTCGACACCCGGTTCAGTTTGGTGGATGCACCATCACCCTATAATGCCATAATTGGCCTAAGGTGGGTACAAAAACTCAAAGGAGTGGCGACTACCTATCACCAATACCTTAGGTTTCTAACTCCCCAAGGGATAATGGAAATAAAAGGAGACCAGGTCACTGCGCGAGAATGTCAAACTTTGCAGAACCAGCTTGATAACGAACAGGATGAGCAGCGAAAGTCCCGAAGATCTCGAAACAAAGAAGCTGCAAAAGAGAAAGCAATCGACACCTATCTGGAAGAAATCTCTGGCAGAAGCCTTTCAAAGGAGAATACGGTTGGAAACGCATAGGCGAGTACCTCTGCCACAAAAGAAGACGAAGAGCCTACCAAATAGCAATTAAAGAATGTTCCTCTCCTAGGGGAACCAAATCCCATGTTTACACCCGTGGAAGCAGTGAAAGAAGTCAACATAGGGGTAGAAGAAACTCCAAGGATGATCAAAATTGGAACTCTTATGGATAAGGAAAGAGAGGTATCCTTGATCAAACTACTCAGGGAATACGCAGATATCTTCGCATGGAAGCTAGGTGAGATGCCAGGAATCGATCCGAAGCTAATCCATCATGAACTTCGTATAAAGCCCGTCACACCACCATTCAGGCAGAAGGTGCGAAAAGTAGCACCAGAATACCACAAAGAAGTCGAAGCGGAACTCCGTAAGTTACTAGTAGCAGGGTTCATCAAAGAAGTCAAATATCCAACATGGATTTCGAACATGGTAATCGTACCAAAAAAGAATGGCGGGGTTAGAATATGCATTGATTTCACCAACCTCAATAAAGCATGCCCTAAAGACAGTTATCCGCTACCAAGCATCGACCAACTGGTCGAAGCAGTCGAAGGATACGAAGAGATGTCATTTATGGACGGGTACTATGGGTACAACCAACTATTCCTAGAAGAGGAAGATCAACAACATACAACGTTTTATACCCCGCATGGCCTCTACTGTTACGTAAGAATGCCCTTCGGACTTCGAAATGCAGGGGCAACATATCAAAGAATGGTGGATGCTATTTTCAGACCATGGATCGGGAACACCTTGGAAGTTTATGTAGACGATATGCTCGTCAAGAGAAAGTTGCGCAAGGATCACCACCAAGATCTGAGGGATATCTTCCAAGCAATGAGGAAACACAACATGAAAGTGAACCCAGAGAAATGTACTTTCGTCGTCACCTCAGGAAAGTTCCTCGGATATCTGGTGACAAAGAGGGGCATCGAAGTAGACCCTGCTAAGATTCAAGCCATCGTGGGAATGTCATCCCCAAGGAACCTAAAAGAGGTTCAAAAACTCAACGGTTCACTAGATGCACTGGGAAGATTCATATCCAGATCCTCAGACAGGTGCAAACATTTCTTTAACATTCTCAAAAAAAAGGAGCAAGTTCGAATGGACTGCAGAATGCGTGGAAGCTTTTCAAAGAATCAAGGACTACCTGGCTGAGATCCCTATCTTGCAAAAACCTGATCCCGACGAGGTTTTGGCCCTATACATAGCAGCAACATAGGATGCAGTCATTGCAGTTCTGGTTAAAACCAACACGAAGATAGAACAACCCATCTACTACGTCAGCAAAACCCTCAACACAGCAGAAAGAAATTACACGAAGATTGAGCAACTTATCTTGGCGTTAGTATGGACAACCTTAAAGCTAAGGACCTACTTCTTGACCCACTACATCCGCGTCCCATGCAAAGCCCTGCTAAAAGCAGTCCTCAAAAGTGCAGGGAAGGTAGGGAGAATTGCAAAATCGAACACATATCTCGACCAATTCAACATCATCCATGAACTCCAGCATTCCCAAAAGTCACAATTCTTAGCGGATTTCCTAGTAGATCTACCGTTGGAGGATGACGAAGAGGTCTTCATTGATGGACTCAAGGAAGCAGGGTTACCAGAGATTGACGGTAGCAAGGATCCCGTCGACATTCTCGAACCAGCAAACCCAAGACGATGGGAAGTCTTCGTCGATGGGTCGAAGAATAGAGAAGGCGCAGATATAGGCATCGTGATCACCACTCCCACGGGAGACAGGATCATACATGCCTTCACGTTGGAATTCCAGGGGCATACCAACAACATAGTTGAATATGAAGTTGTAGTGCACGCTCTTCGTCTGATAATAGATATGGGTATAACCGAGGTGCGCCTAACAAGTGATTCACAACTGATCATCCAACAAATAGGGATGGAATACAATGTTTATGACGAAACCCTGTCAGCGTACATGGACTTAGTCCAGACACTGGTATCTCAGATACCAAACATTAAGTTCCGAAACCTAGGCAGAAAGAAACTCAGACACGCAGATGCCTTGGCTTATGTGTCATCGATGTTAAAGAACGAGGATGTCAAGGAAATCAAAATAACTAGGGTTTACGAGCCCTCAGTCGCTTCCCGAGAATTCCGCGCTGCAAACCAAGGGGGCAGCATGGGAGAAGATATTGCAGACGATGATGCAGGGTAATACATCGTCGATGACTTCCAAGAGGATGATATCATGGCAAGAGCAGACGAAGATGAAGACTTCAGCAAAGAAGAGGACTGGAGATCTGAGATCCACCTTTTTCTCAAAGAATGAACACTACCAGCGGACCTAAAACAGGCTAGGAAAATACAATCAAAGGCAGGAAGGTACGACTTAAGAAAAGGGATCTTATACAAGAAATCCTTCCTCGGACCTTTACTATGGTGCCTATCTAGATACGAAGGCCACCTGATTCTAAAAGATATACATCGCGGGGATGCAGGGAATCACATTGGAATGAGATCTCTAGCGGACAAGGAAAAAACCCAAGGGTATTACTGGCCAACAATGATACGAGACACTGCAAGAATATCAAGAAGATGCGAAGAATGCCAAGTTTTTGCCAAAAGAATCCATGCACCCGCAACGATGCTGAACTCGGTGGATAGTCCTTGGCCATTCTCAAAATGGGGCATAGACATTGTGGGTCCTCTGATCGAAGGATCAGGGAAAAGAAGATTCTTGATAGTGGCCACGAACTATTTTAGCAAATGGGTAGAATCTAAGGCCCTGGCAAGGATCCGTGACTCAGATGTCTTCACATTCATCTTTCAAAACATTATTTGCAGGTTTGGCATACCAGCAAAAATTGTCTCTGACAATGGCAAGAAGCTACATGGTAAAAACATTGACTTGCTTTTCGATACTTTCAAAATTCGAAGGAACAAGTCAACACCAATATACCCTCAAAGCAATGGCCAGGCAGAAGCCACAAACAAGACCCTTGCTCTTATTCTCAAGAAACAACTAGACGAGCATAAGGGACGATGGTGTGAGCAACTACACAACGTTCTGTGGGCATACAAAACAACCCGAAGATCAGCCACATGAGAGTCCTCATTCTTGCTCACCTATGGAGCCGAAGTTTTCATCCCTACAGAGATCATCATGCCAACTACGAAGACCGAAGCATGGGAAAAGAACCTCACAATGGATATGATGCTGGAAAGACTTGATGATCTCGAGGAAAGGAGAGAGGCAACGCTGCAAAAAATGGAGAACTATCAAAGAAAGCTAGCAAGGGAGTACATTAAGAGGGTTAAACTTAGAAATTTTATAGAAGGACAGTATGTGCTGAGAACCATACCCCAATACTAACGAGAAAAGAACTGGGGCAAGTTAGCACCAACATGGGGAGGACCTTTTGTCATACACGATATCGCAGGGAATGGATCCTACTACCTGCGCAACCTAAAAGGAGAAGTCCTCAGACACCCATGGAATGAAAAATATCTCAAGCCATACCATCCATAGAAAGCAGCGCGGATCTGCATTTGCGTGAAGAATACCAGAAGAAGAAGACGACGCATTCGATCGACATGTTTCTATCTCTGGACGAGGAATAACAGACCTCAACTCATCAATCAAACAAACTTTTGGCAAGAATTCATATTTAAGAAAACAACACAGGTACAACACAAAGGGCGGCGTGTCAGCAAGATGAACTCTTGTAAATATAACGCATCACAAGAACACCACGCCTGTACACACAAGTTTTTACAATTGGGGAAAGTAGTTACCTACAATCTCTCGGGACTCCCCTATCAGTGTCTATAAGTGTAGGACCATGGGGAAGGCATCCAGCAGAAAGAGATACCCAACCAATTTTAAGGAAGCGGGTCAACGGAATGAGTGTATGTAAATATTTTAAAATAAACATCCCATATCCTAGAACGCTGCCCCGACCCCCACCGTCTGGGAATCCTCTGGCCCAGGATTAGCCAGAGGGGTGACAGGTCTCAAGACGATCACAAAGGTACATACCTTCGGCATCGCACTCAAACACTCAAATCTTTTTTAAATGCAGTAAGTTGTTTCCAATTTAACTCAACGCAGTATTTAAATTAAAAAGTAAACTGATAATGCAGGTATACCTAAATGATGATCCATTCCATGAAAAGTTGATTACAAGTTCAGCAAAATAAACAAGAACAAGAGATACATCAAAAAATGATCCGAAGCTATATAATCAACAAAGATCAACTTTTTATGACTAGTAGAAAAATCTACTTAAACGATTCAGCTCCGCCAGCAGGGTTCTTCCTCTGAGACGAAGGTACACTCCCACCTGAAGAAGGCCCCGAGGAACCAGACAAAGGCGCGGGCTGAGGACGACGAGGATAATTCTTGACGAGGACATGTTCGGTCTTAAGATCACGCTCAATCTTGTCCACAACCTTGTTAGTCTCCTCGACCAACTGACAACGAGCCTTATATGGAATGATGGTAGTCTTCATCTCAGCCTGTGACAACGGAGAGGATATAAGGCTCACCTCTTTGGAGACGAAATTAGCTGCTTCATCACGAGACGCAGCTAGGCCCTTGTAGTAGGTAGCTTTCCCTTCCTGCTGCACTAAGGCAGATTGAGCCTTTTCAAGTTTGTCATTTGCAGCGCGAAGCTGTCCCTCGAGCTCTGAAAATTAGAAACACCAAGGGGTTAGAACGATGAAATTACAAGATCACACTCGATGAAACGAGGCTATACCTTCGACATTAGCCGAAGCCTCCTCATATTCGTTAACAGACGCATCTCGAGCCTCATCAAGAAAGTCATACTCATCGGATATTTTCTTATAATCCATCTGAAGGTTGGTAAGAGCAAATTGACTTGCATCTAATTCTACCTGCTTCATTGAATCCAAGTGACGAAGATGATTGACTTCGTTATTTATCTCCTCCAATCCCTTGTTAAGTATGTACATATTTACTTCGATATTTCTCTCAGACTCAGCCTGGCGGGCTACATCATCCCGAGACGCAGCTAGGTCCTTGCTAAGGGCACCGGCCTCAGCCCTGGCATCGTCCCTCTCTTTGGAAAGACGCTGCACATAATCTCTAATTTCGGGGCCCTGAGAGGAACGAGCCTGTAGTAATTCTTCCTCCAGAAGATTTATTCTAGCTTCTAAGGACGAAGCATACTCTCGGGCTTCCCGCAGATTATCACGCGTCCACAACAGCGTACCATTGAACAAACGACAATCATGGTTGTAACTATTTTGCATATCAACCATTTTTACTCGTTTTTCTCTCCATTCAACTGTTTAGGCGTTATGCTCATCAGCACGAGCATTCCACTTATCGGCCTCGCTCTTTATCTTCTCCACTAACTCTTTGATGCGGGATTTCTGTCGTTCCCTTTTATTCTGAAGCCATATCAGCTCTGGGACTCCACCCACTGAAGATAGGGTGGGTAGACTCAGACAGAACACTAAAGTATAAGAAGGGAATCATGAGGGGTAAGAAATTGGGAGAATACGAACCTGTGAAAGATGAAGCATTTTTACGAGCGTGCTTCAACTCGCTACGGATCTTAGCGAGCTCTAAACGAAGCTTCTCCTCTTCGTTGCCTAGCTGTTCTTTCCCTTTGAGGCGACTCTTCAACTCACTTATCTCCTTATCTCTAGCAGAGATAACTATCTCCGCCGCAGATAGCTCCTCTTCTCTGTGACGAAGCTTGACCTCTAACTTTAAAGACTTTTCATTGAAAAATTGATACAGAGTGTGGTTGCAATGTTCACTCCTCATCATCTGCGTTTCGAGGAAGAATAAGATTATTACACCATCATGTTGTGCAAGTACTAAAAAGGAAAAAAGCACGACAGCTTACCTCTAACATTTGCTGCTGGGGGAAGCGGTACTGGTACCCGTCAGCAATAGCCATCATATCAGCAATAGTGGAGGGAGGGTCAACCACAAGATTAGCCTCCGAAACTTTCAGATTCTTGTCCCACACCTCCGCGACCTGATCCTCAGCAGAAAACTACATCATCCGACGAGTATATGCATCAGAGTTTTTCTCGCCAAGAAGCACCGGAGCAGGGTTGGGGACGAACATCAAATTATTTTTATTAAGCCAATCCAAGATGACGTCGTCACCCTCAAGCATCAGAGACTGCGGGAAATCTTCCAAGGGAGACTCGGTAGAAGCTTCTCTGACAACAGTTCCTCTCCCAGCCGCAGACTTCTCCTTTGCCGCTGCCTCCTCGTTTGCATGGGCTTCGGCATCATCACCCTCAGAACTAACATCCGCGTCTACGGTCGGTTGACCTGTGGCATCACCTTTGCCAGAGTTCCCAAGCACATCTCAATCATCGTTTGGGGAAAGCAATGAGAATTCTGAAGCAAGACCCATGGAAACATTCACATCAAAAGTTTCCCCCACAGAATAAATTATACCAAAGGAGAACTCTTGGGAGACGGCGGGAAGAGGACCACCAGTGTTGTTGCCACCAGGGGAAAGTTCTTCATCACCGGTGCCACCAGCGGTAGTATCAGTGCGTTCCTCCCCATCGAACATTTCTTCATCCTTGGCAAATTCTTCGTTCTCGGGGCTGGTGACCTCCTCATGGACCTTAGTCTCATCAGCTACAACATTAGAAGATTGCTTAGGACCAATCTTCTTCTTCTTCGTCACCTACAAAACAATAAAGAATTACATCAAAAGATTATTTTCTCCTTTACTTGAAAAAATTTAAAATTTTCGAAATAAGGAAAAAAGGGGCAAGTATAAGAAGAAGCCATACCTTGGCAGTTGCAATACTCTTCGAGGAAAGGGTAGCATCGGAACTCTCCTCCTTGTCTCCATCAACAACGTCTCCATCAACAACGTCGGGGTCATAAGGAAAATCCATTCCTGCAAAGTTCAAACGCCAAGAACAGAAACCCCCATAACGAGCAGGGGCAGTTTCACGAGGTTTGTTATTAGCAGTAGGACGCCATCCATGCGGACCAGGAATCCAACCATAATCCCAAGGGCCAACAACCTCAATAACGGTGGCATGCAACTCATAATCATGATCACGCTTGATCCTCTCACGGGAAGGAAAAAGTCTCTTGTTAACAAACCCCTCCGTACCATGAACATATTTCATCTTAGCATCGCTCACCTCACTTAAAAGACGAATCTCACCACGAGGAGCAGCAATATTACGAAGACCAACACTCCGTGGTTTACGGTTCCGGCTGTTGATATAATCCCAGAAGGAATTATTGAAATTTTGGGGGGTATACCATATACCACTCTCTCTTAGTGGGATCAGAGACGTAGCAGGTCATCATTGTTTCTCCCTTACTCTGAAGATAACATTCCTTCAGCACAAGAAGATAATTCCCAGTCAACTGTGATACAGAACGACTATGGGTATTTGTAGAAGAACCTTCACGACCAGCCATCACATCGTAATAAAAATATCCACCCGACTTATACAGAGGCAACATAAGACCCGCCTCGAAGGCTCCTACTGTAGTCAGCAGATGAAATTCATCGAACTGATAATTCGAGAGGAGTTCATAGGTGATATCATCGTCGGGAGCATAGAAGCGGACATCGAATGCTTGGAGCTCATGTTTGTCCTTAAACAGCTCAAGATCAATATGCTTAAATGTGACCTTCTTCTTACCAACTGAGACGCTTCGTATTACTGGGGCAGCGTCTTCCTCGTCAGCGGGATATGGCATAGGATTCTTCGGAGGACTCAAGTCTGAAGCCTTCCTTTTGGAAGGAAGACTCTTGGGTGGATCAACCTTCGACACAGTACCCTTGGAGGATTTCCCTTTTGAAGGGACCGATGGAGGAGGAGACAGAGGCTTCTGTTGGGGCATTGAAGGTGGAGCCATAGAACGAAGAGGCGGAACATCCAACACTTCATTACGAGAAGGAGGAGCCTGCATACCCCTAGAATCGTCACGCGAACGATAAGAGGTGCGGATAACCGCATACCTAGAGCCAGGAGGAACCTCCGGTGGATCTCCTTTCTTGGTAGACGAAGCCTTCTGACCAGAAAAAGATGAGACCCTTTGAGCACGAGGATCTGCATGTGAAGGCCTAGAGGAGCCTCCACCAGGTGGAGATATATCAGGGTCTCTGTGTGGAGGAGATCTACGCGGACGAGCCGGCGGAGTCTGATAAGGAACCCGCGGACGATCGGTCATATCTGCGAAGAAGCACAAAAACAAGTTAGAAGTTGTTACAAAGGAACAACTAAAGATCAAAAACAAAAAACCGAGAAAACGTCGGTTCATCTTGGCTGCCCTCGGGCTTATGCACTTTGTAATGAAGAACAGGGGCAAGCATATATGCTTCTGCATGTGTTCTTCATCACAAAGCTAAAGACTACAGTAGCAGAAGATGAACAAAGTAATCAAGATCAAAATCAAAGAGAAATCTCTTACCTGTATGTGAGAGATTTTAGAACAAGAGCACAACCAAGAAGACAACGAACCACAGCAACAGATGAGCACAGAAAAATCAAGAGCAGGTCTTATTCAATATAAGGGAAGTAGCAATTAATGGCTAAAGAACAAGAATGAAGAACAAAAACCTTAGAAGAATAAGAATGAAGGACTGACAGGGAGGGAATGAAATTTATTTCTAAAAAATTTCACATTCTCTTTCCTACTTATAAGCCTTGAAGAAGACAATGACCGTTCCTTTACCCAGGGAGCAGTTATTGCAAGGTGTAGGAAACGTGCCCTATTATCTAGGGGAAGTTATTAGGAGAGACATGAGGAATATGTGACGTTTTTCCTCTAACTTTAACTGACACCCAAGTCAGAAGAAAATGGGAAAATTGTGTGTACATATTTCATTATCCACCATGTGTCTATGGAGAAACACGAGGAAGACATACAATCATGGACATCAAGGTGTGATGCCACGCGCATACAGCCAAGAGACGTATCTCCTCAGGGCAAGGCCCTCATCCAACAGATCCAATGGCGAAGAATCGAGGAGTACCGAAATATAATGCCATTGCAAAGCACTAAACAACATCCAAAGACTTACTTTATCCCATCTCAAGAAAGATCCAAGACCAGTGGTTGGGATTAATCCGACTGACACAGATATGACAGGAGCAGAGGACGTATGTCTGGCGCGTACAGACGACCCAACCACCCGCATTAAACGCCCTGAGCTGTATACGTGTCGACCAACCTATGGAAGACACGATGACAACTCTTCGTCATCAAGCATGGAACACTGGGGGCATCGTAGAAGACGAAGATATCTGCGATATTGACACAAAGCACAAGACGATAAGATTATAACGGCCTTCAGAAGTGGACCCCACTTTGTAACCCTATAAATACCCCTCTCCACTAAGAGAGAAGGGGTCGACCAATCCATAGCAATTACAGGAGAACGTAGGAGAGAGAAATAGGAAGAGTAAGTAAATTCCTTATTTCCGCTGACCTATGTACACTTTAAAGTCATTCGACTATCTTTGTAACCACTCAATACATAGTGAAACACCAACCACGTGGATGTAGGCCTTAGTGCTGAACCACGTAAATCTTTGTCTTATTTACATTTCAACACTTTACATTCAGCGTTTTACATCATGCACTTTACATTTATAATTCGATCTCTATTTACTCTATTATATGAGCATTATAAGTGATAATATACGACTAGAAAATGACGAGCCCGAAGGCTCTGAGTAGATGAATCGATATAATCACCTCCCCTTACGCATAAAGCGCATAATTTATGATATAGAGTGTACGTGAACGTTGTTTGTGAACACGTGGATTTTTCGTGATTTATGTGTTCACATAAGTGATGCGTTGTATCATCATAAATTCATTGTATACGATATGATAACCCAATCGGAAATGGAACAAAGATAAAAGATTAATAAGTTGTGTATTTCACCCGAGGCATAGTTTTGCATGTTTATGTTCGATAAACTGGTTCAATAAAAAAAAATTGTCGCTTTGTTCTTAATATGTACCTTATAATTTACCCAGTGGTGACTTTTTCTTCGGAAAAACAAAGTTATGACATACCAATTAGGAAGTTAGGATGACGGAGATAATTAAAAATATACAATTCAAGAAATATGTGATCTACTATATTTTAATGCATTATGTTTCCATGTGGTTTATATTTTTATCCCGATGGCGCGCGGCAGACTGTACAATCATGGCTCTCCCTTACTAATTATTGACATTTAACATCATAAATATGGTAAGTTAGCCTGGTGATGCATAAATTATTACCTTAACATTAACATCATTTTACTTTTCACGGGTATGCGTACTTAAGCAACCGGATTTGAGTTGGTTTAGTTTCCAAACTCAGCAGAATTTTTCGGGTAGAAAAATTCCGCCAGTACGCGTACTTAAGGTGACTAGTTAAGAGTTTTTCAAAATAAAACTCAGCAGAAATTTTCGGTTAGAAAACTTCCGCCACTATGTGTATGGGTACGCATACTTAACCTTTCTCCCTCACCAATTTCGTATACACACATATGCATACACTTGGATCCCGATTTATGGATTTATACACTAATGTGCGAACACACTATATATGCTTATATCCAAAGATGGTTACATAATCTCAACTCTTCATCTCAATCATTGAAACATTCTTAGAGGATGTTATATAGTTGTTATTCACAAACTATTTTTCATCAAAGCAATTTTCAAGTAATTGAAATGTCCACATGACTTTCGTCACGAGTAAAGATGAACATGGCTAAAGCGAAAGCTTGCCAACACATATTTAGAGAAATATAGAAGAGATATACTCAGCTCGAAATCTCAAATGTGTATAATAGAAAACTATATCGTAAATACGACTTATGTCTCAATATAGATGATAGAGTAGAAATAGACTTTCCTAGTGAAAGATGAGTTCAAGTCTCCACATACCTTTTTTCGATGAAGTTCTACAAGATCCCCTTAGTAGTTCTTCGTCTTCAAATGATGAATACCGTGAAGTTTAAGCTCAACTACACAAACTATGTCCTTGTCTGAGACATCTATAAATAGGCTAGAAATCAAGGCTTATAGTCTTGATCACTAACATTGACAAACCTGCTTTAGATAGCAATGAATGCGAGTTCGACCGAGCAATGCTCTAACAATCCCTCCCTTTACCAATTTTAGTGACAAAACTATCAACACATATGGATTACAAAAATAGATAAAAATTGTAGCTTCTCATCAAAATGCTTGATCTCCTTGGCGTCTTCAACACGACTTGAAATCTTCGTCACTTCCAAGTACTTCAATGATTCCAAAGATTGTAAGTTTAGCATCATCGTTGTTGAGGATCCGTAGCGATAACAATGACAAAACAAATGCTCTCAATCATTGTTATACAGTGTCATAGTATTATTCAATTGAAAATACAACTCTAAGAGAAAATATGAATTTACTGCTAAATTTAATTTTCAACTGCTAAGACATTAGAAAAATCATGCTTATATTTTTTGTACGGACAAAAAGTACTCGTATATATCATTTTGATTCTGTTCCTAACTTCGACAGTGACTCACCTGTTGGGGTTCAGAGCCATCTACGTGTTAATCTTGCGGAAACATATTAGCTAACAAGAAACACTTGATCTCTCGGATTTCTCCATGAACCTTACTATGATCTAGGATAAGAAGAATAGAAAGAAAAGAACATAGATGCGAGACATAAACAAAGCAAAAAGAAGAAAAGTATTCACGGATTTAACGTGGTTCAACAATATACACAATGTGTGTATGTTGTCTACATCCACCAAACGGCTACGACCTCTTTATTTATTATAGAATTACCGCTGAGAATTACACAACTGATTTACTAAATCAATCCATTGACTCACCACATTTGTGATCGAACACAAGAACTTTCACGAGCACCCTATAAGATCCAACGAGATGATCTTCTCTTCACACCCTGATATAAATTATCATGGACGCCTTTAGCTCAACACCAATAATCTAATCTAGCACCACCAAGATGATCTTCTCCTCAACAAGATGTCTTACCAACATCTCCATACAAATACTCCATAACGACATATCTTACAACATCGATAAGTATCCCATAAGCATCATAATGATGTACTCCTTCCACCATTAGGTCTCTCACATAACCACCTCAATAGCCTCACATCTCAACGAGATTTACATTGAGGATTCCAAAACTAAACACTTAGCCTAGCCTAGACCTCCTTATATAGGGGTCACAAACATGGTTCCCAAGGAAACCATGGTAAATTAGGAAACCCATCTTATATATGGAAGTTGTCCTAAACTATCTACGTTTCCCAAACGGAGCCTTTCCAGAATCCTTTAGAACTTAGTCTTTTCTTTGATCTAAAATAGGAAACCTACGTTTCCCTACAATTCTCCACCTAGTTACATGCATTCACGTGTGATACGATCAACTTATTATCCTCCATCTTCTGAACATCGATTGCACCATTACTGGTTTCCTACATATCCTCAATATGAATCAAACAGAAATGTAGTTCATCCAAATTGTTCCTTAGAACCTCTACCAGAAAAGAGCAAACCAAACTTGAACGTCACCAACTCAGACTTAACAATCCAACTTACTAGTGATTGTACAAATCTCCACCTTAGTGAAAAATCCTGACCATCAAACCAACCATCATCATATGATTATCCGTTATGAAATTTTTTGAGAAAATACAACTTACTCCTTTATGTTGTGCTAACTCCACCATGAGCCCTAGCTCCATCTCGACTTTCCAATCTCCACCCGAGCCAAAGTGTTCCACATCACTTTACCCTTCCTTGCACACCTCATCCTTCATTAGGGTTGACATCCATAACTATTCGATCTCTTAGTATCCCTAGCTCTGATACCATTAGATGGATCCTATGAACGTTACATAGTACCGAGGCCTTTTAGATTAAAACCACACACCTGTATAGCCAAAGGTGGTGAAAGTGGGGACAATATCGATATTATAACGTCCGTAGGATCCATCAAATGGTATCAAAGCTATGGATACTAAGAGACCGAACAATTATGGATGTCAACCCTAAGAAGGATGAGGTGTGCAAGGCAGAGTAAAGTGATGCAGAACACTTTGTCCCGGGTGGATCTTGGCAAGCCGAGATGGATCTAGGGCTCATGGTGGAGTTAGCACAACATAACTCGGGTGGAGAAAGCATGAACGGGCTACCAGGGCTCAGTGGCGCATTGACCGTAACCAGGTTCAACGGTAGTATACGGATGATGATTGCGTACGGTAGATTGAGTTGGCATGCATTACACCTAAGTGGTGCCAATCAATGTGGAGTTGTGGACATAAAGGAGCAAGGTGTACCTCAAGATGTTGCAATGGTGATCGTACGACGATAGTTGGTGAGATAGCTTGGATCTCGCCAAGGTGGAGATTGTTGGGGATTTGGCTCGACACAAGCCCATGATATTAGTCTCACATGGGACATGCAGAGTTGTAGATGGATACTAATAGGGTGTGGAATCTCCCTACATAGTACGAGGCCTTTTAGATTAAACCCCACACCTGTCTGGCCAAAGATGATGAAAGTGGGGCCAATATCGATTATGTAATGTTTCCATCAATTTTCGTTCATAAATCCAAAACATACTGAGATTCTACAATTTAATCAACAAAGTGAAACCATAACATTGAATCAATGAACAAACGTGAACATGAACCAAGTCTACTGATTGTTTTTACATTACATGTCCTATTTGAGTGTTTTATCTAATTCAAAGTAGTTCACCTGCTATCCATCATTAGACCACCAATGTCGGTCGTGTCTGTGTGTGAAACTGCCGAAAAATCTGTTTAGACAGGTCGATTCACCCTGTTCATGTTTATAAAGTCAACTTTGTGTTTTCTTTTGCTAAATCTCTTTTGTATTTGTCATTTTTCGCTGAAAGCCAATCAAAGACTTCCTGAGGACGGTTCCAGCAAAGGCCGTCAAATCATTCCCACTGCATTTAAATCAATTATTTAACGTTGCATGCAAAGGTTTTAAACGATGAGATAAGTGTGAAATATCGGATTAATCACTTTTTCAGAGGAGAGCGAGTTGTGGTTATGGTCATCACCATTTTGTTAATTTTAATATAAAAGACAAATTTCATTACTTTTTTTTTTTTTGAATTCATGGTGCACTCATAATAGAACTCTTTGACTCTCTTCTAAAACATTGAATATAGTTTGTGTTGACGTTTACGGAAGGCAGTGATAAATGATTTCACGAGCTGCATACCTTCTTCCGGATACATTCCATTTTGTACGCTCAGGGTGTGATGCGGGTCTTTCACTCTTTTCCGAAACATTAAATATAGTGTCTTACTATTTAGTACTTCGTTTCGTATATAACAATTTTGCAATTGAGATTTCAATTTCGTACATGATTGTCGATCGTTCTTTCATTTTAACTTCAAAATGTTTCAGTAGAAATGTGGGGCAAAAATTATCCGTAAATATGAATCTGGTTCTATGAATGTTAATATTTGCTGCTACCTGCTTCAACTCATTCATCTAGCATTATGTGACTGCATGTAATTTGATTCAGATTCGTTAAGTGAAGAAAACGTACCCTCGTATTGTACTGAGAACAAAGTCATGTGTAAATTAAGTTCAACGAACAAGAAAAAGTAAAAATCAGTGTTGTGCATCATCCAAATCGCCTTATCTAATATTCGCTAGACATGCCAGTGTCAGGCACATGGGTATTAAAGTCGATTATAGACGTTGTGTGGATATGTATCTCTTCCTAAGTCATCGAATACCATTGTGGCGTCTAGGCACGGGAGAGTAGGCTGAGATATTCAAACTTGATGCAGGGGTGATATATTAATAAAAATTCATGTCATACGATATGACAACCCAACATGAAATGAAACAAAGATTAATAAGCTTTGCATTTCCATCGAAAGAACTGTTTTGCATGTTTACGTTCTTATAAATTGGTTCCGTGAAATGTTTTTTATTGCTTAGTTACTATGCACGATATAATTACTCAGTGGTGACTTTTTCTACTGAAAAGCTCATTGAGATACCAATTCCGAAGTTGAGATGATGGAGGTGATTGAAAATATACAATTCAAGAGATATGTGAACTGCAACTATTTAAATTTTCTTGCCATGTGGTATGGATTGTTTTAACAGTGGTGCGCGGCAGTGTGTCGAAGAAAATCAACTTACGGCTCCTTGGTAATATTCACATTTATATAATAAAGATTATAAGTCAGCTTATCGGTGTAAATTTTTATTACCTTAACATCAGTAATAAAAAAAATTAACACGAAAATCAGCATTTCTAAACATGTTTATTTAATGATAAAGTGATTTTTTTTGCACTCAGCACAAAATTGAGCAAGCATACATCATTCTTATTTCGATTCGAATGCAACTTCACTCATCCAACATCTCCATCGATTGCACCTCAATTTGGTTCATATAAGTAATCAGATACAATGAAGTACACTCTAATTTTGAAATTGGAAAAATGACTACGAACCGAACTTACTGATTACTTTTACATTACATGTCTGATATATGGTGAATGCTGGACTTGATGCAGCATCTTGTTCTATGAATGTCAATATTTGCTGCTATTTGCTTTGAACTCGTGCATGTAGCATGTATTGTAGTTGCAATATCATTCTAAAGTTATCTATAAAGGCTTAAATTACTCAATTTACTTGTTACAGGAATAAAGGAAAGATTTACTATTACAAAAGCAAAAAGAGCAAAACTATTCAGATTCGTTAACAGAAGAAAACACACACTCATATTGAAATCAATGTTGCTGCATCATCCCGCTGGCCTTCTCTAAAATTAGATAGACATGGACAGTGTCGGGCGCATGGCTATTAAATCGAATCATAGATTTTGTGCGGATATGAATCTGCCTCCTCACTAGAGAACATTATGGATCTAGGCACCAGGGAGAATGGATCATTTAAACTTGATGCAGAGATTATTAATAAATTTTGCATTTCCATCCAAAGAACAGTTTTGCATGTTTTTTTTCTTTTGCTCAGCAAAGAAGTGAAATAGATTGAAAGAATGAAAGAATAAAACAACTCAACAGCCAAGAGGCTTACAAGAAGCTTAACAACAGAAGCTTACAAAAACCCGACAACCAAAAGGCTACAATGAGCTTAAAATTTAAAAAGAGAGGAAAAAATTACAGAAAACAACCCAAAACATAATAGCTTCAACCTCAAGGAATAGGCTAATGCCGAGTCAGAAAGAAATTTCAGTCGAAATTTGGGGCGAAGTTATCTGTAAATATGAATCTGGTTCTATGAATGTGATTATTTGCGGCTACCTGCTTCGACTCGTGGATCTAGCATTATGTGACTGCAATGTCATTCAATTTTCGTTAACAGAAGAAAATGTACCCTCGTATTGTAGCTGGGAACAAAGTCATGTATAATTGAAGTTCAACGAACAAGAAAAAGTAAAAAAAAGTGTTCTTGCGTCATCCCACTCGCCTTCTCTAATATTCGAGGATATGGATATTCCTCGTAAGTCATTGAATACCACTATGGGATCTAGACACCAAACAGTAGGCCGGGATATTCTTAAGTGATGCGTTGTAACTTATATCATTAGCTTCCATGATGGCATGCTTTTTAGATTCGTATCTTGTTGATAAAGACCTTAGAATTTTACACACAATGGCATAAGAGGCATTCACTATTTCAGAAAGTTTATAATCAAACTCATCAAAGGTATCGTCTTCATCCATACGAAGATTTTCCCATCTAGAAGATAGGGTTTGAAGCCTAGCTTCTTTTTCAGAGGCATTTCCTTAAAATACGATATTAAGAATATCCCAAGCCTCCTTTGATGTATTACACTTGGTTACATGATGATGGAGGTCTCGAGTTACAACATGTATAATGGCATTTAATCCATAAGAATATTTCTTCGAAAGCAATTTTTCTTTATTATTGAATTCTTTCAATTCCTTTAGTCTAAACTCAGTGGCTAAGTTGTTTACCAGTACTTTTGGGTGTTCATACCCATCAGTGACTGAAACCCAAGTGTTAAAGTCATGAGATTGGAGGAAATATTGCATAACCATTTTCCACCATAGATAGTTTGAGCCATCAAACTCTGGAGGCACATTAACTGAATTAACCATTTGATTCAAAACTTATAGGTTGGATCACACCAAACACAGATTGTTAGATCTTTTCTTGTTTTCCTGCTTTGATACCCATTGAAAAGGCGAGAGTACCAAAATACACCACAACCTTTTTGTTTGATCACAATCTATTCAATTTCTATCGTGTATAAACCTCTTGGAGCAACAATCACTCAAGGAATATTTCAACACGTTGTCCACTTGAAATAGGGTTAGTCCGGTGATTAGAGATTTTTCGTGGTTGTAGTAGTGAAGGTTCAAACTCTCAGATTTGTGAAGGATAATTTTTTTTAGACTTAATAAAAATAAATAAATAATTTTATATGCACAATATTAACAAAATATGGGAGAGAATTTTTATCGGGGATCAGGATTCCACCATTCACCAAAATTTATGTGATTCAATAACAATTCTTATCATGCAATTCTAGACAATATAACTCCAATCAAAGGAAATTGTGATTCTAATCATTGCCTAAATTAGATTTTGAAAACATCCACTGTTGATCGCGAGCATGAAGTATCAAAAGCAATTTACTAAGCATACTCCATCAAGAGAAAACACAATTGATTAATAAAAATCATTTACTCCATTTTTATTCGGTGCAATTAATCATAAAAGAGTTGCATAAATAAATTTAAATAAATTTTACCACATAACTTTTGGAAGAATGGCTTCCTCCGTCACCCCTGGGATTGGGTTTAGCTACTCATGATGAAAAACCTCTCAAATTGATTCATTGATACTCAAAAGTTGTTTACAATCAAGAGAAAATGGAGAAAAACGGTTTACAACAGTGTTTGCGACACATATAAAGCGTTCAAAAAGAACGATACAACAGAGGTGTTGTTGTTCCGAAGTCGGGAAAAGGAATTTATTATTGTCGCAATTAAGCGACACTAATCAACGAATGTCCCTGAGGGTATTATGTTCTTCGTGTTCTTCCTTGCACCAGCAGCAAGCTTTTATCCTGCGTGACTTTCTTTCGATTCTTCTCGGCTCCTAAACTCTCCCAAAAACTCTCAAACTCTTCTAAACTCTTTAGGCTTGTATTTATAGTGTTTTAGAACAAAAATATCTGACCATAACACCGTATAATCTCCCATTAATCCCGTCATTGCTCGCTGCCCATATTTAACAATAATTTCCATTTTTGGCTTCTACACACGTAAACTTTGATCCTGCACGCTCTAGTTAACGTTCCCCACGCCTCCGAAGTCATCGAACTCCTCCAAAACACTCCATGCATGGAAAACACACAATCAAACTCGTGTTACAGGACACATTGCTATGTTTTGAGCTCGTGACTCAAACCAGGATTTCCAGCCAATTCCGATCGAATACGATGCCCACAATGTGTTCCCTATCCCATATCACAACTTCCCACCAAATTTCAGCGATTGAATCGCACTAAAACACCTTCATTTTCTCGATCACAAATCTGCCAGTTTTGAATATATTTTTCCCGCCAAAAAGCTGTTTTTGAATTTAAAGAGAAGATGGATGCCCCTAACCAGATCTTGGGTGCGAATAGCAATTGGGTGGAAATAGTAATTATTATGGGTTCCTCCGGGACATTTCTGGGATACTTCCGGTGCATTTCTGGGGTGCCTACGATACATTTCTCCGGGTGTAAAACACTGCTTTTTGAGCCCATTTCGCCGCAAGGGCTTATTTCTCTAAAAATTCCTAAAGACATAAAAGAACACAGTAAATACAAAATTGAGCACTAACAATACATACAATAGAGACATATTAGACACATAAATGCGTCTATCATCCGGACTGGTCTAACAAAGTGAGAATATCAAAGTCAAGTGGAGAAATCCAATACACTTTGTGTGATCATCTATGGATATGAAATCGATCCAATACAACAACAAAGTATTCACATAATAACCAAAATCTTATAAGATAAATATCAAGTGCCTAATAACGTACAAGTGTACTTACTTTGATTATAATATAAAAACAATTATAATGTGGAAATAAAGTAAAGCGCACACACCAGAATTTTGTTAACGAGGAAACCGCAAATGCAGAAAAACCCTGGGACCTAGTCCAATTTTGAATACTCAATTGAATTAAGACGCTACACAAAGTAAACCTGCAACTTCGTGTAGACAATACTAAGTATAAAAATCTTAGTTACTCAGCTTCGGTAGTATTCTTGATTTGATAATATCTAGCAGAACCGAAGTCCTCAATAGATATTTGATACCAGATAACCTAGCATAACAGACGTTCTCTTTAGGACTAAATCTAATATATCTTCATAATGGTTCACCACAACTTCTTCTTCAAATCTTCAATCTTCGATTTAATCTTCAAAGTAACAATCTGCAAAAACAAACTTGATTCCTTATTGATTTGTCGCACAGAACGGAGTCTGTTAACAATGGCAAATCAATGAATCAATCCTACGGATCTAAAAACTTAGATTCGTAGAAACGTTAAATCTTTGATCTAGTTTGAGTAAGCCTTATATGAGAAGAGAAGGTTCTCAAGAATAAACACCGAGGTGCAATCAAAAATTCAACAACCGTTAGTTAATCAAATCAATCGAAAACAAAAGATAAAACAATTATCTAGTTTCACACCAAAGGTAATAATATAGCTTCTCAATCCCAAAGAAGACTTTAATCTGAGCGGCCTTAAGAGATTTCCCTAATTAGGTTACTCTCCTCTCCGAATAGGCGGCTTCACTAGTAAAAACACAACTGAGGAAGTTCGTTGTCACGAAGGATTAGTTTGCTGGAAATGCAACCTTTCATATTTATAGACAAGGAATTTCCAAAACCGAAAATATTCTCAAGATATGCATTAAAATTCAGATTCGGTTTTCATAATTCTTGGAAATGCTCTGTCCAAAATATTGACCGAAAATTTCCTTGGAAAATCTCTAACTAGTAAATGCACATTACTAAGTTTTATTTTCCATATATGAAATTAAAAACCTTAAATAAAAGATTCTTAACTTATTTGATTTCGGTCCTGGGATTTTCTTCCTTTAGCTATTAAGGAATAACTTTGAAAAAAAAAAGATAAGCATTACTGCACGTGTTCAAAGTGTGTCGACATCCTTACTTTGTAAGTCCCTTTCCATACTTACAATCTTGAAACCGATTTGGCACACTTCCAAACAAGTTTAGAATTGGTTCATCTGACTTTCAAGAACTATGTGATCGATCAAGAAACACTCACTCACAAATCATGGGTTAAACGGTTCTACCAAAAAAAGTTTCGGTTCTACCTCTATGTGAGTACTGTGCATAGTCACACTAGATTTCCAAAATTTGGTTGACTAGGTACTAGGATCGGTTCCCCACATATATATGGTATCTAACTTATATGTGTTGCACATGACCATAGGATCAGTTCCTATTTTCCTAAAAACGTGTTGCACATGTCCATAGGATTGGTTCCCCTTTCTGCTATAAACCTTGTTGCACCTCATACAAGGATCGATTCCCCTTTGTGATGTGTTGCACCTCTTATTAGGATCAGTTCCCCTTTATCCAGAGTTGGTCATACAAATCACAAACTCGATCAAACCACCAGGTGATTATTTAAGATCGGTTTCACTAATAAAAGTGATATCAATACATAAGTAAGGCCTTTGTGAATAGTTTTACCAAGAACACAAACAAGTCATGAGCGGATGGATGGATTTTGTCGGATATTGAAGAAACAAAAGCAAGTCATGAATCCTGCTGGTGCCGATGGATTTTGTTGGACTTAAATATAGATGAACAGTGGATGGTGGTGGTGACTGAAGGTAATGTCACGGAAGTGATTTGGGGAATATTGTTAAATTTGGAAGGCGAAGTGTTGTGTATGCGAACCAAAGGCAAGGAGCAGGAACCGGTGTTGGATATCAGTAGTGTTTGGACTGGGCCTTGGCACTTTTCTAGGGCTTAGTCGGTCTTCTTCGCATCATTTTTATAGAAACGATCAGAGACAAGACAAGGGGAGGCCAGTTTTGGGGAGTTTTATTTTTGGCGACGGCCAGAGGAGCCTCAACTTGGAGGAGGAAGAAGAGTAGTGCGGTAACGGCCATTTCCAGAGCTTAAGAACAAGGGACGGCGACGAAGGCTACATTGGTTTGATTGTTTCTCATTTGTTATTATTTTTGATGGGTTTTGAGAAACCCATAATCATATCTTGCTAATATTTTTGGAACTAGGGTTTTTGTTGAAACCATATGGATTTTTAGGCTACTTTAAATTGAATAAATAAGCAATAGACCAATACGATTTGAATTGATTAATTTTTGAATAATTTTTATTGATTGATCGAAAACATAAGTTGTTGCTTCACCGGTTTAAGAAACCTTTGTGCTTTATTGATAGTTTTACAAATACAAATGTCTTATTATTTGATCATCCATGCTTCGTTGAAAACTTTGATGGGTTATTCTTAGAAAAGCCATATAGAATTTGTGAACCTTTATTTAGTTTCGTATAACTTTCTCGTTGATGCAATTTGATGGTTCATGCTTGAATTTAGTCTTTTGATGTGCCATGCTTAGGGTATACCAGTGATATATGCGACTCTAATATCTATAATAGGTGATGTCAATAGAACGAACAATAAACACTTATTCATAATTATGTTTCATTTCAGTATTTGAAGGAAATAATGGTGGATATCAATAAAACCCTGATTACCAACTCTCCCACTGAATTTCTTTTATTAGTTTAGTTTAATTTTATTATTTCGTTTTACATTTATCATTCTAAAAATCCAAAAATATTATATCTTGTTAGTTTATTAGAGATATTAGTTACAATATTTCCACCGCTCCCTGTGGGTTCGACCCGTACTTGCCGTTGTCTACTAGTTAGACGCCGTATGATTGCGGTTATCACAAATAGGCATCTACGGATCCTATCACATCACCATTTCATGTTATAAATTGTGATGCTTCTTATGATGCTAATTCTGGACTGACAGGTATTGCTCTTATCTTGCGTGATTTTGCAGGAAAGTGGTGGGGGTGCTCTACAAAATGCTATGCAGGAGTAAGGAGTTCCGAGCAAGCAGAATGTCTGGCATTTCTTCAAGCTTTTAAATGGAGTAGTGAGATGCAGCATTCACACATCGTTCTGGAAACAAACCTGAAGGGAATTCAAAGCTTCATCAACAATTCTGCACCAGTGATAGCCTAGGAAAACGAGGATATTTTGCTTGATGCCATCGATGTTCTTAAAACCATCCCACAATGGGAATGTCATTTTGTTCCTAAGAGTTGTAATATACCTGCTGATAAATTAGCTAAACACAGCAGAAAATATGGAGTCACTAGAATTTGGTTTGATAAACCACCGAATATTATCGAGAGTCTTTTGTTAGCAGACGATACAACATATTCAAGTTATTAATAAACCACATCTTTGGCAGTAAGAAAAAAACATGTGTCCAACACTGTCATGTGGCCTATTTTGACGTGTCCATGCGGGGCCATTAGGTGATCCCACAATTCATCTCTAAGAATGAAATTACATGACTGCAGTATCATTCTAAAATTATGTCAAAGGAATTTTCGTACCTACAATCTAAACTGTATGAGAACTAAACTAACAACATCAAATTTAGCATGATATTGAGTCATTTGACTCCATGTAAAAGGTAATTACTAGATCGCCGCTGCCATGGTGAGGAAAGCCGACCGAAAAAAATGAAACATCGTCATGCATAATGGTATTATAAGGTTAAAATTTATATGCATCTAATTTATGGTAGTTTATATAAATTTTCCTCATTTTTTTATGTATCTTTTGTGGTGGTTTGCATCAATTTACCCTATTTACTATGCATCCTTTGTGTTGGTTTGCATCGATCCCCCCATATATTATGCATCTTTTGAGGTGCTATGCATAATGGATATGCATTATATTTTAAAAATATAAACACGATCGAATTTTTCGTAAAAACTCTAAATTTTGTATTGTTGTTTGTACTCATTGTGTTCATTTCTGTAGAACCTTTCCAATGGCATAAAATTTATAAAATTCTAAGTCACGGATTTTTATGTTCGATAAACTGGTTCAATAAAAAAAATTGTCGCTTTGTTCTTAATATGTACCTTATAATTTACCCAGTGGTGACTTTTTCTTCGGAAAAACAAAGTTATGACATACCAATTAGGAAGTTAGGATGACGGAGATAATTAAAAATATACAATTCAAGAAATATGTGATCTACTATATTTTAATGCATTATGTTTCCATGTGGTTTATATTTTTATCCCGATGGCGCGCGGCAGACTGTACAATCATGGCTCTCCCTTACTAATTATTGACATTTAACATCATAAATATGGTAAGTTAGCCTGGTGATGCATAAATTATTACCTTAACATTAACATCATTTTACTTTTCACGGGTATGCGTACTTAAGCAACCGGATTTGAGTTGGTTTAGTTTCCAAACTCAGCAGAATTTTTCGGGTAGAAAAATTCCGCCAGTACGCGTACTTAAGGTGACTAGTTAAGAGTTTTTCAAAATAAAACTCAGCAGAAATTTTCGGTTAGAAAACTTCCGCCACTATGTGTATGGGTACGCATACTTAACCTTTCTCCCTCACCAATTTCGTATACACACATATGCATACACTTGGATCCCGATTTATGGATTTATACACTAATGTGCGAACACACTATATATGCTTATATCCAAAGATGGTTACATAATCTCAACTCTTCATCTCAATCATTGAAACATTCTTAGAGGATGTTATATAGTTGTTATTCACAAACTATTTTTCATCAAAGCAATTTTCAAGTAATTGAAATGTCCACATGACTTTCGTCACGAGTAAAGATGAACATGGCTAAAGCGAAAGCTTGCCAACACATATTTAGAGAAATATATAAGAGAGATATACTCAGCTCGAAATCTCAAATGTGTATAATAGAAAACTATATCGTAAATACGACTTATGTCTCAATATAGATGATAGAGTAGAAATAGACTTTCCTAGTGAAAGATGAGTTCAAGTCTCCACATACCTTTTTTCGATGAAGTTCTACAAGATCCCCTTAGTAGTTCTTCGTCTTCAAATGATGAATACCGTGAAGTTTAAGCTCAACTACACAAACTATGTCCTAGTCTGAGACATCTATAAATAGGCTAGAAATCAAGGCTTATAGTCTTGATCACTAACATTGACAAACCTGCTTTAGATAGCAATGAATGCGAGTTCGACCGAGCAATGCTCTAACAATCCCTCCCTTTGCCAATTTTAGTGACAAAACTATCAACACATATGGATTACAAAAATAGATAAAAATTGTAGCTTCTCATCAAAATGCTTGATCTCCTTGGCGTCTTCAACACGACTTGAAATCTTCGTCACTTCCAAGTACTTCAATGATTCCAAAGATTGTAAGTTTAGCATCATCGTTGTTGAGGATCCGTAGCGATAACAATGACAAAACAAATGCTCTCAATCATTGTTATACAGTGTCATAGTATTATTTCAATTGAAAATATACAACTCTAAGAGAAAATATGAATTTACTGCTAAATTTAATTTTCAACTGCTAAGACATTAGAAAAATCATGCTTATATTTTTTTGTACGGACAAAAAGTACTCGTATATATCATTTTGATTCTGTTCCTAACTTCGACAGTGACTCACCTGTTGGGGTTCAGAGCCATCTACGTGTTAATCTTGCGGAAACATATTAGCTAACAAGAAACACTTGATCTCTCGGATTTCTCCATGAACCTTACTATGATCTAGGATAAGAAGAATAGAAAGAAAAGAACATAGATGCGAGACATAAACAAAGCAAAAAGAAGAAAAGTATTCACGGATTTAACGTGGTTCAACAATATACACAATGTGTGTATGTTGTCTACATCCACCAAACGGCTACGACCTCTTTATTTATTATAGAATTACCGCTGAGAATTACACAACTGATTTACTAAATCAATCCATTGACTCACCACATTTGTGATCGAACACAAGAACTTTCACGAGCACCCTATAAGATCCAACGAGATGATCTTCTCTTCACACCCTGATATAAATTATCATGGACGCCTTTAGCTCAACACCAATAATCTAATCTAGCACCACCAAGATGATCTTCTCCTCAACAAGATGTCTTACCAACATCTCCATACAAATACTCCATAACGACATATCTTACAACATCGATAAGTATCCCATAAGCATCATAATGATGTACTCCTTCCACCATTAGGTCTCTCACATAACCACCTCAATAGCCTCACATCTCAACGAGATTTACATTGAGGATTCCAAAACTAAAACACTTAGCCTAGACCTCCTTATATAGGGGTCACAAACATGGTTCCCAAGGAAACCATGGTAAATTAG
Source organism: Papaver somniferum (assembly GCF_003573695.1). Lineage (NCBI taxonomy): Eukaryota > Viridiplantae > Streptophyta > Magnoliopsida > Ranunculales > Papaveraceae > Papaver > Papaver somniferum. The sequence goes on along the minus strand of NW_020650971.1, from coordinate 720,321 downwards.
GAAACCCATCTTATATATGGAAGTTGTCCTAAACTATCTACGTTTCCCAAACGGAGCCTTTCCAGAATCCTTTAGAACTTAGTCTTTTCTTTGATCTAAAATAGGAAACCTACGTTTCCCTACAATTCTCCACCTAGTTACATGCATTCACGTGTGATACGATCAACTTATTATCCCTCCATCTTCTGAACATCGATTGCACCATTACTGGTTTCCTACATATCCTCAATATGAATCAAACAGAAATGTAGTTCATCCAAATTGTTCCTTAGAACCTCTACCAGAAAAGAGCAAACCAAACTTGAACGTCACCAACTCAGACTTAACAATCCAACTTACTAGTGATTGTACAAATCTCCACCTTAGTGAAAAATCCTGACCATCAAACCAACCATCATCATATGATTATCCGTTATGAAATTTTTTGAGAAAATACAACTTACTCCTTTATGTTGTGCTAACTCCACCATGAGCCCTAGCTCCATCTCGACTTTCCAATCTCCACCCGAGCCAAAGTGTTCCACATCACTTTACCCTTCCTTGCACACCTCATCCTTCATTAGGGTTGACATCCATAACTATTCGATCTCTTAGTATCCCTAGCTCTGATACCATTAGATGGATCCTATGAACGTTACATAGTACCGAGGCCTTTTAGATTAAAACCACACACCTGTATAGCCAAAGGTGGTGAAAGTGGGGACAATATCGATATTATATAACGTCCGTAGGATCCATCAAATGGTATCAAAGCTATGGATACTAAGAGACCGAACAATTATGGATGTCAACCCTAATGAAGGATGAGGTGTGCAAGGCAGAGTAAAGTGATGCAGAACACTTTGTCCCGGGTGGATCTTGGCAAGCCGAGATGGATCTAGGGCTCATGGTGGAGTTAGCACAACATAACTCGGGTGGAGAAAGCATGAACGGGCTACCAGGGCTCAGTGGCGCATATTGACCGTAACCAGGTTCAACGGTAGTATACGGATGATGATTGCGTACGGTAGATTGAGTTGGCATGCATTACACCTAAGTGGTGCCAATCAATGTGGAGTTGTGGACATAAAGGAGCAAGGTGTACCTCAAGATGTTGCATAATGGTGATCGTACGACGATAGTTGGTGAGATAGCTTGGATCTCGCCAAGGTGGAGATTGTTGGGGATTTGGCTCGACACAAGCCCATGATATTAGTCTCACATGGGACATGCAGAGTTGTAGATGGATACTAATAGGGTGTGGAATCTCCCTACATAGTACGAGGCCTTTTAGATTAAACCCCACACCTGTCTGGCCAAAGATGATGAAAGTGGGGCCAATATCGATATTATGTAATGTTTCCATCAATTTTCGTGCATATAATCCAAAAACATACTGAGATTCTACAATTTAATCAACAAAGTGAAACCATAACATTGAATCAATGAACAAAGTGAACATGAACCAAGTCTACTGATTGTTTTTACATTACATGTCCTATTTGAGTGTTTTATCTAATTCAAAGTAGTTCACCTGCTATCCATCATTAGACCACCAATGTCGGTCGTGTCTGTGTGTGAAACTGCCGAAAAATCTGTTTAGACAGGTCGATTCACCCTGTTCATGTCTTATAAAGTCAACTTTGTGTTTTTCTTTTTGCTAAATCTCTTTTGTATTGGTCATTTTTCGCTGAAAGCCAATCAAAGACTTCCTGAGGACGGTTCCAGCAAAGGCCGTCAAATCATTCCCACTGCATTTAAATCAATTATTTAACGTTGCATGCAAAGGTTAAACGATGAGATAAGTGTGAAAATATCGGATTAATCACTTTTTCAAGAGGAGGAGCTTGTGGTTTATGGTCATTCACCATTTTGTTAATTTTAATATAAAAGACAAATTTTCATTTACTTTTTTTTTTTTTTTGAATTCATGGTGCACTCATAATAGAACTCTTTGACTCTCTTCTAAAACATTGAATATAGTTTGTGTTGACGTTTACGGAAGGCAGTGATAAATGATTTCACGAGCTGCATACCTTCTTCCGGATACATTCCATTTTGTACGCTCAGGGTGTGATGTGGGTCTTTCACTCTTTTCCGAAACATTAAATATAGTTGTCTTACTATTTAGTACTTCGTTCGTATATAAACAATTTTGCAATTGAGATTTCAATTTCGTACATGATTGTCGATCGTTCTTTCATTTTAACTTCAAAATGTTTCAGTAGAAATGTGGGGCAAAATTATCCGTAAATATGAATCTGGTTCTATGAATGTTAATATTTGCTGCTACCTGCTTCAACTCATTCATCTAGCATTATGTGACTGCAATGTAATTTGATTCAGATTCGTTAAGTGAAGAAAACGTACCCTCGTATTGTAGCTGAGAACAAAGTCATGTGTATAATTAAAGTTCAACGAACAAGAAAAAGTAAAAATCAGTGTTGTTGCATCATCCAAATCGCCTTATCTAATATTCGCTAGACATGCCAGTGTCAGGCACATGGGTATTAAAGTCGATTATAGACGTTGTGTGGATATGTATCTTCTTCCTAAGTCATCGAATACCATTGTGGCGTCTAGGCACGGGAGAGTAGGCTGAGATATTCAAACTTGATGCAGGGGTGATATATTAATAAAAATTCATGTCATACGATATGACAACCCAACATGAAATGAAACAAAGATTAATAAGCTTTGCATTTCCATCGAAAGAACTGTTTTGCATGTTTACGTTCTTATAAATTGGTTCCGTGAAATGTTTTTTATTGCTTAGTTACTATGCACGATATAATTTACTCAGTGGTGACTTTTTCTACTGAAAAGCTCATTTGAGATACCAATTCCGAAGTTGAGATGATGGAGGTGATTGAAAATATACAATTCAAGAGATATGTGAACTGCAACTATTTAAATTTTCTTGCCATGTGGTATGGATTGTTTTAACAGTGGTGCGCCGGCAGTGTGTCGAAGAAAATCAACTTACGGCTCCTCTTGGTAATAATTCACATTTTATATAATAAAGATTATAAGTCAGCTTATCGGTGTAAATTTTTATTACCTTAACATCAGTAATAAAAAAAATTAACACGAAAATCAGCAATTTCTAAGACATGTTTATTTAATGATAAAGTGATTTTTTTTGCACTCAGCACAAAATTGAGCAAGCATACATCATTCTTATTTCGATTCTGAATGCAAACTTCACTCATCCAACATCTCCATCGATTGCACCTCAATTTTGGTTCATATAAGTAATCAGATACAATGAAGTTACACTCTAATTTTGAAATTGGAATTAAATGACTACGAACCGAACTTACTGATTACTTTTACATTACATGTCTGATATATGGTGAATGCTGGACTTGATGCAGCATCTTGTTCTATGAATGTCAATATTTGCTGCTATTTGCTTTGAACTCGTGCATGTAGCATGTATTGTAGTTGCAATATCATTCTAAAGTTATCTATAAAGGCTTAAATTACTCAATTTACTTGTTACAGGAATAAAGGAAAGATTTACTATTACAAAAGCAAAAAGAGCAAAACTATTCAGATTCGTTAACAGAAGAAAACACACACTCATATTGAAATCAATGTTGCTGCATCATCCCGCTGGCCTTCTCTAAAATTAGATAGACATGGACAGTGTCGGGCGCATGGCTATTAAATCGAATCATAGATTTTGTGCGGATATGAATCTGCCTCCTCACTAGAGAACATTATGGATCTAGGCACCAGGGAGAATGGATCATTTAAACTTGATGCAGAGATTATTAATAAATTTTGCATTTCCATCCAAAGAACAGTTTTGCATGTTTTTTTCTTTTGCTCAGCAAAGAAGTGAAATAGATTGAAAGAATGAAAGAATAAAACAACTCAACAGCCAAGAGGCTTACAAGAAGCTTAACAACAGAAGCTTACAAAAACCCGACAACCAAAAGGCTACAATGAGCTTAAAATTTAAAAAGAGAGGAAAAAATTACAGAAAACAACCCAAAACATAATAGCTTCAACCTCAAGGAATAGGCTAATGCCGAGTCAGAAAGAAATTTCAGTCGAAATTTGGGGCGAAGTTATCTGTAAATATGAATCTGGTTCTATGAATGTGATTATTTGCGGCTACCTGCTTCGACTCGTGGATCTAGCATTATGTGACTGCAATGTCATTCAATTTTCGTTAACAGAAGAAAATGTACCCTCGTATTGTAGCTGGGAACAAAGTCATGTATAATTGAAGTTCAACGAACAAGAAAAAGTAAAAAAAGTGTTCTTGCGTCATCCCACTCGCCTTCTCTAATATTCGAGGATATGGATATTCCTCGTAAGTCATTGAATACCACTATGGGATCTAGACACCAAACAGTAGGCCGGGATATTCTTAAGTGATGCGTTGTAACTTATATCATTAGCTTCCATGATGGCATGCTTTTTAGATTCGTATCTTGTTGATAAAGACCTTAGAATTTTACACACAATGGCATAAGAGGCATTCACTATTTCAGAAAGTTTATAATCAAACTCATCAAAGGTATCGTCTTCATCCATACGAAGATTTTCCCATCTAGAAGATAGGGTTTGAAGCCTAGCTTCTTTTTTCAGAGGCATTTCCTTAAAATACGATATTAAGAATATCCCAAGCCTCCTTTGATGTATTACACTTGGTTACATGATGATGGAGGTCTCGAGTTACAACATGTATAATGGCATTTAATCCATAAGAATATTTCTTCGAAAGCAATTTTTCTTTATTATTGAATTCTTTCAATTCCTTTAGTCTAAACTCAGTGGCTAAGTTGTTTACCAGTACTTTTGGGTGTTCATACCCATCAGTGACTGAAACCCAAGTGTTAAAGTCATGAGATTGGAGGAAATATTGCATAACCATTTTCCACCATAGATAGTTTGAGCCATCAAACTCTGGAGGCACATTAACTGAATTAACCATTTGATTCAAAACTTATAGGTTGGATCACACCAAACACAGATTGTTAGATCTTTTCTTGTTTTCCTGCTTTGATACCCATTGAAAAGGCGAGAGTACCCAAATACACCACAACCTTTTTGTTTGATCACAATCTATTCAATTTCTATCGTGTATAAACCTCTTGGAGCAACAATCACTCAAGGAATATTTCAACACGTTGTCCACTTGAAATAGGGTTAGTCCGGTGATTAGAGATTTTTCGTGGTTGTAGTAGTGAAGGTTCAAACTCTCAGATTTGTGAAGGATAATTTTTTTTAGACTTAATAAAAATAAATAAATAATTTTATATGCACAATATTAACAAAATATGGGAGAGAATTTTTATCGGGGATCAGGATTCCACCATTCACCAAAATTTATGTGATTCAATAACAATTCTTATCATGCAATTCTAGACAATATAACTCCAATCAAAGGAAATTGTGATTCTAATCATTGCCTAAATTAGATTTTGAAAACATCCACTGTTGATCGCGAGCATGAAGTATCAAAAGCAATTTACTAAGCATACTCCATCAAGAGAAAACACAATTGATTAATAAAAATCATTTACTCCATTTTTATTCGGTGCAATTAATCATAAAAGAGTTGCATAAATAAATTTAAATAAATTTTACCACATAACTTTTGGAAGAATGGCTTCCTCCGTCACCCCTGGGATTGGGTTTAGCTACTCATGATGAAAAACCTCTCAAATTGATTCATTGATACTCAAAAGTTGTTTACAATCAAGAGAAAATGGAGAAAAACGGTTTACAACAGTGTTTGCGACACATATAAAGCGTTCAAAAAGAACGATACAACAGAGGTGTTGTTGTTCCGAAGTCGGGAAAAGGAATTTATTATTGTCGCAATTAAGCGACACTAATCAACGAATGTCCCTGAGGGTATTATGTTCTTCGTGTTCTTCCTTGCACCAGCAGCAAGCTTTTATCCTGCGTGACTTTCTTTCGATTCTTCTCGGCTCCTAAACTCTCCCAAAAACTCTCAAACTCTTCTAAACTCTTTAGGCTTGTATTTATAGTGTTTTAGAACAAAAATATCCGACCATAACACCGTATAATCTCCCATTAATCCCGTCATTGCTCGCTGCCCATATTTAACAATAATTTCCATTTTTGTCTTCTACACACGTAAACTTTGATCCTGCACGCTCTAGTTAACGTTCCCCACGCCTCCGAAGTCATCTAACTCCTCCAAAACACTCCATGCATGGAAAACACACAATCAAACTCGTGTTACAGGACACATTGCTATGTTTTGAGCTCGTGACTCAAACCAGGATTTCCAGCCAATTCCGATCGAATCCGATGCCCACAATGTGTTCCCAATCCCATATCACAACTTCCCACCAAATTTCAGCGATTGAATCGCACTAAAACACCTTCATTTTCTCGATCACAAATCTGCCAGTTTTGAATATATTTTTCCCGCCAAAAAGCTGTTTTTGAATTTAAAGAGAAGATGGATGCCCCTAACCAGATCTTGGGTGCGAATAGCAATTGGGTGGAAATAGTAATTATTATGGGTTCCTCCGGGACATTTCTGGGATACTTCCGGTGCATTTCTGGGGTGCCTACGATACATTTCTCCGGGTGTAAAACACTGCTTTTTGAGCCCATTTCGCCGCAAGGGCTTATTTCTCTAAAAATTCCTACAAAGACATAAAAGAACACAGTAAATACAAAATTGAGCACTAACAATACATACAATAGAGACATATTAGACACATAAATGCGTCTATCATCCGGACTGGTCTAACAAAGTGAGAATATCAAAGTCAAGTGGAGAAATCCAATACACTTTGTGTGATCATCTATGGATATGAAATCGATCCAATACAACAACAAAGTATTCACATAATAACCAAAATCTTATAAGATAAATATCAAGTGCCTAATAACGTACAAGTGTACTTACTTTGATTATAATATAAAAACAATTATAATGTGGAAATAAAGTAAAGCGCACACACCAGAATTTTGTTAACGAGGAAACCGCAAATGCAGAAAAACCCTGGGACCTAGTCCAATTTTGAATACTCAATTGAATTAAGACGCTACACAAAGTAAACCTGCAACTTCGTGTAGACAATACTAAGTAATATAAAATCTTAGTTACTCAGCTTCGGTAGTATTCTTGATTTGATAATATCTAGCAGAACCGAAGTCCTCAATAGATATTTGATACCAGATAACCTAGCATAACAGACGTTCTCTTTAGGACTAAATCTAATATATCTTCATAATGGTTCACCACAACTTCTTCTTCAAATCTTCAATCTTCGATTTAATCTTCAAAGTAACAATCTGCAAAAACAAACTTGATTCCTTATTGATTTGTCGCACAGAACGGAGTCTGTTAACAATGGCAAATCAATGAATCAATCCTACGGATCTATAAAAACTTAGATTCGTAGAAACGTTAAATCTTTGATCTAGTTTGAGTAAGCCTTATATGAGAAGAGAAGGTTCTCAAGAATAAACAACCGAGGTGCAATCAAAAATTCAACAACCGTTAGTTAATCAAATCAATCGAAAACAAAAGATAAAACGCAATTATCTAGTTTCACACCAAAGGTAATAATATAGCTTCTCAATCCCAAAGAAGACTTTAATCTGAGCGGCCTTAAGAGATTTCCCTAATTAGGTTACTCTCCTCTCCGAATAGGCGGCTTCACTAGTAAAAACACAACTGAGGAAGTTCGTTGTCACGAAGGATTAGTTTGCTGGAAATGCAACCTTTCATATTTATAGACAAGGAATTTCCAAAACCGAAAATATTCTCAAGATATGCATTAAAATTCAGATTCGGTTTTCATAATTCTTGGAAATGCTCTGTCCAAAATATTGACCGAAAATTTCCTTGGAAAATCTCTAACTAGTAAATGCACATTACTAAGTTTTATTTTCCATATATGAAATTAAAAACCTTAAATAAAAGATTCTTAACTTATTTGATTTCGGTCCTGGGATTTTCTTCCTTTAGCTATTAAGGAATAACTTTGAAAAAAAAAAGATAAGCATTACTGCACGTGTTCAAAGTGTGTCGACATCCTTACTTTGTAAGTCCCTTTCCATACTTACAATCTTGAAACCGATTTGGCACACTTCCAAACAAGTTTAGAATTGGTTCATCTGACTTTCAAGAACTATGTGATCGATCAAGAAACACTCACTCACAAATCATGGGTTAAACGGTTCTACCAAAACAAGTTTCGGTTCTACCTCTATGTGAGTACTGTGCATAGTCACACTAGATTTCCAAAATTTGGTTGACTAGGTACTAGGATCGGTTCCCCACATATATATGGTATCTAACTTATATGTGTTGCACATGACTATAGGATCGGTTCCTCTTTTCCTAAAAACGTGTTGCACATGTCCATAGGATTGGTTCCCCTTTCTGCTATAAACCTTGTTGCACCTCATAAAAGGATAGATTCCCCTTTGTGATGTGTTGCACCTCTTATTAGGATCAGTTCCCCTTTATCCAGAGTTGGTCATACAAATCACAAACTTGATCATACCACCAGGTGATTATTTAAGATCGGTTTCACTAATAAAAGTTATATCAATACATAAGTAAGGCCTTTGTGAATAGTTTTACCAAGAACACAAACAAGTCATGAGCGGATGGATGGATTTTGTCGGATATTGAAGAAACAAAAGCTAGTCATGAATCCTGCTGGTGCCGATGGATTTTGTTGGACTGAAATATAGATGAACAGTGGATGGTGGTGGTGACTGAAGGTAATGTCACGGAAGTGATTTGGGGAATATTGTTAAATTTGGAAGGCGAAGTGTTGTGCATGCGAACCAAAGGCAAGGAGCAGGAACCGGTGTTGGATATCAGTAGTGTTTGGACTGGGCCTTGGCACTTTTCTAGGGCTTAGTCGGACTTCTTCGCATCATTTTTATAGAAACGATCAGAGACAAGACAAGGGGAGGCCAGTTTTGGGGAGTTTTATTTTTGGCGACGGCCAGAGGAGCCTCAACTTGGAGGAGGAAGAAGAGTAGTGCGGTAACGGCCATTTCCAGAGCTTAAGAACAAGGGACGGCTACGAAGGCTACATTGGTTTGATTGTTTCTCATTTGTTATTATTTTTGATGGGTTTTGGGAAACCCATAATCATATCTTGCTAATATTTTTGGAACTAGGGTTTTTGTTGAAACCATATGGATTTTTAGGCTACTTTAAATTGAATAAATAAGCAATAGACCAATACGATTTGAATTGATTAATTTTTATTGATTGATCGAAAACATAAGTTGTTGCTTCACCGGTTTAAGAAACCTTTGTGCTTTATTGATAGTTTTACAAATACAAATGTCTTATTATTTGATCATCCATGCTTCGTTGAAAACTTTGATGGGTTATTCTTAGAAAAGCCATATAGAATTTGTGAACCTTTATTTAGTTTCGTATAACTTTCTCGTTGATGCAATTTGATGGTTCATGCTTGAATTTAGTCTTTTGATGTGCCATGCTTAGGGTATACCAGTGATATATGCGACTCTAATATCTATAATAGGTGATGTCAATAGAACGAACAATAAACACTTATTCATAATTATGTTTCATTTCAGTATTTGAAGGAAATAATGGTGGATATCAATAAAACCCTGATTACCAACTCTCCCACTGAATTTCTTTTATTAGTTTAGTTTAATTTTATTATTTCGTTTTACATTTATCATTCTAAAAATCCAAAAATATTATATCTTGTTAGTTTATTAGAGATATTAGTTACAATATTTCCACCGCTCCCTGTGGGTTCGACCCGTACTTGCCGTTGTCTACTAGTTAGACGCCGTATGATTGCGGTTATCACAAATAGGCATCTACGGATCCTATCACATCACCATTTCATGTTATAAATTGTGATGCTTCTTATGATGCTAATTCTGGACTGACAGGTATTGCTCTTATCTTGCGTGATTTTGCAGGAAAGTGGTGGGGGTGCTCTACAAAATGCTATGCAGGAGTAAGGAGTTCCGAGCAAGCAGAATGTCTGGCGTTTCTTCAAGCTTTTAAATGGAGTAGTGAGATGCAGCATTCACACATCGTTCTGGAAACAAACCTGAAGGGAATTCAAAGCTTCATCAACAATTCTGCACCAGTGATAGCCTAGGAAAACGAGGATATTTTGCTTGATGCCATCGATGTTCTTAAAACCATCCCACAATGGGAATGTCATTTTGTTCCTAAGAGTTGTAATATACCTGCTGATAAATTAGCTAAACACAGCAGAAAATATGGAGTCACTAGAATTTGGTTTGATAAACCACCGAATATTATCGAGAGTCTTTTGTTAGCAGACGATACAACATATTCAAGTTATTAATAAACCACATCTTTGGCAGTAAGAAAAAAACATGTGTCCAACACTGTCATGTGGCCTATTTTGACGTGTCCATGCGGGGCCATTAGGTGATCCCACAATTCATCTCTAAGAATGAAATTACATGACTGCAGTATCATTCTAAAATTATGTCAAAGGAATTTTCGTACCTACAATCTAAACTGTATGAGAACTAAACTAACAACATCAAATTTAGCATGATATTGAGTCATTTGACTCCATGTAAAAGGTAATTACTAGATCGCCGCTGCCATGGTGAGGAAAGCCGACCGAAAAAAATGAAACATCGTCATGCATAATGGTATTATAAGGTTAAAATTTATATGCATCTAATTTATGGTAGTTTATATAAATTTTCCTCATTTTTTTATGTATCTTTTGTGGTGGTTTGCATCAATTTACCCTATTTACTATGCATCCTTTGTGTTGGTTTGCATCGATCCCCCATATATTATGCATCTTTTGAGGTGCTATGCATAATGGATATGCATTATATTTTAAAAATATAAACACGATCGAATTTTTCATAAAAACTCTAAATTTTGTATTGTTGTTTGTACTCATTGTGTTCATTTCTGTAAAACCTTTCCAATGGCATAAAATTTATAAAATTCTAAGTCATGGATTTTTAAATATGTTATATTAAAAAAGTTTAGCTACCAATTATACCCCTGGAAAATAAAAAACATAAGGAGCTATAATAATTAGACTAAAAGAGAGGGACATTTTGGGATTTTCATGTCCCAAAGACTACCACCAAATTCAATTCCAATTTTCTTTTATCAAATTGAACATTTGTGTTAGTCTACATTTTACAAAAAAGTGGTCATAAAAGGTGACTCTCTCCCTAAGGACCCTTCGGGTCCTCCGGTCCGTTGGCCCAATTATAGCATCATACAGTAGCTTCGATACAAAAATAAATAGCCGTACAAATAGTTATAATAGATGAATGAATGGTTATTTGTCTATATAAGTTAGTAAACAAAAAAATGAAGAATGAGATGATGGGGGGACTGAAAATTTACAGAAAAAAACATAAAATTTAGTTTATTATGAATATACACACTGATGGTCGAGGAAAATGAAGGTGCTAACTAAAAGTGCAGTAGTATGGGGGCTTAATACAGTTCCATTTAAGTATTAAAAAGAAATTGACTCATTTCTTCTGTTTATCAAAGAGTGTTTGCATACTCTGATATTCATCTTCAAGATCAACATTCAGAGATTCAAAGACAACAAAAGCAAGACGAGAAAGTAAAATGTTTGGAGTACAATTACCACTTCAACCAATACCAGAGGTCAAGAAAAACACAATTAAAATCCCGCTGTCTTGTAATTAATGATCTCCCGGGTCATTGGAGTTCTATAGTTTTATAGGCATTTCTTAGTCAACTCTTAATATCAATACAGCATGAAGGAATACAACATGGAAAATGGGCATTTTCTTCGGACAGTCCTTAGTTGTTGAGATTTTATGTGTACTTGTAAGCCTACCTGTTTTCATCTGTAAAAGGGTAAATATTTTGATTTTTGATTTGACGCCAAATATCTGGAAGTACAAATTCATGACGAGTGTCAGGCACATGGATATTAAAGCCTTACTGTTTTCGAACAGAACAGAATATAGATAAATAGTTATAGACAGGATTAGAGGAAGCAAAAGTGGTTTCATACTTCAGTACTTCATTAATAATATATACAAAATTTTGCAATTCAAATTTATACATGATTGTCAGTCGTTCTTTGGTTTAACTTCAATCTTAACGTGGAGCACAATTATCTGTAAATGTGAGTCTGGTTCCATGAATGTGAATACTCCTGTTATCTGATTTGACTCGTGCATCTAGCATTATGTGACTGCAATGTCATTCAATTCAGATTCATTAACGCAGGAAAATGTACCCTCGTATTGTAGGTGACAACAAAGTCATGTGTACAAATTGAAGTTCAAAGAAGAAGAAAAAGTAAAAAACAGTATTCTTGCATCATCCCACTCGCATTCTCTAATTTTCGCTAGACATGACCAGTGTCGGGCACATGGATATTAAAGCTGATTACAGACGTTGTGTGGATATGGATCTTCCTCCTAAGTCATCGAATACCATTGTGGCGTCTAGGCACTAGACTACTAGAGGGTAGGCCGGCGGGATATTCAAACTTGATGCAGAGAGGGGATGTAATAATACAAATTCATGTATCCGACATGATAACTCAAAAGAAATGAAACAAAGATGAAGTAAGTTTTGCATTTCCGTCGAAAGAACTGTTCTACACGTTTATGTTCCTATAAATTGGTTCCATGAAATGTCTTTTATGGCTTAGTTACTACGTACAATATAATTACTCAGGTGGTGACTTTTCTACTGAAACACTTGTTTGAGATACCAATTCGGAAGTTGAGATGATGGAGGTGATTGAAAATGTAAATTTCAAGAAATATGGGAATTGTAGTTATTTGATTTGGTTTTCTTGCCACGTGGTATGGTTTTTCTCCCAATGTTGTGCGTGTGTAAAAGAAAATCAACTCACCGCTCTCTTAGGTAATAATTCACATTTTACATAATAAAGATTATTAGTGGTGTGTAACTTCTTATTACCTTAACATCATTTTATTTTGCCATAATTAACAAGATTCAAGTGAAAATTAGTAAAATAAAAAAACAAATTGAACATAAATATCAGTAGTTTCTAAGACATGTTTATTTAAGATAAAGTGGTTTGTTTTTGCACCCAACACAAAGTTGAGCAAGCATACCACATACTTATTTCGATTCTGAATGCAACTTTCACTCATCCAACATCTCCATCGATTGCACCTCAATTTTGTTTTATATAAGTTATCAGAAACAAAAAAAAAAAAATCATGTACAACAACTTAATCAACAAAGTAACACTCTAATTTTGAAATTGGAATTAAATGACTATGAACCGAACTTACTGGTTACTTTTACATTACATGTCTGATATGTGGTGAATGTTGGACTTGATGCAGCAATGCATCTGGTTCAATGAATGTGAGTATTTGCTGCTATCTACTTCGAACTCGTGCATCTAGCATGTTATGTGATTGCAATCTCAATCTCAAGTTATGTGAATAAAGGAAAGATTTACAATTATAAAAGCAAAAACAGCAAAACAATTCAGATTCGTTAACAGAAGAAAACGTACCCTCATATTGAAATCAGCGTTGCTGCATCATCCCACTGGCCTTCTCTAAAATTAGGTAGACATGGACAGTGTCGGGCACATGGCTATTAAAGCCAATCATAGATTTTATGCGGATATGAATCTTTCCCCCTCACCGGAGACCATTATGGATCTAGGCACCAGGGAGTAGGGATCATTTAAACTTGATGCAGAGATTATTAATTAATTTTGCATTTCCATCCAAAGAACAGTTTTGCATGTTTGTGTTCCAGTAAATTGGTTCGAAAGGAAATGTTTTATATGGGTCAGTTATGTACAATGCTATTATGCTCGATGATGACTTTTTCTAAAAGAAAAACTCATCTTGAAAATTGGTTACCGTTTGTGAGAAACAAATTTGAAATAGAAATGATGGAGGTAATTGAAAATATAGAACTCTGGGATAAAATATGAATTTACTGCTAAATTTAATTTGTAATTGCTAAGAGATTAGAAAAATCGTGCTTATGTTTGTTTTCACGGCCAACAAGTACTAGAATATATCGTTTTGATTCCAATCGTAACTTCAAATGTGACTAATCCAACTCAATTTTGGTTCGTATAATCCAGAAACATACTGAGATTCTACAGTTTAATCAACAAAGTGAAACCATAACATTGAATCTGAGAACAAAAGTGACCATGAACCAAGTCTACTAATTATTTTCACATTAAATGTCTTATTTGAGTGTTTTATCTAATTTAAAGTAGTTCACCAGCTATCCATCTTCAGACCACCAATGTGTGTCGTGTCTGTGTTCGACACCGCCAAAGAATCTGTTCATGCAGCGCTATTGGATGATCATCATTCCCATATTTCATCTCTATGTGGATTCTAAAGAAACTAGATGACTGCAGCATTGTGTTTTTAGAATCACGTCAAAGGAATACCACTGTCTTTGTACATTCTTTCAATAATTTCTCCTTTTCGATCAAAAAAAAAAAAAGGAATACCACTGTACATCAATTCTCATCTATAATTTATGTTCCTTACCTACGCAGATTCTGGCAAAAAGTGTAATTTAGGTGATCTTTCAGATTCTGGTGCAGGTGTCACCGGCATTCTCACCTCTATGATCAGATCGGCTTTTTGTTTTCGTCGGTCCCAACTGTTGTAGCAGTCATGCATTTAGTAACTTATGTTCCTTAGCGTCACATTTTTGTGCCCAAAATAAAATTTGTATGAAACACTACCACGCCCTCATTAAGCATGTTAACCTATTTATCAATAAATTGAATCATTTGATTGTTTTGTAGGGCTTATCTATGTAAAAAGGTAATTATATTATTCGATACAAAAATCAACAAAAATAGCGGTGACAATGAACAAATGCTTTATTATAAACAAAATTTGAAGGGGAGATGGTAGAGAAAATTGAAAATTTTAGGGAATAAAAATGGATTAATAAGCAAATTGAGGTTGGTTTTGTTTGATATTTTTTTCTTAAACACTGAACTACTGAAGCATAACGTCATTTATTTGATTATGTGAAAGGTGAGGTCTTTGCTTCTATGACTTACATATGTAAAAGTTAATTTTTCAAAGTTAGTATGACTTAAATATGTAAAAGCTAATTTTTCAAAGTTAGTACAATTATTTTTAATAAAATCAAATAATGTTTATATAAACAAATTTTGAAGATTAAAATGACGGAAGTAACTGAAAATTTACGGAAAGTCATTTTCCTGTTTTCTTGATTTTTTATGGTTTTGTAATTTGCACAGACCTGGAAGGCGAAACAACAATAAAGAAGCAAATGATCTATTGTTTCCTGCTGAGAAATGCATGTAGGGCAGTCAAGAGAAGGAACGTTAACTCTTCTGTGATCCAACATCTCTCGAGTAGGAAGAAGCCCATCGAAACCAACCCACATTATGAAGTTTACTTTAGCTGGTATACCCCTCCTCTTTAGGTAGGAGCCGTTGCTTTGTTGAATCCATATTTTTCCTTCTCTTAGATTCCATGTATCCTGAATGGATCTGATTAAATATTTTACTTTCTGCATGATCAACTTTATTTCAGGTATCCGGACATCCTCATTAATAAACGAAATACTCATACAATGTCAATGCCAATCGAACCAATGTTACTAACAGTGATTGTGAACTTTTTGGATATATAGGTTCCGAGGAAAATCCCGATTACATGTATATAACCCTCTTACACATTGGCCCATGGCTCTACGACACTCCCCCTTATATGTTGCCCCATTTATATTTTCCACTAGTGATGCCCAGCATATAGTGCTAATAAACTGCCTAGGCTTGGAGTACCTCATTGGTTCCTAACTACCTGTAAATAGTTCATTTACGGTTAATTAGGAATTCATAATATTCCAATAGTAGGATAGTAATATTTTTTTGTTTACGGAAGTGTAGTCAAAGAAATTGTTCTCCAAGGCTGATTATCCGTGATAGGCAAGGTTTTTAAATCGTGAATCGCTTTTTATTTTTTAAGAGTCGCTTTGTATGTTAAATCGTGAACCGTAGATTCATGGTTTATTTTTGAATCATATGTTTGCTTAACTAATTTATGCAAACATTTTAGATTGTAAATATTTGCTGCATTAGTTGCTTATAATCTTTAGTAGTTTCGATAATTTATGTCTTTTGCATTTTATGTCACCTTAAAAGGTTAAAATCGCATAAAAAAAAGAATCTTCACGAGTTGAAGCGAATTTAAAAAAAATGAAACGAATCGTACGAGTCACGTTTTCGAAACCATGGTGACAGGTTATATGATCGAGATGATTTTCGATTCCAAGTCATTTTTAATTTTTAGCGATTCAGGCGGACGATTTTGTCGATTCGGATAGATTTTTGAGCAAAGAGAGTAAAAGATTTTTCCGAGTTGGCCTAGCATGCACTAAAATCAGAAAAGAAATTTTTCATAACCCCTCAGATGGGAGTTGTATAAAATAAAAAACCTCTAAATACATGATAAATACGTTCGATAGAATAATATTAGACATTTAATTACATGATAGTGTTATGTCGAAGTCCGAACTTATTGCTCCCGGCTCCAATCTCCCCAGCCGAATAGGACCGAGGAATGAGTTCAATTACTTTGGTTTAAGGCTGTGAAATAATGAATTCCTAGAAGCTAGTGACTCTGAAAAATACGAAATTTCCGTCACAATTTGGGGCCGTAGAATACTATTACGACTGGATCATAGTCTCGGTTCCCATCCGTAAGTAATCTTACCTACTGCGAAGTCGTTGTTGAAACTCCATATCTTGGTTTTACAATTTCTACAATTAGGAAATGATGAACTGCTAATAGAGATACCCTAGAAATGAAAATAATGGAGGGGGAAATGGTGTACGCACTTCATTGACTCTAAAAGTTAAATTAAATTAACCTAATCCAACTAATAACACATAACTAGTTTGGCTAATTAAGTTTATTAACACAAATTAACAAAGGACAGTTATCCATTATAAAAATAATGGATTCTTCGAGTTTGTTTGTTTTATGTTTCACTTAGTCAATTAACTCAGTCAATTGTGTCAGTTAGTGGCGCAAATCAGCAACATGAAATTTGTTAAACGGGTTGATCGAAGTTTTACTTATGCAAACCACGTTTAAACTAGATAATATTTAAGCATCATTAGTGCAGCCAGCTTGTGTACATGAATAGGCCTTCTCAGCAAATCAAGCATTCTTCGCAAGGTGGCCAGCAATGGCTTTATACAGAGCAGTTGCCAACTCCGTATACTCAAGTGGAGCAGGGACATCTTCATTTCCTTTCTCATACTCTACGGACAACTTCAACAAGCTGCTTTGCTCACGTCTTTGTGTAACCACTGGAGTTACCGTCAATGTGTATTCAAA
Organism: Papaver somniferum; assembly: GCF_003573695.1. NCBI lineage: Eukaryota > Viridiplantae > Streptophyta > Magnoliopsida > Ranunculales > Papaveraceae > Papaver > Papaver somniferum. The sequence goes on along the minus strand of NW_020650971.1, from coordinate 702,966 downwards.
CTTCGGATACATACGCAAGAGGTCTCCGTCGATGATAGTGATACTAAGAGTCCTGCTTTCATCGTCCGCCGCTACAATCTTATCCTTCACCGTTACCTCATGAGAAGCTCCTATACAACAAGTTAACATGTGTACATAACAAAATATTTAAATTAATCATGAGATGAAAATTTCTAGATATGCAGTAACATTTTGATAAATACTTTGGTACTTACCCGCAGCGATTTTCATCACCCTTACGGTGCCAATGCTTCCATTTCCAGCAAGAATTTGGAAACTCTTGATGATATGAGGACAAACCCGTGGGAACTTGGTCGCTTCATTCTTAATGAAACTATAAAATTGGTCTGCTGAGCAGTTCTTCAACTCGTTTTGAACATGTAATTTATGAATTTGAGCCATTAGTATATGATATGATATGAAATGAATAACTAGCTTTCGAGTATGTGATATCATAAACTTAATGAGGGTATAAATAGGCACATATATCGAATTCGAATATTATTGATAAAAATTGTTTAATGCCCAAGCGTTGGAAATTAGTAATAACTAGCATCAGGTTTAAATCATTAAAGGGACACTTTAATAAAAGTAACTGTGTCCGATTCCCACTAAGGAAAAATACCCTCCCCATGATCTTAATTTTCTTTGTTTCATTGTCTTTACTTTCGTAGAGCATCTCCAATGATAACTTGTTGTGTATTTTTTGTGGAAGTTGTCTTTTCCTATGTAAAGACCAAATTTTCCTTAATTTTAGGAGATGAAAGAAAAACATCTCCAACCACAAATTGTGTTTCTTTAATTTGGAACTTTTTAAGCCATTGATCAAAATTACATATTTAATCACAATCATTAATAATGATGAGTAGGATGTTCACATCCTCTAAGAGAACCTCTAAAACCAGAGGATAGCATTGAGGATGGCTACATAACTACCATACACATCATCTTTACATTCTCCTTTCACATTTTCATTGGAGATGATTTTTTGGTTAAATCCTTGAAAATCCTATGTGACCTTATATTTATGATATTTCTAATGTCTCACTGGAGATGCTCCTGTACTCGCCTCTCATCGAGTCAATGCAAATTACTACAAATTAATGTCACACAATAATGATATCCATATGCTTTAGATGAAATCAAGACCCTAGTTAGCAATTCGGGATTCGACAAACGTACGGAACGACAAACGTACGAGTATTATACGGTTTTGTAAAATTCAGATTCGGTCTAAAATTCGGTCAACGGGACGTGATTCGTCAGTAATTCGGAACGGCATACGTACGTGTATGATTCGATTTATAAATGTGAGTTCGGCTCTGAAAATTCGGTATCTATATATAACAAATAATTTGTATTTATAAGGTCATAGACCAATTTTTATGCATATGTGTGAGTTATTTAAAGAAAAAATAAACTTAATATGATGATATTAATAATATATACAACATTAGTTATCCAAGAGGACGTCGTATGGTGGTTTAGATGCTTGGTTAGTGAGTTTGAGATCTCTCTCACCTTCACCTTCAAATCTCTTCAGTCGTTTTTGTTTCATAAAAATCACAACACGTCTAATATTCGGTCGTGTATGCTCGGGAGGCAGTAAAGCCCAAAAAATGGAGTCTTTGAAAAGTAAAAGCTAAAGAATTTATGGCGAATTAAGCGGACGTATTATTCGGGATACGTAAAATTCGTGAACGGTTCGCGAATAATTCGGGAATGCCACATAATACGCGACTTGGGTTCGGAGTTGCAAACGTACGCGAATAAGACGGTAAAATTCGTGATACGGAAAAATTCGCGAATGATTCGCGAATCATTCGCGAACTTACTAACTAGGATCAAGACTAGTAAATTTTGCATTTCCATCAACACCACAATTTTGCATGTTTATATTTTCCTATAAATTGATTAAGTGATATATTTTACATGGCTTAAATATTTTGTACAATAGACTTTTTTTTTTCTGGAAAAACTCATCATTTTGAGAAACCAATTCCAAAGTTGAGGTGATGAAAGTAATTCAAAATATAACATTCCACAGAAACGTGTAATGCCATTATTTGAATGTTTATTATTGCTTTTTTGTTTCTGCATCTATTACATAGAGTGAAGGTCAGGAATATTAGTTATTCTTGAGAAAGGTACAGGTACAGTTGGACTCGTCCAAAAGCAGCAAATATGTGCGCTTTGCGACTCAGTCAAACCCACCGAGTTTCCATTTCCGTCTCGTACCAAATTACCCTCCCTTGTGGAGTTAGGTTCAGTTTCTCCTTCATCTTCATCTTCACTTATGCAAGCTTTCTATTGTTCTTCAACCCTCTCCTAAAAGTTCTGGATCGATTTTGATTTTTGATGGATGAAAGATTGTTTTAACTTAATCCAATTGGTGATCACCTACTACCGTTATTGTTCTGGAAGAGATGGAAGCTAATGATGTTCAGCCCAACTCATATGTGTTTAGTAGGATTCTAGCGAGTTATCGGGATAGAGGGGATTGACAGAAATAATTTTCACTTCTTAAAGAAATGAAAAATAGTGGGGTTACATCTGATAGGAATTTTTACAATGTCATTATTGATACGTTCGATAAATACAATATATTGGAACATGCCATGTGTAGTTGAAGGAAATCCTACGGCTACGCCCAACTAAGATCTAGTGAAGCAATCTAAGAAATCATAAGGAAAATACTCAAGATCTTTTATTAAAACTTAGAACAAATGCAAAGTTAGGGAGAAGAAATCCTAACTTACAAAACAAATAACTTTTTCTCTCTCTTACAATTTTATCCTAGCTCACAAAAAAGGTCTCTCTTGTACGAGGGTAGTTGGCTCCTTATATAGGAGTTTACATAGTAGAGGACAACTAATAAAGCCCATATTGACGCACGCTCACATTGGTGTTTCTCGCACGTGCTCTTCACTACCGCACGATTCTTCATACTTTTAGTGTGACTTTGTGATGTCATCTTTGATATGCTTTGTACGGTCGTCTTCGCTTGGTGGTGAGATGATTATTTCGCTTAATACAAGGTGTGCGACATTTTACACCTACATTTTACCTCTTCTCGCATCGCTCTTTATGAAATAAGGAGCGATAAGAGAAACTCTTCTGAGTTATTTTGCCGCCCCATCCATATTTTCGTATTCCTCTTAATTATTCAAGGGTCTCACTATAATCCAATCCTTTAACTTTATGATTCCCAAATATTACCAATCTTGCTTTGAGATGTATCAAATTTTCATTTTCATCTCTCTTATTAGTGTAATCCATATACTTTCTAATGCCTTCTTACCGGGTGGTAATTCCGGCAATTATCATGTTCCTTGTTCCTCTAGAGCTCTTATCTCTTCAGACATAGATTTTTGCCATCCTGGATGCTTCATAGATTCTTTGAAGTTCTTGGGCTCATTGCCAGCCGTTATAGCAGCAAGATAATTTTTCTGTGCTACAGAGAAATGATAACAACTAACATGATATTTCAAAGGATAAGGTGTACTTGAGGCTGATGATTGTGTAGGTTGAGTGGAAGGTGGAATATTTTCTCGTACAGTATGCGTCACAAAGCCTTTGAGTCTGTTAGAAGGAATTTTATGACGTTTTCCTTTACCTATCTCGCTGCTGTTATTATCTTACACAACTTCAACTGACATGGCACTAGAGAAAGCATCATGTGTATTCTCCTTAAGATGTTCTTGAGCAGCTCCTTCTAATTCTTCTGTTTCATATTCAATATCAAGTCGTGGTTCTTCATTACTTTGTTGTTTTTGTAACTCAGACTGTTTATATTCAATGACTTCACTGGGTAACTGTACTTCTTCTCGATCCTCATCATCATGGCCACATACTCCATTACTTTATGGATCAATATTATTTGACTTCCCAACATTTGCCGTCATGTATGGAAACTGGTGTTCATATAATTTTACATCCCTTGACACTAAAAATTGTTTTGTGTCTAAATCATAAACTTGCCATGCATTTTTACCAAATGGATAACCAAGAAATACACATCTTCTTCCTCGGCTTGCAAACTTATCCCCTTTACTGTTTTGATTATGTACATAACACAAACACCCAAACACTTCAACTGATCATATGAAGGCATCTTTCCAAGCATAATCTCATATTGATTCTTGTTATTAAGTAAAGGTGTTGGTGTTCGATTAATCAAGTATGCCGCAGTCAATGCACACTGACTCCAAAATTGTATTGGTAAATTAGCTTGAAATCTCAAAGCTCTTGCAATATTCATTATATGATGATGTTTTCTCTCAACTATCCCATTTTATTGGGGTGTACCAACACAGCATGTCTCAATATTATCTCATTAGTCTTAAAATATCCATGCAAAGTATTAGATTTTGTTCCATTATCAATTCTAACATTTTTGATTTCCTTGTTAAACTGACGTTTAATGAGAGCAATGAAGTTAAGAAATACCATTTCAATTTCAATTTTAGTTTCGATCAAATAAATCCACACTCCTCTTGAAAAATCATCATATATTGTTAGAAAATAATGAGCTCCACCAGATGAAGGTGTCTTGTAAGGTCCCCTTAAATCCAAATGAACCAACTCAAGTATACAACTAGCTTTACTCTGACTATTAGGAAAACTAATTCTATGATGTTTTTCTCATGGTCAAATATCACAAGCATTATTATTCTTCCTAGATAACGAACACACAGCAGGTATCTTTTTCAATACTTTCTATGACGGATATCCCAATCTTTGGTGCCACAGCTCGTAAGAATCCCCACTAACTGCAAACACTTTAACTGGAGGTACACCACGGAACAAATATATTTCATATTGTCTCTCACCCAGTCCAATCACCTTTTACGGCAACCGGTCATGTATAAGACATAAATTGTTAGTACATTGCACAACACAATCTATCTTATCAATCATATGTGTGACCGAGATCGAGTTGCTTGTTATCTGAGGTACATAAAGCACATTATCAAGTTTCAAACCACCAGGAAGAATCATAGTTCCTATTTTATCATAGTTCGCATACTTTCCATCTGGAAAACCTACTGAGCATGCTTTAATATATTTTAATTCTATCATGTCATCTATATTATATGTGACATGATTCGTAGCTCCTGTATCCACAATCCAGGAAGCCCGGTGTTGTTTACCTTGTAGTTGAATTTTTGGTTTGTTTGAACTCAAAAACTCAAGTACTTGTTGAAGTTGAGTTTCTGTCTCTCAATTCAAGCCAGCTCCATCTGTAGATGTCGTATTTGTCTGCTGAGTTGCTGGTACATTCAAGTTATTTCCACGAACAGGATTGGTGCTGCCATATCCTCTGCCACCTATGCCAGATGCAAAACCACCTCGACCTATACCACCAGCTCCGCCACCTCTTCCATGTCCTCTACCACCACGAGGTCTGTCTCCCCACCATTCAGGATAACCAATTATTTGATAACACCCATCATCAGAGTGTCCTTCTCGATTACAACGCCTGCAAAACTTTGCAGCATCATAAGTATTTGTGTTTTCTATTTGTTCAGGTTGTACCTTAAAAGCCATAACATTTTCCTGCACATTTTTAGATAAAAGAACATCTCCCATTCTCAAACGTTCAGCGTTAAATATCGTCTGGTACACAACATCTATTGATGGTAAAGGATCTCTTGCTAACAATTTTTCACATAGCGACTCATACATACTATCTAAACTAATCAAAAAATAATAAAGATAATCTTCTTCTCTCAAAGCAGTTACCTGACTTGGAATATTGCAGGTGCAATGACCACATTTTCATTGTGGTATTTTCATATATGTCATCAGTTCACTCCACAACTTGTTTAATCTCCACAAATAGACAGCTACACTTTCAAATTTACCTTGTTTACACTCACTCAAAGATGATTTTATTTGCCAAATTCTTGTACCACTGACCACACAAAATCGCTTCTTCAAGTGTGTCCAGAAAAGAGCATCATCATCATAATCCCCCAGTGTTGATCTTACAAAAAAATCTAGGGTGTTTTTAATTCAGGAAACAATGCTTGAATGAACATCAATCCATTCCTCCAACTATTCAGGATATACAGGTTCCTTTATTGTGTCGTCAACTAAACAAAACATATGCTTGGATATTAATGATACTCTAATGGATATAGCCCATTCATCATAGTTAGTTCCTCTTAACACAATTGGGGTAGTAAGAATACCAGGACCATCACTCGATCCTAGATGATACACCATATTTTTTCGATGAATTATACTCCGGAGCTTTTCCTTTTTCTCCACCTTTTGATGATTTTAATACATCTACCATCTCTGTTTAATGAAGAAATTTGATTTTAGGGTTTTATCCAGGTGATGTGATTTTCAATTGAGTTGTAGTAATAAGTTCGTTGAGACTTGTGAAAGCAAAAGATTTTAGACTTATAAAACTTAAAAATAGAAAACTTGTTGCAAAATTGATTTCAAGATATTAAAAGTAACCAAGACACTATATTCCACTATTACACATGAATAAATTATGACAAATAATCCAAAACTCTAATTATCTTTTTAGTCCATTATTTCTTAATTCATAAATAATCACACATATTCTCAAATATTAATTGTATTCCCTAAGCATAGACTATCAATTGATTAATCAAAGTATAATCTATCAAATTGAATCACAAGTAATTAAGAAAATTATGTAAACATTTAAAAACTCTGCAAAAGCAGTGATTTAGTGAATTATAATTACAAATTAGAGAAAATGAAATAGTTACCCATTATTCATGTGTAAATAGCTTCACCCATTGCCTTGGTTAAGCGAGAATTTAGCCTCTCATCATGTTGGAAACACACTCAGAATTCGATTTCATTGCTCAAAAATGGTTTACAAATGATGAAAAGGGAGAAATAATTCAAACCGGGTTTGTGACAATTATATTTATTACAAACCAAAGAACGATACAGAGGATGTGTCACTGTTACTGTAGCTCTAAGACTGTCACAGAATAGTCGCAAATACTATAAAAAAATAAGACTGCTTCTTGAGGTCTTATGTTCTTCGTGTTCTTCAATGGCAGCAACAGCAGCAGGTTTCTCTGGTGATCGTATTTCTCCTCTGTGATGTTCTAAATCCTTCCCAAACTCTCCATTCCCCGTTATATGACCCAAGGGACTCTATTTATACCCGAAAAATGCATCGAATCTCCTCCATAACTTCAAAAATTCTCGGCAGTGAAAGAAAATATTTTCGGATATTTTCTTTCTTGTTTTAGCTTCTTACGCGTTTTACAGCTGCAAACTCTCCTTTTTTATCTCTTACCAGGCCTAATTCTGATCGACCCAAAAGCCCATACCAGGTGTGTTATGAAAATAACGACTACCCACGAAGTTTCAGCCATTTAGTCTTTGTAAAACATCGTCAAAATCTCAACCCTAATTTTTGCAGTTCAAAAGAATTTTTTTCCCGGCAAAATCTGTTTAAACGTGGAAGAAGAAGAGGGTGCTCCTATCCAGAGTAGGGGTGCCCTTAGCAGGTGGGTGCTGAGAACGAAATTGGGTTGTACATAGCCCAGGGTGCTCCTTAGCAAAAGCGGGGGTCCGTATAGCAATTGTCCTCCTGGGGTGTTCCGAGCAACTTTTCGAGCCGAATTTTCCAACAATATTTATTTCCAAAAAATACCTACAAACACACAAAAAACCATAATAAGTACAAAATTGAGTACTCACAATACGGAACATTGAGGACAAATCAGACACATAAATGCGTCTATCAAATACCCCCAAACTTATTATTTGCTAGTCCTCGAGCAAAACTAATTTGGAAAATCAAATGACTACACTAAGCACGTGTAGCTAGCCATTAAACCGCTAGGTGGCCCTATCGGCGGAGTGTTGTCTCTGGAGGGTTTACCAGAGGTGTACCCACAAAACCTTTACTCTAGACCCTATCTATCTATGCAGAACCTTGGAAGGCACTAAAGAATCTCCTTGGTTGGCATACAATCATTGATTATAGGAGGAAGTACCCTGTTGCGAAATTCCAATTGTTGTACACGAGTTTGCACTCAGCATACTAAAATTCATATATAAGTGACAGAGCTCTACTCAGATAGTTTCTGAACATCATAACCGGAGTCAACCAATCACATGTAAATATTAAGTAGATGGATAAAGAGAAAAGTAGATGGTTTAAAGTGAACGGTGTTTCCCATATCTGTCAGAAGGCCTCTGCCAAGATGAACCTATCCTAATGGAATGAGATACCGGTCTGACTAATATCAACACAACTGGCATACACATCCAGTGGTCGATAAACCTAACTCTAGGTCAACACAACTGGCATATACAAGGGCACCAGTGGTCGACTTTATTGAATTTATTCCGGTTTGACTGATGGTCTGGTCTCATTTTTTTTTTTTGTATCTCAATCACCCTAATTCACCCTACCAAAGGTAACAACTTGAATCGTGTGCCCCACCGAGTCACTTAAAAAATAAAAACATAAGGATTAGGATTCAACGAGATATGGCGAAACTACCATGTTTCTTTTTTAATTCTAACACCTGAGCTCTGTGCTTTTATGAATAGACTCTTTAGATGTTTCCATCTAATCAGATTGGTTTCTCAACTCCTACAACCAAGATGTTCTCATCCACTTAGATTGGTTAGTTCCAACCTTAATAAGCATAAATTTCTAGGCTCTGGAGTTTATTTATTGCAACTAAAAGCTAACAAAAAGTTTCTTCCCTACCCCCAAACTTAAATATAACATTGTCCACAATGTTTCTAATGAAAGAGCAATAACAAAAAGTAAGGTAACATGAGGAATCAATAAAGAGAGAACTCATAAAGATAGTACCTGGGTGAAGAGAGAAATCAAAAACTAATATACAACATACAATCGCCTCGATGGTCAATCAAGGGTAAACAGGGTCCTCCAGAGGGACCTCCTCAACATCACCTGTAGGAAAAGGCTCTAAAAAGGGTTTCAATCTATGACCGTTAACCTTCGAAGAACTACTACCATCTGGTGTCTCGATCTCAACAGCTCCATGAGGAAAGACAGTGCGAACAATAAAAGGACTCGTCCACCGAGAATGTAAGTTCCCAGGAGAAAATGACTTTCTTAAAATATTCTTATCATGCACAAGTTTCATTTTGTTCTTATGCTCCTTCGCACTATCGTAAGCATCTATGCGAATCTCTTCCAACTCATTGAGCTGGAGTTTCCTATGGGCTCCTGCCTTTTCAAGTGAAATATTTAGCTGCTTAACAGCCCAATAAGCTCTATGTTCTAACTCAACAGGTAAGTGACATGCCTTGCCATACACAAGTCGATAAGGTGACATTCCAATGGGGGTCTTAAACGTCATACGATAAGACCATAAGGCATCAGTAAGCCTGGATGACCAGTCTTATCTCCCTATTGGAATCCGTGGATGATACGGGGTAGCTACCTTATGTGTAATACCATATTTCTTCATCAAAATCCTAAAAGGTCCATTACAAAAGTGCGACCCTCCATCACTAATTATAGCTCGTGGTGTACCAAAACGTGAAAGTATATTATTTTTCAAGAACTCAATCACAACTCTATGGTCATTGGTTTTACACGCAACCGCCTCAATCCAGTTAGATACATAGTCTACAGCGACAAGTATGTAAAGGTTACCAAAAGAATCAGGAAACCGACCCATAAAGTCAATACCCCACACATCAAATACCTCAACAACTAAAATAAGGTTCAAGGGCATCATGTTCCTACGGGAAATGGTTCCCAACTTCTGGAAACGCTCACAACTAACACGGTGACTATGAGAGTCTTTAAATAACGAAGTCCAATAGAATCCACACTGCAACATCGTAGCAGAAGTCTTCTTAGCACTAAAGTGACCCCCACAAGCATGATCATGACAAAAGGAAATAATACTGGACTAGTAACTCTCATGTATACATCTCCTAATAATCTGGTCTGGACAATACTTAAACAAATAAGGATCATCCCAAAAGGAGTGCTTCACCTCGGCTAAAAACCTAAAATGATCTTGTTTACCCCAATGTTGGGGCATTCGACCAGTAACAAGATAGTTCACCATATTTTCATACCAAGGTAAGTGGGTAACAAAGAACAGTTGTTCATCAGGAAAGCTATCCCTTATAGGAATGGAATCATCAGGGGAATCAACGACTAGCCTAGACAAGTGGTCTGCTACTACATTTTCGACACCCTTTTTGTCTCTAATGTCTGAAGAAAACTTTTGCAACAAAAGGATCCACCTAATCAATCTAGGTTTCGTATCCTTTTTAGAAAGAAGATATTTTAATGCAGCATAATCAATATATATTACGATCTTAGAACCTAAGAGATAGGGTCTAAACTTGTCTAAGGAAAACACAATGGCTAACGGTTCTTTCTCGGTAGTGGTATAGTTCAATTGGGCGTCATTCAGAGTTATGATAGCATAATAAATCACATGAAGTAATTTTTTTTCTCGCTGACCTAGCACAAGACCAATAGCATAATCTGAAGCATCGCACATGATCTCAAAGGGTAGGTTCCAGTTGGGTGCCTGGACTATGGGTGTGTTAGTGAGTCAATTCTTAAGCTTCTCAAAAGCCTCTAAACAAGCATCATCAAAGACAAACTTAACGTCTTTTGCAAGAAAATTGCAAAGAGGTCTAGAAATCAAGCTAAAATCCTTAATGAATCGGCGATAAAAACCTGCATGCCCTAAGAATAACCTAATGTCTTTTACGATTTTTTGGACCTGTAAAGTTTTAATAAAGTTAACTTTGGATATATCTACCTCTATACCCTTTGAAGATACGATATTTCCTAGAACAATTCCTGAACGAACCATGAAGTGACATCTTTCCCAATTAAGCACTAAATTATTTTCCTTACACCTAGTCAAAACTAATGACAAATGATGCAAGCACTCATCGAAAGACGAACCAAACACTGAAAAATCATCCATAAAGACCTTTAAGAACCGTTCTACCATGTCAGAAAATATGCTCAACATACAACGATGAAAGGTCGCATGAGCATTACATAGCCCGAATGGCATACGTCAATACGCAAATGTACCAAAGGGACAGGTAAAAGTGGTTTTCTCTTGGTATTCTGGGGCTATAACAACCTGATTATAACCGCAGTATTCATCTAAAAAGCAATAATGGCTACGTCCAGCTAATCTCTCTAGCATTTGGTCGATGAAGGGAATGGGAAAGTGGTCCTTCCTAGTGATCTTGTTTAATTTCCTATAATCAATACATACACGCCAACCCGTGGTCACTCGGGTTGGGATTAACTCATTGTTATCATTCTGGACTACAATAATACCGGATTTCTTGGGAGCAACCTGAACGGGGCTGACCCACTTACTATCTGAAATGGGGTAGATAATGCCTGCATCTAACAGCTTAAGAGCCTCGGTTCGAACTACTTCTTTCATATTAGGGTTCAGTCTACGTTGCATCTCCCTAGAAGGTTTGGTGTCACTCTCTAAATAGATATGATTCATATAATCAGTAGGACTTATACCCTTAATGTTTGTTATGGTCCACCCTAAAGATTCCTTGTTATTCTGAAGGACAGCACTAGCCTACTTTCCTGATCACTATCCAAGTCGGATGCTATAATCGCAGGTAAAGTTTCAGATGGGCCTCAAAACACATACTTCAGGGAATCTGGTAATGGTTTAAGGTCCAACTTATGAGGCTTTTCTAACGAAGGAACTAGGGTAGACTTAGAAACGGGTAGAGGTTCGAACTTAGGTTTCTAGCCATTACTAGTGTCTATCAAAGGGGTTGAATCTAACAAAGCATTCACCTCATTAATCACATCATCATCATCAAAATCAATCCCAAAGTGGGCTAGATATTTCTCTAATGGATCTTCTAACAAAGTGTTTGGTAATGACTCCTCGACTAATGTTCCTATCATGTTCACCTCTTCTATGCTCGAGTCATCTAGTTCAGAGGGTAGCTTACTAATATTAAAAATGTTCAGCTCAATAGTCATATTACCAAAAGACAAATTCATAATACAATTTCGACAGTTAATGATCGCGTTGGATGTAGCTAAAAAAGGGCGACCTAAAATCACTGGTACTTGGTTCTCTGGGTCAGGGACAGGTTGGGTATCTAGGATAACAAAATCCACTTGATAAATAAACTTGTCGACCTCAATAAGAACGTCGTCGATCACACCAAGAGGAATTTTAATGGACCTATCATCTAAATGAAGTGTCATCTGGGTAGGTTTCATCTCACCAAGTCCTAGATTGAGGTATACATGGTATGGGAGTAAGTTCACACTGGCTCCTAAGTCAAGCAAAGCTTTCTCGACACGGTATTTACCTATTGTGCAAGAAATAGTAGGGGACCCTGGGTCTTTATACTTAGGAGTAGTGGTATTCTGAATAATAGAACTCACATGACTAGCTAGGAAGGCTTTCTTCTGGACACTAAGTTTTCGCTTTCGCGTACACATATCCTTAAGAAACTTGGCATAAGCGGGAATCTTCTTAATCGCATCTAACAATGGGAGGTTGATGGTAACCTTCTTAAAAACATCCAATATATCATTAAAGTTGGACTCCCTCTTAGTTGGAACAAGCAGCTGGGGGAACGGGGCTCTGGGAACAAAGTCGGGCTTAACAGGACCCTCATTGGTCTCTTTGGAGACTCTATCAGTCTCCTCATTTTCTGGCTCAGAAGAGTGAACTACAACATGTTCACTATCAGGCATGGCAACCTTATTGTCAACTTTCTTTCCACTCCTAAGAGTTGTTATAGAATTCACATGATTGTACGATTTCTCTCCTTTAGTGTTAGGCTCAGTTTGACCAGGGAACCTTCCATTTTCTCTTTCACTAAGAAACTTAGCTATTTGGCCGACTTGAAGTTCTAAGTTAGCAAGAGGCTGTTCTTAAAATTCTGCCTGGTTTCTTCTTAAAAACCATAGTGGTTCTTTGATAACATCTCATGGTTCTTTCCTAACATAGTAGGGGTTTCTTCTAAGGTGGAGATATTTTTCTCATTCTGAAATTGGGGTTGACCTGAAGAGTTCTTAGCATAACCAAAACCTTGGGGAGGCTGAGAATTACTAGACTGTCTTTGATTCTGACCCTTGGACGAAGAAAAATTAGGATGGTTTCTCCAACCAGGGTTGTAAGTCTCTGAGTATGGGTCAAAATTCTGACGGTTCTCAAACCTAGCATTGTTATAGACAGCATGGGCTTGCTCTTCACTAACCTGACCTTCCAAAAACGAGTTATTGGGTTCTACTCCACAACTAGACACTTGAGAGGCTCTAAACCTATCATCGGGTTCAACAAGAGACCTATGTTTAGGATGATTCAATTCCAAAGCTTCTAACCTTCTAGACAAAGTAGAAAACTTAGCATCAGATCCGAAGCTTGTATCTACCACATTGGTGCTACTTCTATTGACCAAGAGTCTTTTGGGGGGTTCAACACAAGACTCCCACTGTTGGGATTTTTCAGCGACAGCTCCTAAGAAGGTAAAGCATCATCAGCACTTTTACTAGTGAACTCACCAGCGCACATAGACTCAACCATGGCTTTGGTTGATTAGTCTAAACCATCATAAATAATCTCTATGAGTTTCATCTTATCAAATCCATGGTGAGGACACTGGGATAAGAGATCATTGAATCTCTCTAAAAACCTATAAAGAGACTCTCCCTATTGTTGTACACTAGCACTAATTTTCTGCCTAACAGACGTAGTTTTATGCTTAGGGTAGAATTTCATATAGAAAGCAGCAATAAGTTCCTGCCATGTTTCAATGGATTCATATGGTAGGTTGTTCAGCCAGGTCTTGGCTTTATCTCTCAAGGAAAAGGGAAACATCTTAAGTTTCAAGACTTCATCAGTAAGGTATTTTATTCTAATTGTCCCACAAATTTCCTCAAAGTCCCTAATATGAAAATAAGGGTTCTCATCATCTTTACCTAAGAATATAGGGATCATCTGAAGAATACTAGGTTTTATTTCGAAATTAGTCGTAGTGGCTGGCAATTTAATGCACGAGTCTCGGGTGGACCTAGTTGGGAACATGTAATCTTTCAAAGTTGCCATCGCTGGCACATGTGAATTACTAAGGGTATTTTCCTCACGAAGAGAAAGATTCTCAAAACTGAAGTTTCCAAAAACATGGCTCTCAAAATAAGAGTCTTCGAGCTCCCCGCTTCCACAAGAAGAACTACTAGGTTTTTCACTCATCAATCGACCTAGATTATCTCTTTTCCAAGTCCGTTCTCTAATGACCTCAGGCATACACTAGAAAAACAAATAAAAGAATCCTAAAGGAAGGGAGGTTCTAAGCAAACACAAAGCAGGATGACTCCACCAAAGCAAACCTAAAGATTTCTAGCAAACAAAAAGCATGATGACTCCACTTAGATTGTTTCTATACTAGCTTCTATTAATTCGAAAAGGAACTCGTTACAATCTGAGCAAACCTCTCTGGAATAAATCCGAGTTAAAATAAGTTGAATAGAGACGAGGGAAGCTGCGTGGAGATTTGATACCCAAGGCGTCACCGGCATTACAAGGCGGCGTATTCAACTCACAAAAACCATCATGAACTTCAAATTATGCTCAAAAGAGTAACCAATATTTTTCGAACGACTTTCCTATTAATCTCGTTACCCTATAAGTCTCGTTCTAGTCAAAATTTTAGGCTTAGGTTCGCTTTTGGTTTCGTTTTTTCTAAGGCGGGCAAGAAGAGAACGGTGATGAAATCTGAACCCTTATCTTGTATGGCCAGTCCTTGCCCTTTACTAGGAAATTAAAGAAGTCGTTTTCAATTCCTCATCATATATGCAAACGAAGGAATACAGTAAACCCGCTGACAGGGGATTCGCGGGTGTTTCGAAAAACTTACCACCCATACCAGACGGGCGAAGAACCGCTGAAGTCGACTCGGGCCACGACTCCTATGTCATGTACGAACCCGAGGGGCCGAGGCGATATCGTAATCGCCGTCCTTCTCTGCAAACAGTTGATATTTAAACTATCCTTCCGTAGGATTAAAAAAAAATAAAGTCCCAAAGTCCACAGTCCAAAAATATAGTGCAAAAGAAAAAGATAATCTAAAAAAAATATTCTAAGAAAATTAAAAAAAAATGTCTCTCTCTCTCTCTTTTTAATTAATTGTTATTCCTCTTTTCTTTCGCTCCTTTCGCTTTGCTTTTACTCTAAATATTTAATTTTTTTCGCTCCAAATTCCAGAATCTGTAGTAAAAAGACAAAAACCCAAAAACGTAAAGTAGAACAAACAAATAAAAAAACTAAAAAATAAATAAATCTAAAAACTCTAGCCTAAACACAAATCCGCGTCGGCGGCGCCAAAAATTGATGTGATTTTCAATTGAGTTGTAGTAATAAGTTCGTTGAGATTTGTGAAATCAAAAGATTTTGGATTTATAAAACTTAAAAATAGAAAACTTGTTGCAAAATTGATCTCAAGATATTAAAAGTAACCAAGACGCTAGATTTCACTATTACACATGAATAAATTATGACAAATAATCCAAAACTCTAATTATCTTTTAAGTCCCTTATTTCTTAATTCACAAATAATCACACATATTCTCAAATATTAATTGTATTCCCTAAGCATAGACTATCAATTGATTAATCAAAGTATAATCTATCAAATTGAATCACAAGTAATTAAGAAAATTATGTAAACATTTAAAAACTCTACAAAACCAGTGATTGAGTGAATTATAATTAAAATTTAGAGAAAATGAAATTGTTACCCATTATTCATGTGTAAATAGCTTCACCCATTGCTTTGGTTAAGCGAGAATTTAGCCTCTCATCATGTTGGAAACACACTCGGAATTCGATTTCATTGCTCAAAAATGGTTTAAAAATGATGAAAAGGGAGAAATAATTCAAACCGGGTTTGTAACAATTATATTTGTTACAAACCAAAGAACGATACATAGGATGTGTCATTGTTACTGTAATTCTAAGAGTGTCGCAGAACAGTCGCAATAACTATAGAAAAATAAGACTGCTTCTTGAGGTCTTATGTTCTTCGTGTTCTTCAATGGCAGCAGCAGCAGCAGGTTTCTCTGGTGATCGTATTTCGCCTCTGTGATGTTCCAAATCCTTCCCAAACTCTCCATTCCCCGTTTTATGACCCAAGGGACTCTATTTATACCCGAAAGATACATCGAATCTCCTCCATAACTTCACAAATTCTCGGCAGTGAAAGAAAATATTTTCGGATATTTTCTTTCCTGTTTTAGCTTGTTACGCGTTTTACAGCTGCAAACTCTCCTTGTTTAACTCTTACACGCCTCTAGCATTTTCCCAGCACATTCCAAACTCCCCCAGCAACAGCAGACGCGTGAACATCTTCCCTCTTTGCACGTACTCTCCTGTTTTGCTCCATGACACGATTCAGCCAATTCTGATCGGCCCAAAAGCCCATACCAGGCCTGTTATGAAAAATCACGACTACCCATGAAGTTTCAGCCATTTAGTCTCTGTAGAACATCGTCAAAATCTCAACCCTAATTTTTGCAGTTCAAAAGAATTTTTTTCCTGGCAAAATCTGTTTAAACGTGGAAGAAGAAGAGGGTGCCCCTATCCAGAGTAGGGGTGCCCTTAGCAGGTGGGTACTGAGAATGAAATTGGGTTGTACATAGCCCAGGGTGCTCCTTAGCAAAAGTGGGGGTCCGTATAGCAATTGTCCTACTGGGATGCTCCGAGCAACTTTTCGAGCCGAATTTTCCAACAATAGTTATTTCCAAAAAATACCTGCAAACACACAAAAAACTATAATAAATATAAAATCGAGTACTCACAATACGAAACATTGAGGACAAATCAGACACATAAATGCGTCTATCACCAGACTCTCAATGCCATATTAAATTCGCGATAAGTTCTGACTTTCTCATTAGGTATTCAAGATATTTACACATCCATAGACTTGGTCAGCATGAAACAAAACTTACAAATTATATTTATACTTCCATAGACTTGGTCAACACGACATAACACTTACACGATATGAAAACCTCTTCCTAACATAACTTTAATAACCTAAAATATAGTTATGTCCTAATACTAATAAAACCCTTCCAACTCTCCATGAAGGGATTATTTTCAAGAGATGTGACTCTCCGCAAAGAGACATTAATCAAGTATATAAACCCCACTCATATTTCATCCTAAAAATAAAAAAAGCACACACCAAAAATTTGATTTCACTTGCATTCATTTTTTCCACGGTATTAAGAGATAAACAATAGATTTGGTTCGTTGTTTCATCGAGAGTGCATATACCCGAGGAAAAAAGACCGTTGTATTCTGGAAGACGTTTCACAAGTAAGACCCGTTAACACCGGAGTGGTTCCAATTTCTTCTTAAGGACATAGTATCTAATACTCTACTCCATCTATACAAAGATTCTTATTCTTCATCTTCTTATCCTTTGGTGTTTGCATCTCGGATCAATAACCACCAGGGAAAAAATCCAAACCACATTCGCAAAAGTTATTAAATTATACAAGTTACATTTCTCTTAAGTTGGATGTTGTCAATCATCTCCATCATCCCAACTTTCGGATTCGTTTATCAAAATGAGTACTTCTTAAGCAAAAGTCAGAACCGATAAAACTAGACCATATAAAACAATTCGTTTTGAGCCAATTTATAAGTACATAGACATGCAAAACGGTCGGTTCTTTTGATGGACATGAAAAACCTGTTAATCAGTGTTTCATCTCCTATTGGTTTATATCATATCAAATGATATGAATCTATAATTTGACAAAACCTTTGCATAAAGTTTGCACATCATTCCCACTCCCTGGTGCCTAGACCCACAGTGGTACTAGATGACGAGGAAGATACATATCCATCTAAAGTTTGTGATCCGTTTTATAGCCATGCACCCAACACGGTCCACGTCTAGTGAATTTTTGAGATGGTGACATGTTGCAGCAACACTCCATGTATTCACTGTGAATAGTAAATCGTTCAGCGAATTATTTTTTAATTTTGGAAATCGAATTGTTTATTAAAGTGTGAATCTTATTGAATCGTATGTTTTTAACATGCTAAATAAATTAGCTTTTCGTACATTTTAAATCTACATCTAATCTATTAATTCTTGGAATTGAATTCCAAAAAATCTGACTCACATCAAAAGAAAAATTAATATTTAATTGAGGTAATTTAATTACTTTGGTTTTTGTCCCCAAATGCCAATCTACTGCGCTGGGGGCGGGGGTCCTAGGGATCAAAAATATTAATCACACAGAGTTCAAATATTTTTATTTGTCATAAAGAATCACGCTCACTATATGGGATTGGATTACCTAGTCTTGAATTCCACCAAAATACTTGCTATTATGGATAAATAATACCACGGTAACAAATTTAAAGATGAATAGAAGTGATTTTGAGAAGATTCCATTGACATAATTTTTGAATGATATTGTATCATGTAATTCCTTTTAGAATCCAAACGGAAATGAAATGTAGGATCACCAATTGGCACGTCAAGGACAAGATGGCCTGACACACCAAAATAGATGTGTTCGATATTGACGGTATGGTGATACATAGCTGGGGACCGACTTTGAATCGTATAGAATACCGGAATCAGATATGTAATGTGAAAATAATCATTAAGCTCAGTTCATAGTCATCTTCTTCCGATTTCATATAGAATACATGGAGTTTTCCTTTGTTGATTAAATCGTTGAATCCTAGTTGTTCTTTCGTATGTTTCTGGGTTATTTGTATGAACTGGTGGTGATGTCGGATGAGTCACGGACACTTCTTCCCCAATTTGTTGCTGGATGCGGAAAAAAAAAAACCACTTTTATCATTAAAAAATATCTCAATTGATAATATCAATGTTCAAGTTTTTACTTTTTACCGATTTTCACTTGAATCTAGCTAGTTATGCAAAATAGAAGAATGTTTAGTTATTAATGATTTACGCACCACTAGAGTTACTTACAATCTTTATGGTGTGAAATTTCAGTAATCATAGTCGATGAGCATTGAGTTGGTTGTCTTGTACACTCTGCGCAAATCACCGGGGCAAGAATCCGAGTCACATTTGCCAAAAAAAGTTATTAAATTCTAAAAGTTACATTTCTCGTAAGCAACCCATACCTGTAAAAAGTTTGTGATCGGTTTTTTGGCCATTTGCCGTAAGCAGCCATGTCTAGTGAATTTTTGGTATGGTGGCATGTTGCAGCAACACTGATTACAATATCAGGGGTTCGATTTCTTCTGTTACGGAATGTGAATTATTTAGCTCATTTTGCTTTTTTTAATGTAAATCTTTTCGTTATTCCTCTAAATGGCAAATTGTGTAATTTATAACTTTACAGTTAATTTTTG
The DNA here is from genome assembly GCF_003573695.1 of Papaver somniferum. Lineage (NCBI taxonomy): Eukaryota > Viridiplantae > Streptophyta > Magnoliopsida > Ranunculales > Papaveraceae > Papaver > Papaver somniferum. Next base: position 683,569 of record NW_020650971.1, on the reverse strand, counting down.
AATGACACTGACGTCACATAATATGCTTCAAAAAAAGAAGGTCACGTTATATGCTAGATGCACGATTCAAAGAAAATTCATACGTCCATTTTTGTCCATTTAAACAGTATCAAAATCTAGATGTATTTTTCATCAAGAAATTATTGATTTTGATCTTTTTAACCAATTTTATGAATAATAAACAAAGATCATTTTTTTATAATTATTTTTTAAACCAATAGAGCGCAATGGTTAGAGATATTGGATGATATATATCCAATTCAGAGTGATGTGTACTTGTTTTTGCTCAATTTGTTTTTATTAATCTCTCTTCGGAATAACAAAAATAAAAAACCTAGTAATGACAAAAGCCTAATACTAATAGAAGCATAGAACCAGTGCATAGGATGGAATCGTTGTCTTTTTGGGAACATCCCGAAAGAGTTTACATCTTACTGTGGTTGGGGTTGTAATTTTTCAATTACCTTCATAACCTCGACTTCAAATTCTCACAAACGGTAAAAACTATCAAGATAAGTTTGTTTTTTTAAAAGAAAAAGGCACGGCTGAGTAAAATCACATTGTAGATAACTTTTTTTTGATAGAACGAGAGAGATTTTATCAACAGGAGAAGAACATACGAAGCAATTAAAAAAAACTACATGGAGTAGCAAAACAAACCTGAAAAAAACACAAAATTGGTTAAAAAGACCAAAATCAACAATTCCTGGGTGAAATGGACAGTTAGATTTTGATACTGTTTAAATGGACAAAAATGTAAAAATAGGCAGGATGTAACCAGTTTCATCGTGCCTATTTTCAAATATTTTTTCTTATTTTTAATTTACACAGGATGTTTCCAGTTTCATCCTTGCTATTTTTTAAATTTAAGCTGGGATGAAACCAGTTTCATCCTTATTATTTTTTTATTTTGGCCATTTCACTCAAACTATTTTTTACTCGTCCATTTGAACCGTGATTTAAAAATATTTGGACAAATGACCCATTTTCCGAAAAAAAACTAAATTGTGGATGACTAACGCTATGGTTTTAGCCATGAAAAGAAAACACTTCACTGAACCAATCTGTAGGAACACAAACATGTAAAATTTATTAATCATTGTTTCATCTCATTGGGTTCGCACCTTATTATCATGTCATCCCCGTGCCTAGACCCTATTTTAGTGAGATGTCCCGTGCTACAAGGGTGCCGGCACGACGCACTCTACTCCTCTAACATCTGATAAGGCACGACGCGCTAGGAGGAATCATGCAACTTTAACTTTCATAAGCAAAAATGACAGAACATATCGGGGCTAGGAGGATTTCATTTTTACTTACTAAAAGTAAACACTATGGTGCAGCTCTGGATGCCGGTTATACACTTCTTTTTTTTTTTTTTTTTTGTATGCACGACGACCAAGCTTGATGACGCATCAAAAGTTGAGAAAGGAATTGTAGAAGCTTTACGAAGGATCACAATTTTAAGACAAATGCAAGTCTCTTAGCTAGGCCGCCGCTGCTGGCAACAGAGTGTACTTGAAATTCGGAAGCTCAGTCCTCAATAATTGGAAAGCAACATTCATTTAGAGTTTCTAAATGGAAAGTGTGTGAGGAAAAAAGTCTTGGTACACATAGGATACACATCCAAAATTCCTAAAATTATTTTCAAATCCTAACCTTCATAACCGATGTGTAGATGACTTGGCATAATTTTGGGTAGACAGATTGCTCAACCTCTTATTTTAGAGGTTCACATAAATGATGTCTACTCATCCCAGTCAGTTTAGCTTTTAATAAATAATAAATTCAATTAAGTTAATAACAATTTTAATGGCGGATTAAAACTAAAAACTACTTCTTTTCTTCTTCTTTTCACGAGCCACCAAGAAGAATGTTACAAAATCAAAATCAAAGTCTGACAATTCCGATTATTGCAAGTACAAAATTTGAAAAGTATCAGTTTTTCCCAAATTCTGATTTTTGGGCCATCGTACATTCGGGACTTTACAAAAAAAAATTATCCTCCGAATATTAAGTTCAAAACAAACCATGCCATGGCTCTAGGTGGTTCCAAGGGCCAATATAGAAGGTTAGACAACCCATATTCGGAAGTTTGGGTAACTGAGTTGACTTCCGATTATTGCAAGTTCAAAATTTGAAAAGTATCAGTTTTTCCCAAATTATGATTTTTGGGCCATCGTACATTCGGGACTTTACAAAAAAAAATTATCCTCCGAATATTACAAGTTCAAAACAAACCATGCCATGGCTCTAGGTGGTTCCAAGGGCCAATATAGAAGGTTAGACAACCCATATTCGGAAGTTTGGGTAACTGAGTTGACTTCCGGTTATTGCAAGTTCAAAATTTGAAAAGTATCAGTTTTTCCCAAATTCTGATTTTTGGGCCATCGTATATTCGAGACTTTACAAAAAAAATTATCCTCCGAATAATATAGTCGTGTTTAGAAATACCAACCTAATCGGTAGATAAAAATATAAGTTCGCTACCGAATGTCCTATTCGGAGGAAATACGTGTATCGTTAGCAACCGATTGTAGTGCATCATTGATACGAAACCTCATCGGCCATATTTTCATAAACCTCAACGGCCATTATTTCAAAAATTAGAGCCGTTGGAACTCTAATCTATATAAGGAGGGTAACCCCTATCAGTTATTATTGAGTAAAAAATCAGAATGAAAAACCTTTTCAATGGCAAGTCCATCATCAATCGACAACATACTTCGAAGATGCAAGCGAAAAACTACATCAATTGCAGCAATGGAAGAAGAAATACAAAAAAGGAACAAAAAACCCAAAAAAATTAAACCATCGTTAGTGGCAACGAAGGAGGAGGAAGAGGAAATCAAGGCTAAGAAGCGAGGTCAAGAACAATTCCATCAAAGAGAAAGATTAAAACAAGTTGAGGAAGAGACCGAATGGATAAAAAATTATTACATTGTGAAATATCTACCCAAAGAACAACAGGACGATCGTATATTTTGGATTAACGTTTCATTGGGTCCTTTTGTTGATAAGTACAAGAAGACACGCCACAATTATGAACCATCCCATGTTTCTTCAAGGGTGCACCATGTTATAAAATTGTGCACCGAGTACAATCGTGTTCTTGCTAGGCACAGAGACGACAGGTTTGCGGCACAAGATGCTTATTCCAAGTGGAGAGGAGAGTCGTTTCTACATTTCGAAGCCGCGTTGATTGTTGCATCTCGGACTGGGAAAAAAGAATAACATGCGATGTTTGAGTGCTGTAAATTCAAAATTTTAATATTAATCGGCGGTTTGATAAAATATGGAATTCCCGAATATGATTAATCGGATTGAAGTGTTATAATACCGTTGTTCCGATTACATAGTTTAAAAAAAAATTATTGTCGTGCCTCGAAATACCCACCAAACCGGTAGATAGATATTTAAGAGTTCTACCGATTATAATATTCAGAATCAAAACGTGCATCGTTACCAACCGATTATAATGTTCAGAATCAAAACGTGTATCAATACCAACCGATTATAATATTCTGAAGTAATACGAAGTAATATACTTTCGAAGGCACGTCATTCGGAAGTAAGATATGTATATGTACTACCGAATATAGGAGTGTTCCAATTTCTCCTGGGTTCTGAGTTCAAAATGCATATAATCGGAGAGTTAGGAAAAATTAAAGATCCCGATTCCTACATTCGGGAGACAACATTGTATTTTTCGCGACCGATTAAATCATATATCTTCACAAAAAAGTTTCCAAAAAACTTGTACAAATTACATGTTCGAAAAAAAAAACGATCAAACATCGTCATCATCCGAGGGGATCAATTCGAGTAACTCAACGGGAAAGTTGTTGTCCATAACGCAATCCCAATCAACCATGTTGGACTCATATTATTTCACACAATCCTTGCAATGGTTCATCGGGAAGTAATCGTGCCACTTACTCAACGGAAGTAACGGACAATCCTTCTTTACTCTTAAACCGATAAAATGCATTTCATTCACAAATGCCATTACGATTCTTCTATCTTTAACCGACTCGTCGCAAGCCGTTCTTGTGGGTGCAAATGTCATGCTAAGTCCATACATAGGAGGAACAAAGAAATGTACCACGCAATTCAAAACGTCCGCTAGGAGATATCCAAATTTAGGCATTGTCATCCAATACTTGGATCCGATTGTCTTCAATCCCTTTCGGCACTTCACACGCACAACTAAGTCTTTGAACTCTTGTTATTTGTCGTATCTCCTTGCCTCATCATCTCCATATAAAAACCCTTGTCTTTAACTAGTTGTACCGCCATCTTATTTCTTAAATATTGGCAGACATCTTCGATATCCGCCTCTCTAAAGTAACCCATTTGTTCCGTAGCAACGTGAAAGCCACAATTTCCATCCCCATCAACCTCGTCGGTCGACAAAACAAATGGAATGATAAGTGGAGGGAGTTGTTCCAAATACTCTTTGTTTTTCGCCATGATTCTCACCTTCTTCTTCATATCCATCCATTTTTGTAGTGATAAAATGGGTTTTCCCTTTTTTCCTTCACCTTCTTCTCTATAACTCTAACAACTCAAAAATGAAAAAGAAATGGAAAAAATGAAACAAAAATCATTCTAATACTGCACCGACTACAATCGGAAGTCTGGTTAATATTTTGGCTTCCGATTGCAATCGGAGGATAAAAATGTTATCATATCCTCCGAATATATAAGGGTAATTTTGCCATTACGAATTACGCGAGATAAGGGCTGTCTACATTTTCCCTTTGGGTGACCTTTTTTGTTTTATTTTGGCCCCTAAATTCTTTTGAGTGGCCCCTAAAAACGCGAGGCTATTTTGGATCAATTATATTTTTATTTTTTTGAAAAAGTGATCAATCATATTTGATCAATACATACTCATAAAAGAAAAATCATATATAATCAATATTATAGGTACTGATCTGTGTTTTTCATTTTCTCCGAATCATACAATCAAAAAGTTATTTTCCCCAGCTTCACCCTCGGCTTCCACTCCACATCGCAGAGATGATTTTTAGCTCCTCTCCAAAATACTCGAGCTCCAACACCTTGAATTCTCCAAAATTCTCTCTCACCTCAACCACCAGTTCACATCCAAACAAAACCATCTCCATACTTCCATACTTCCGCTTTCAGTCCATACTTCCCCTTTCAGCTACACTTTTTCTGTTGTTACAGGTCAAGCATACTAACCTTTTATTTACAGCAAAATAAAAGCTTTGCAGATGCAAACAAGCTAATCTTTAATGCAAATCTAGCATGATCGGTCACATCCAAACACATTAGAACTAATACAACCTTCCATGTGTGTTAACAAGTGCGCAAAAGAAATGAAAAGCTTCCTTCAAAGCACAAAGCAAACCATAACATACAAATAACCACCAAAAAAAGAAATCAAACAAGTATCTAGGCCTTACTGATTGCCATTAACCACGTATATGTATTGTAAAACTTTTCATGAATTAAACTAAACAAAAATGTATAATCACCCTACTAACAAGAAATATTGAGTATTGTTAGCATTTCTTCAAATAGTTTGGGCCTGTAATTTTTGTTACTTCTTATTCTTTGGATATATAATCAACCTTTAGATATAAGCTGGCTACATCTCAATGATCTCATCCTTAAAAACAAGTGGATGATATATAATCTTACCGCTTATCGAATTGAAATGGAGCTAGCTCCACAGATAATAGATACAATGGTTATTTTTTTGGTCAATAAATATCAAAATAAAATCTTTTCTTCAATTTGAAAATAAGAGAGAGCTAGGAAAAATGTTGGTAAAAATGTATGTGGGTTGGAGATGAAATTTTTTTTCTCCCCTATATTTAAGAAAATTAGTTGTTAGATAAAATAAAGGATGTCTTTCTCCTATGCCATATAGAAAACTGACCACAATATTATTGGAGAAGCTCTTAGACTAGTTTACCATTTTTTATGTTTTTCTTCCACCGGTGGACCTTTTGTACATTCTTATTCTTTATAAAATCTTCTCTTTCGATTAAGAGAAAAAATGACGATCAAAATAATTAGGTGACCGATGCCACGGTGTGACGGCCGACTGAAAAAAAATCGATGTGAGAGTATCATTTTTCCTGACACGACGAGAAAATATCATTTTTCCTGACACGGTGCGAACGTATCATTTTTCCTGACACGGAGTGAAAATCATTTTTCGTAATACAGTGGAAGTATCATTTTTCCAACATGGAGTAAAAGTATCATTTTTCCTGACACAGAGTGAAAGTATTATTTTTCTCGAAAAACATCGTTTTATTAGTTACAACGGAAAATTAGTTGATGTATAAACAGAAATATGGATGGTTTTTGTTGAAAATAATTATTTGTGTTACGCATATGGAGGTTTGCATAATTGATATATATATATATTTGATTCTCGAAAATTGTGCCTAATATGATAAACACTTCCGAATGTTTAGTAAAATCTCTAAATTGAATATTGTTATTTGTACTCGTTGCGTAGATTTTTTTTAAAACCAAATCGACGAGAAAAAGTTTGTAAAATTCCAAGGCACATATTTTTAGATATGTTATGTTAAAGTTTGGTTGTCAGTCATACCGTTAAAAAATATGATACATTAGGAGTTATAGTAATTTGACTAAAAACATTAGGAGTTATAGTAATTTGACTAAAAGGGAGGAGCATTGTCGTCCTTTCACCGTTGAACCAAATCTTATCTTTTTGTATTAAATTAGAAAAGAAGGTCATGTTTCACATTGACATAAAATCACCATATATAGAGTCTTTCCTCGCTTCGCTCACTCGGTCTAATTAGAGCCAGATGGCCATTATTTAGAACAAACAATTCCGATAAATCTGGTCCAACATGATATATAAGGGTTGTATTCGCCCAACAATAACTTTGATAGGGAAGTAATCGAGTTGTTGACTTATAGTTGCATCGAGGAATCTAGTTCTGCTAATTTGACGTCTGTACTGAAAAGGCATAATTTTTCTTTTTTGAGGCCTATTCCTATGCACATGCCAAAACACGAAGTTTGGCATATGTGCACCCATTACGGGTATTCCAAAGTGCCAAACTCGTATGCCTATATGCCAGTCCTGGCATATAGGCATACACGATAGAGTTTCCATCGAGTGATAGAGATTTCATCGCTCGATGGTCTTTCGGTCGCTCGATGGTCATTCAATCGCCAGCGCCGGTTAAGATGTCGCTCGACTCTCTGATTATCGCTGATTAATTCATCATCCAACGGCTGGAATTTTCCACCTCTATAAATACCAATTTCAAACTCGTTTTAACTCACACCAGAATTTCTAAATCTCTATAGAATTTCTCAATTTCTCAATCTTTTTCAAATCGAAAAATGTCTATATTTTCTTGTGAAATGGATTCACAAACTCAAAGTCAAGGCAAAGCAAAAAAAAACCCGAGTCCATGGTGCAAAATACACCATGGCAGAAGATGAATGCATTTTTCGTAATTATGTTTATTTTACCCAAGATTGTATCAATGGTGCACAACAACACGGTAACACTATGTGTGATAACATACTTAAGATATATGATGAACAAACCATGAACATCAATGGTTGTGGTGCAAAAGGATTGTGAGAACACTTCATTGTAATCAACAAAGAAGTGGCCGCTTATGTTGCATTAATAATGCAAGCCAAGAGAAAAGGCAAGGACAGTGGTCAGACTGATGCTGATTTTGAAAGAGAGGTTCGTACAGATTGGCAACGAAGACATGGTAAACAGTTCGCTTTTGAAATTGTTATTATATTTTGAAGGGGTTGAACAAATATAATCTAGAATACTTTGCGAATAATCAACAAGTACCCGAAAGGTCACCATATAATTCTTCTCCCTCAACACTAAATTCTTCACCATTTTCACCAGGTCCATCAAATTCTTCACCATATTTCACAACAAGCACAAGTGCCAACAAAGTTTTCAATAATTATGTTGAGAGTAATACTAAGGGGAAACTTCCAGGGAGGAACGACGCAAAACTAGCTAAAAAATCATTGTCTTCCATGCTCTGCCTGAAGATTCAATCTCAGATCATCTCTTAATTGGTCATACAAATTTCGATTCTGAATGTAGTTAGTCATTTGACCATAATCCCTTGAAGGGCGCCTCTTTCTGGTCGAGTCTCCGGCCTCAACTATTCATCTTCATAGTTAATCCAATCCGAATCACGACGGGTTTCCTGAATTACCATGGTATGAAGAATTATGCAAGTGAGCATAGTCTTGTGCATTTCACGAGGACTCAATCCACGATAGGGGCCACAAATGATAGCGAATTTCCTCTTCAAAATTCCAAAAGAGCGTTCCACATCCTTCCTCAATGCCATTTGGGCATCGTTAAAATGTCGGAATGAACGGCCTAACGCACCAGAAGGAGGTTGACGGTAGCATTGAACCAAGGTGGACCATTTCGGGTAGATACCATCCGCAAGATAATATCCACGAGTGTACTGATGGCCGTTGATCATGAAACAGACAGATGGAGAAATTCCATACTTCAAATCTTCAAATAAAGGCGACTTGTGCAAAACATTAATATCATTTTGTGAACCCGGAAGACCAAAAAAAGTGTGCCATATTCAACAATCATAAGAAGCAGCAACTTCAAGGATAACTGTTGGTCTGGTATAATGACCCTTATATTGACCGGCCCAATATACAGTGCATCCTTGCCATACCCATTGCATACATTCGAGACTACATAGCATTCCTGGGAATCCCCTATCCTCAATCTCCCTCAATATTTGTCTAACATCTTCATCGTTTGGTTTTCGCAAATATGTTGGACCAAAATGATTAATCATTACTTCACAGAACAATGAAAGGTAAGTATAAGAAGTTGTTTTACCCATACGAAGGTACTCATCGTTCGCATCCGCTGGTGTTCCATAACCTAGAATCCTTAAAGTCGAAGTAACTTTTCGTTCAGGACTATGACCTCTAATATCCAGTGCATCAAACTGATAATTGAATTGAGGTTCGATTCGACAAAGCTCTTCAATAACTTTTTCACCAGATGACGAAGCATGCAGAATCGACCTTGAAAATTTTGATCATGGTACAAACAATTTGGAAGAAAATAATCGTGCATCAGCTTTTGGTGGTAAAATTCCCTCCCTCGATACGTATATCTTCTTGATAATACTTTTTTGGGTTCCGAAACTCTTGGTATTTGGCCCATATGTACAAGCATCAAAGTTTCGACTAGTTTATTATCTTCAGCTTCCTCATCATCAATTTCTTGCAACCTCGTACAATATCTTTCTTGATGTAATCTGAACAAGCTGCAGAAGGATGTTTGGTGACAAATTAACAATACATCAAAACAAAAAAAATGCACAGACCGTGTAAAAAAAAACCGTTCATAAAACTCTCACATATCCTGCTCCTGCTGGGCTCCACGGGCTTACCGGGACCACAAAAAAGAACTGCGAGACAAAATCATAATAAGGTTTTTGTGTGGTTTGATCACACAGTCTTCTAGAAGACTAGAATCACCTGCAATACACGTGACAGATTGGTGTTTATTAGCTAGTGATAGTCTATTAAGGTTGTAAAGTGAAAATTAGCAACAAACATGTCCGTGAAGGTTTCGATGCGTTTATTTACATACATGCCCTTGTCGTGATGGGTTTTACCTTGTCTTTCATTTTCCCAAGGAATGAAGGAAATACCCATTTCGTACCTGTGGACATTGGAGTATCGGGGAGGTCTGGTTTTAGAGGTAGAGATGGGATTATCGATGATAGCAGCAGCGGCAAAGAATGTGAGTGCAGCTGCAAGAAAACAAGCATTGACATTAACAGATGCTGCAGCTGATAGAATACGTCATCTACTGCAACAAAGACAACGTCAATTTCTTAAACTTGGCGTGAAAGCTCGAGGGTGTAATGGATTAAGTTATACCCTAAATTACGCTGGTACAATATTTCTCTCTCTGTATAAAATTATTTTGTATTTCGGCTTTGTTTGATTTGGGTTTTATGTGTTGATTTTGATGAATTAGTATAAGTTTGTGGTTGATTTTGATCAAATTAGAATTTATTAGGGTTTCGGAATCACGAATTTCTGAAGAATCGCGGTTATGAGTTGGAATTTATGAGAATTAGTGAGTCTGTGGTTATCTAGGTTTGAATGGCAACTTAATAAGAATCTCCCCTTTAGGATAGTTTACAAAATGAAGAAAATTCCTAAACCTGTTTACAAGCTTAATCACAAGAAACATTCACTGATTTTTGTGTAACTGTACAAAGCCGCACATATGAATTTGACTGAGCAGCGTATGTGATGGTTTATAAAATATGAGTAGACGACACAGGTCAATTTGTGTAATGTAGTTTATAAAATTATCGATTGAGAACTAAAATTATGAGGCTCAGCAGCACCTTATGGGTATTTCATACTTGGCATTTTCCATTAAATTGGATAAAAAGAAGAGAGTGTCTTGCCCTTGGTAAACTGGAACGTTGAATTTTTTAACCGAATCAATCACATTCTGTATGTAAGGCTAATAATGCAAACTCAAACATCTGATAGCTGTAGGAAACTGGCTCAGTCTTAGTTGTTTCCACTAATTGTGTTCTGGATTGATATTTGATGTGGGTGTACTTTATCTGAGGCAATGTAGAGTTTTTACGAGTTTTAGGATACTGAAAAAGATCAGAAATCTTTCTACAATAGACGATTTAAAGCAAGGTTTGGTTAATAGACGATTTTATTGATCAAAAGAACCACCAAATTACAAATAAAAATTCAAATGGAACCAGAAGGATTCATTTACAGTACTCAAAATATCAGGCCTAGACTCAAATTTACACTTACAACCACTCCTTAAACTAGAGTGTTTTTTGCAAGCTTATCAGCTGCAAAATTTATCTCCCCTGTAGCTGTGTATAAACTGTACCCCAATAGCACGCCTGCATCTATTCCATTTGGTCTAGGATATCGAAGGAATCAGATTGCACTACTGCCTCTGAATGCCTGTATGATCAGTAGAGAATAGATTGCACTACTGCCTTCTGCCAATGTTTCTGAACTGCCCACTCTAAATCTCTAATAACAGCCAGCAACTCAACTATGAAATTAGTCACTATACTAATCCCTCCACATTCAGCTTAAACAAAACCACTAGTGTTGTTTTGTTGAGAATCAGATTACAACCCTTTTTAAAGCTTGGTTCACATAGTAGTAAAACGATTTGAATGTAGGGCTTTTATGAAGACATTAAACTGCTACTAATGTCATGTATATGCAAAGTGCTTCTTCATAGCATGTTCTTAAACGTAGAATTCATCATATTGGCTGTCTAAAACAAAAATTCAGCAACAAAAAAGAAAATGTAAACTTTTTACCAGAACTTCGCTTAATTAGGAGCTGTGGGTTTTAATAGGGGGCTATGAGAATTCTACTCACCCTGATTTTACTGGTACTGGAGGAAATCGTAAAATTTCGCACTTGCTTAGTTGTTCATTTGACGGCTTTTTCAGGATCGTGCAGTCAGATCCCCATCCATCCATCAATTTGTTTTGTTTTCTAAGTGCACCCTAGTTCTGACGGACATGATTCAACGGATGCTCCATTCTGGATCCTAGAGTTTTTTCAATATAGTTTCTTTCTAGGTTGTGAGTGGCTTATCTGATTTGATGTGATTTGTATCTTTTGCATGATTAACAGTTTTCTTTGCTAGAAGGGACAAGGTTAAAATGACTGTAGAAACTTTGTTTGGATTCCCTCGTCGGAAAATCTATATTCTTTTAAATGAATTATCATGGTTCAGAAAACTGAAAACCCGTGCTAGCTCCTAATGGTTCTGCATGTTCAATTGCTGCAGATGAGAAAGCTAAGTTTGATGAAGTGGTGGAGGAGAAGGGTGTAAAGATATTGATTGATCCAAAGGCATTAATGCATGTTATAGGAACCAAAATGGATTTTATAGATGACACACTCAGGTAAGAAATCTAGTTATGTTATTGCGTCTTATCTATGAATTCAACAAGTTCTGCCTATGATGCGTGCCTACCTACTATAAGTACACATTTGTCGTGATCCTGTTTCTTCATGGTACTTCTTCTTGCTATCTGCTTACACCTGGATGATTAAAGAAAAGGCAGCGACAGTATTCATTTCTTACATTTTGTAGATATAAAATGCCTCGAAAGTTGTGAAGGATGGGAGAGAACTTAAGAAAAACTACGTAGTTAGGATTTGGTTTTTTGATGTTCATTCAATTCAACCTAGTAACTGAATCTTAACTTACATGATCAAGATGATATGAACACATTAGGTCGCATCATAAATGATTTAGTTCATTTGGTCGATATGAACTTTCTGAGCATCACCTGTTTCCTGCTTAATGAAAGCTTCTTACTTTTTATCTGCTTGTCAAGCTAAGGTCATCAATAAGTCTATGATATTGAACCTTCGACCTAAGTGTCATTTGCATGGATGTAGGATTGACATTGAGGTCGTATATGTGAGTTCTGACTAACTTTGTTCTTTATTTGGTCCTTATATAGGTCTGAGTTTGTGTTTATTAATCCAAACTCTAAAGGTCAATGTGGATGTGGCGAATCATTTATGACATCAAGTAACAGTGGAGCTGCTAAGTATGCCCTCGTCAAGAATCATCATAACTAACATGATAGAGGTAAATAAAGTTGTTGAATATCCCATCTGTCTCTATTTCTCTAAACCCAAATCAAAATGAGGCAGTTGCTGAAATAAAGGTTTGACTGCAAAATGTATATATATATATATATCAATGATGTAGCTCTGTTGGGTTAGTAAACACAAATGCACGTATTAGCATTTTGAAGAATTATGTTCCTTACCCAATACTGGTAGTGTAGATCGTGTGCACCTTTCGTTGATTCTTTTTTCTCCTGTTTGCATATTTTGACGGATGTGTATGTGGTACTCGTGTCAAACGTTTGTAAACTATATGCTATTACACACCTAGATATGAATGACAATGTTGCCAGCTCTTTGTAAAAACAGTTTTCTTTATACTTGTTTGAAAGTGAACAATAGAAGGAAATATGGATTAGCATGTTGTTGGTGAAAACTCTGCACAGTCAAGGATATGGCACTCCTGAGTTCATGTCAGATATCGCAGTAAACCTTGATGTGCAACATTGAGATGTTAGTTTCAACTTTTGCGGATTCTTTGTAGTGATGGATTCTATGTTATGAAGTACCCTTCTTAGTTCTTATCATCTGAATGTTTATAGTGCTTATTGGTGCTGGGAGACAGTGTTTGTTATGCAATGTGGGACCCTTGTTTTAATGTGTGGTGAAGAAATTAAGAAAAGTCTAACAAGACCATGTTTTCTTTTTCACTTTTGCTAGTCAATTGCTGAAAATCTTTATCTATTTTAAAGATGCCTATGGTATCGCATTGCATACATTCTACTTCGTTTACTTTCCATTTTTAATCTTGGTTTTGGACTCAGTTTCTAACTCGTTGTAGCCATCTGAGGCATCAGACTGAGTTAACTCCATACCGGGATCATGCACCTGGCCAAATTAAGTGGTCGGAACCATTTAACATCAAATTAGGTTCCAAAAATTTGGTATGAACTATTTCTTTTTTTTTTGCTTAATTTTGTTTATGAATTTTATTTCGAGACGCATAAGATTTACTGAATAAAAAAAATAAGTCTGCTTATTAAATTAAATCTAAAATTAAGCATTATTCAGATTTCAACACCTGCCTGTTATATATGTTAATTAAATCTAAAGTTAAGCATTCTTTACAGAGGATTCCTAATTTTTGTAGAATATTAAATTAAAAAAGGAGAATTAGAAAAAAATTATGCTTGTATTGTTGTTCATATTTATCATTAACATCGCTTATTATTTACAATTAAATCTTCACTTACATCTAGTTATTTCAAAAACATAATGTAGGATCCAATAGAGGTAATAATAAACGCGCAAGCAATAATGGCTCAACAACCTGTATATAGTTTAATAAACTTGACCTCTAAGCAAAGCCACTTTCCTAAGAATTCTCATGACCTCTAAGCAAAGCGCTTTCCTAATAATTCACATGGGGTTGTGTATTTTCAATTACCTCTATCACCTCAACTTCCAATTTGTCTCACACAAGCTGTAAATAAATAATTCTCAAACCAGGCATCGAACAAACTTCAACTTGTTTCTTCCCAGTTTCAGCATTCTTGGTTGGTTGTAAATCTAAGTTTAAGATGCTGAAAGTTTCTAATCAACTTTCTTCTTGGTCCTTTAACCCCAACCATCTTTGATTTTACCTTGATTCTCACTCCATCTAGTATATCCATGGTTTCGCTAGACAAAATGATCTTAATTTTCGCTGATGATTGTGTTGATTTTCGGGCTCTGCGGTGATGGCCGAGAAAGGTTTACAATGCAAATAGTTATGTAAAGAATTAAATGAATTTACACATGATCAATTTTGGTTTCCTCCATCGTTCCAGAGAAAGGTTTAGCTCTACATAGTGAAAAACACGCTCAAAATATATTTTTATAGCTAAAATGGTGTTTACAAAGAAGAAAAGGGAGGAAAATAATATAAACCAGAAGTTTGCAACGCTTAATGGTCATTACAACTTCACTGTTACAACTGTCGCGAAGAACTATAGTTATACGGTGTCGCAGAAGAACTACCGTTTATGGATAGGATATGTGACGGTCAAGAATGACAATTCTTCTTCCCTGCAGCAGCAGAGAAATCCGCTCTGCAGCTTCCTATTCCTCTCTGTAGCCTCACCCAACTCTCGATACCCTTCTCTGCAACACCAGCACCCTTTATATAGCCAGTATCACCAAGAAATCTCGCTCAATCACTCCAAATTTTCTTCCATTACTCGGCAGTAAAAGAATATATCCTCGAGATATTTTCTTCTCAAATTTATCTTCTGACGCTATCTTCTGATGTTGAAACACTCCAAATGCGCTCAGTCAGCATCCCAGAAGTGGCTAAACGCACAGCAACCACACGCAACCATCCAAATCACACACACAAAACTCGGGTTACTCTGTTTTATCCAAAAGCAATGATTCGGCCCTTGTTAATCGATTCTAACCAATATACCCATCATGTTTTGTCGTAACAGAATCATACTAATCCAACTCACCGAAATAATCTCTCTCAAATCACTCCCTGTTTCAAACTAAAAACCCGAGAAATACCTATCTTCCCCGATTTGCTCAATCGAATTATCTAGCCAAATTCTTTCGAATACAACGACTATACCAATCCTGTTTAGTGTTAACAGGTCCAACAAAATTGAATCCAGCGATTGAATCTTCCCCGAACATCCATGAAATTCGTATCCAAAATATGCCTGAAACTTCCTATGAATATTTATTTTCCTGTTTTGCTCTAACATGATTCATCAGCCAACTCTGATCGAATCCATTGCATATATCAACCCTGTTTAGTCTTATAAAGTCGTCACAAGCAAATTCAACCATTGAGTCTTCTTAAATCACCTCCAAAACACAAACCCCAATATCTTCCAGTGATGAACACTATTTCCCGCCAAAACATGAAATTCAAACGAAGAGGAAGGTCAGCCCTTATCCAACAGTTGGAGTGTGAATATCATCTGGGTGCCCCTTAGTAATTGGGTTGTCCCTTATCCAAAATTGGGGTTCGAATAACATGTGTCCTCCGGAGTACAAAAACCACCTTTCGAGCAACTTTCTCCATAAGAGCTTATTTCACAAAAACACCTACAAATAAGTTTATTAGTGATAAAATGAGTCCCAGCTAATGTATTTATGGGTGAAAATGCGTCGCACTTTCGTGCTCATCAAATTCCCCCACACTTACATTTTGCTAGTCCTCGAGCAAAACAGAAAACTGACCCGCTACACAGCTAATCGTAAAATAATAGAGAGAAGACCCGCTACACAGCTGGTCATAACATGCAAGAAAAAAAAAAGACCCACTACACAGCTGGTCATAACATGCAAGAAAAAGGAACACACCCGCTACACAGCTGGTCATTGATATGTTTTTGAATGATGTTCTAGTAATAAGTTCGTTGAGACTTGTGAAAGCAAAAGATTTTAGACTTATAAAACTTTAAAATAGAAAACTTATTGCAAAATTGATTTCAAGATATTAAAAGTAACCAAGACACTAGATTCCACTATTACACATGAATGAACGATACCAAATATGTTTCAAAACTCTAACTATCCTTTGAGTCCTTTATTTCTTAATTCACACATAATCAAACATATTCTCAAATATTAATTGTATTCCCTAAGAATAGACTATCAATCAATTAAACAAAGTATAATCTATCAAATTGAATCACAAGTAATTAAGAAAATTATGTGAACATTTAGAACTCCGCAAAAGAGGTGATTGAATGATTTATAAATTGTAAATTAGAGAAAATAAAATTGTTACCAATCATTCATGCATAGATATCTTCATCCATTGCCTTGGTTGCGTGAGAATTAGCTCATCATCATGGAAACACGCTCAAAATTCATTTTTATTGCTCAAAAGGTGTTTACAAAGATGAAATGGGAAAAACAATGATAAAACTGTGATTTTCTTTTCTCTCCCAAAACCTCTCCCCAAATGTGCTCTCTAGCTCTCTATTATACAAAAAAATACACATCACTCAAATATATTCTTCCATGACTCCAAAATTTTCTTCTTTTTAATTAAAAATATCTTCAAAATTTTTCCTTCTCTTTATTCTATATATTTCTTTACTAAACTCATATCTTCTTTAATTTGCAGAATAAAATCCAAGATAAAATCTTCTAAGGATATCTTTCTTGTTTAATACAAGATAACTTCCTTTATCTTCAAAACTTCATGTCTGTAAGGCAAGAAGATATTTTTATCTTAAAGATAATAAATTCTTTACCGTTGAAACCAAATTTCCCACCAATTTTTTCTTTTCAAATCAAAGAAGAAGATGGAGCCCCCTTAACCAGTAATGGGGTGCGATTAGTAGTTGGTTCCCTGGGGTGCCCCTTATCAGTTAGTTGCCTCTTATCCAAAACTGAGAGTCCGAATAACATGTCTCCTCCGGGGGTCCAAATAGCACTTTTTGAGCAACTTTTTCTACACAAGTGTATTTCTCCAAAAACACCTACGCAAACATAAAAACACCATAATAAGTAGAAAATCAAGCACTAGCAATAGAGACACTGAGGACAATTCAGACACAAAAATGTGTCTATCAAATACTACCAAACTTATTATTTGCTAGTCCTCGAGCAAATCTAATATAAAATGTCTACATTTATCAAGTCGTTAAACCACTAGGTGCCCCTAGCGGCGGAGTGTTGTCTTCGGAGGGTTTACCAGAGGTGTACCCACAAAACCTTTACTCCAGACCCTAGATATCTACGTTGAACCTTGGAAGGCACTAAATAATCTCCTTGGTTGGCATACAATCATTGACTATAGGAGGAAGTACCCTGATGCGAAATTCCAATTGTTGTACACGAGTTTGCACTCAACATACTAAAATCCATATATAAGTGACAGAACTCTACTCAGATAGTTTCTAGACATCATAACCGGAGTCAACCAATCATATGGAAAGATTAAGAAGATGGATAAAGAGAAAATAGATGGTAAAAGTGAACGATGTTTCCATATCTGTCTGAAGGCCTCTGCCAAGATGAACCTATCCTAATGGACTGAGATATCGATCTGACTAATATCAACACAACTTGCATATACAAGGGGACCATCGGTCGATAAACCTAACTCTAGGTCAACACAACTGGCATATACAAGGGCACCAGTGGTCGACTTTATTGAATTTATTCCGGTTGGTCTGATGGTCTGGTCTCAAACTTTTTTTTTTTTTTTGGGTATCTCAATCACCCTATTTCACCTAGCAATGGTAATAACTTGAGACGTGTGCCCCACCAAATCACTTAAGAAATAAAAACAGAAGGAATTAGGATTCAACGAGTTACGGCGAAACTACCATGTTTTTTTTTAATTCTAACACCTGAGCTCTGTGCTTTTATGAATAGACTCTTTAGATGTTTCCATCTAATCAGATTGGTTCCTCAACTCCTACAATCAAGATGTTCCCATCCACTTAGATTGGTTAGTGCCAACCTTAATAAACATAAATTTCTAGGCTCTGTAGTTTATTTATTACAACTAAAAGCTAACAAAAAGTTTTTTCCCCACCCTCAAACTTAAATCTAACATTGTCCTCAATGTTTCTAATGAAAGAGCAATACCAAAAAGCAAAGTAACATGAGGAAAAGAGAGAAGTCAGAAATATAGTACCTGGGTGAAGAGAGAAATCAAAAACTAATATACAACATACAATCGCCTCGATGGTCAATCAAGGGTAAACAGGGTCCTCCAGAGGGACCTCCTCAACATCACCTCTAGGAAAAGGCTCTAAAAAGGGTTTCAATCTCTGACCATTAACCTTCGAAGAACTACTACCATCTGGTGTCTCGATATCAACAGCTCCATGAGGAAAGACAGTGCGAACAATAAAAGGACTCGTCCACCGAGAATGTAACTTCCCAGGGAAAAGATGCAAGCGGGTATCATACAGAAGAAATTGTTGACCGGGAGAAAATGACTTTCTTAAAATATTCTTATCATGCACAAGTTTCATTTTGTTCTTATGCTCCTTCACACTATCGTAAACATCTATGCGAATCTCTTCCAACTCATTGAGCTGGAGTTTCCTATGGGCTCCTGCCTTGTCAAGTGAAATATTTAGCTGCTTAACAGCCCAATAAGCTCTATGTTCTAACTCAACAGGTAAATGACATGCCTTGCCATGCACAAGCCGATAAGGCGACATTCCAATGGGGGTCTTAAACGCAGTACGGTAAGCCCATAAGGCATCAGTAAGCCTAGACGACCAGTCTTTCCGATTAGGATTAACTGTTTTCTCTAATATACGCTCTCCCTATTGGAAACCTCTACCTGACCACTAGTCTGTGGATGATATGGGGTAGCTATCTTATGTGTAATACCATATTTCTACATCAAAAGCCTAAAAGGTCCATTACAAAAGTGCGACCCTCCATCACTAATTATAGCTCGCGGTGTACCAAAACATGTAAGTATATTATTTTTCAAGAACTCAATCACAACCATATGGTCATTAGTATTACACGCAATCGCCTCAATCCACTTAGAGACATAGTCTACAGCGACAAGGATGTATAAGTTACCAAAAGAATTAGGAAACGGACCCATAAAGTCAATACCCCACACATCAAAGACCTCAACAACTAAAATAGGGTTCAAGGGCATCATGTTCCTACGGGAAATGCTTCATAATTTCTGGCAACGCTCACAAGTAACATAGTGACTATGAGAGTCTTTAAACAATGAAGGCCAATAGAATCCACACTGCAATATCTTAGCAGCATTCTTCTTAGCACTAAAGTGACCCCCACAATCATGATCATGACAAAAGGAAATAATAATGGACTGGTCACTCTCAGGTAAACATCTCCTAATAATCTGGTCTGGACAATACTTAAAAAAATAAGGATCATCCCAAAATTTGTGCTTCACCTCGGCTAAAAACCTATAACGATCTTGTTTACCCCTATGTTGGGGCATTCGACCAGTAACAAGATGATTCACTATATTCGCATACCAAGTTTCTTGGGTAACAAAGAACATTTGTTCATCAGGAAAACTATCTCTAACAGGAGGAGAATCATTAAGGGTATCCACAAAAAGCCTAGACAAGTGGTCTGCCACTACATTTTCTGCACCTTTTTTATCTCTAATGTCTAAGAAAAATTCCTGCAACAATAGGATCCATCTAATCAATCTAGGTTTAGTATCCTTCTTGGAAAGAAGATACTTCAAAGCAGCATGATCAGTAAAGATTATGACCTTAGAACCTAAGAGGTAGGATCTAAACTTGTCTAAGGAAAACACAATAGCTAATAGTTCCTTCTCCGTAGTGGTATAGTTCAACTGGGCATCATTCAGAGTTTTTCTAGCATAGTAAATCACATGAAGTAACTTATTTTCTCGCTGACCTAGCACAACACCAATAGCATAATCTGAAGCATCACACATGATCTCAAAGGGTAGGTTCCAGTTGGGTACCTGGATTATGGGGGCGGTAGTGAGTAAATTCTTAAGCTTCTCAAAAGCCTCTAAACAAGCATCATCAAAGACAAATTTGATGTATTTTGCAAGCAAATTGCAAAGAGGTCTAGAAATTAAGCTAAAATCTTTAATGAATCGACGATAAAAACCTGCATGCCCTAAGAATGACCTAATATCTCTTACATTTTTTGGGACCTGTAAAGTTTTAATGAGGTCAACTTTGGCTCTATCTACCTCTATACCCTTCGATGATACGATATTCCCTAGATCAATTCCTGAACGAACCATGAAGTAACATTTATCCCAATTAAGCACTAAATTATTTTCCTTACACCTATTCAAAACTAATGACAAATGATGCAAGCACTCATCTAAAGACGTACCAAGCACTGAAAAATCATCCATAAAGACCTCTAAGAATTGTTCTACCATGTCAGAAAATATGCTCAACATACAACGCTGAAAGGTCGCAGGGGCATTACATAGCCCGAAAGGCATGCGTCTGTACGCAAAGGTACCAAAGGGACAGGTAAAAGTGGTTTTTTTTTGGTATTCTGGAGCTTTAACAATCTGATTATAACCGCAGTATCCATCTAAAAAGCAATAATGGCTACGTCCAGCTAATCTCTCTAGCATTTGGTCGATGAAGGGAAGGGGAAAGTGGTCCTTCATAGTGACCTTGTTCAATTTTCTAAAGTCAATACAGACACGCCAACCCGTGGTCAACCGAGTTGGGAACAACCTGAACGAGGCTGACCCACTTACTGTCTGAAATGGGGTAGATAATGCCTGCATCTAACAGCTTAAGAACCTCGGTTCGAACTACTTCTTTCATATTAGGGTTCAGTCTACGTTGCATCTCCCTAGAAGGTTTGGTCTCACTCTCTAAATAGATATGATGCATACAATCAGTAGGACTTATACCCTTAGTGTCTTCTATGGTCCACCCTAAAGCTTCCTTGTTATTCTGAAGGACAATCACTAGCCTACTTTCCTGATCACTATCCAAGTCGGATGCTATAATCGCAGGTAAAGTTTCAGATGGGCCTAAAAGCACATACTTCAGGGAATCTGGTAATGGTTTAAGGTCCAACTTAGGAGGATTTTCTAACTAAGGAACTAGGGTAGACTCAGAAACGGGTAGAGGTTCGAACTTAGGTTTCCAGCCATTACTAGTGTCTATCAAAGGGTTTGAATCTAACAAAGCATTCACCTCATTAATCACATCGTCATCATCAAAATCAATACCAAAGTGGGCTAGGCATTTTTCTAATTGATCTTCTAACAAAGTGTTTGGTAATGACTTCTCGACTAATGTTCCTATCATGTTCACCTATTCTATGTTCGAGTCATCTAGTTCAGAGGGTAACTTACTAATATTAAAAATGTTCAGCTCAATAGTCATATTACCAAAAGACAAATTCATAATAGCATTTCGACAGTTAATGACCTCATTGGATGTAGCTAAGAATGGGCGACCTAAAGTCACTGGTATTTGGTTCTCTGGGTCAGGGACAGGTTGGGATCTAGGATAACAAAATCCACTGGATAAATAAAGTTGTCGACCACAATAAGAACGTCCTCGATCACACCACGAGGAATTTTAACGGACCTATCAGCTAACTGAAGTGTCATCTGGGTAGGTTTCACCTCACCAAGTCCTAGCTTAAGGTACATATGGTATGGCAGTAAGTTCACACTGTCTCCTAAGTCAAGCAAAGCTTTCTCGACACGGTATTTACCTATTGTGCAAGAAATAGTAGGGGAAACTGGGTCTTTATACTTAGGAGTAGTGGTATTCTGAATGATAGAACTCACATGACTAGCTAGGAAGGCTTTCTTCTGGACACTAAGTTTCCGCTTTCGCGTACACATATCCTTAAGAAACTTGGCATAAGCGGGAATCTTCTTAATCACATCTAACAATGGGAGGTTGATAGTAACCTGCTTAAAAACATCCAATATATCATTAAAGTTGGACTCCCTCTTAGTTGGAACTAGCAGCTGGGGGAACGGGGCTCTGGGAACAAAGACGGGCTCAGAAGGACCCTCATTGGTCTCTTTGGAGACTCTATCAGTCTCCTCATTTTCTAGCTCAGTAGGGTGAACTACATCATGTTCACTATCAGGCACAACCTTATTGTCAACTTTTTTTCCACTCCTAAGGGTTGTTATAGAATTCATATGATTGTACGATTTCTCTCCTTTAGGGTTAGGATTAGTTTGACTAGGGAATCTTCCATCTTCTCTTTCACTAAGAAACTTAACTATTTGGCCGACTTGAAGTTCTAAGTTAGCCAGAGACTGGGAATTATTCTTAAAATTCTTCCTGGTTTCTTCTTGAAAACCACAGTGGTTATTTGATAACATCTCATGGTTCTTTGCTAACATAGTAAGGGTTTCTTCTAAGGTGGAGGTCTTTTTCTCATTCTGAAACTGGGGTTGACCTGAAGAGTTCTTAGCATAACTAAAACCTGGGGGAGGCTGAGAATTACTAGACTGTCCTTGATTCTGACCCTTAGACCAAGAAAAATTAGGATGGTTTCTCCAACCAGGGTTGTAAGTCTCTGAGTATGGGTCAAACTTCTGACGGTTCTCAAACCTAGCATTGTTATAGACAGCATGGGCTTTCTCTTCACTAACCTGACCTTCCCAAAACGAGTTATTGGGTTCTACTCCACAATTAGACACTTGAGAGGCTCTAAACCCATCATCAGGTTCAACAAGAGACCTATGTTTAGGATGATTCAATTCCAAAACCTCTAACCTTCTAGACAAAGCAACAAACTTAGCATCAGACCCGAAGCTTGTATCTATCACATTGGTGATACTTCTATTGACCAAGAGTCTTTTGGGGGGTTCAACACAAGACTTCCACTGTTGGGATTTTTCAGCAACAGCTCCTAAGAAGGTGAAAGCATCATCATCACTTGTACTAGTGAATTCACCAGCGCACATAGACTCAACCATGTCTATGGTTGAATAGTCTAAACCCATGGTGAGAACACTGGGATACGAGATCATTGAATCTCTCTAAGAACCTATAAAGAGACTCTCCCTCTTGTTGCACACTAGCACTAATAATCTGCCTAACAGACGCAGTTTTATGCTTAGGATAGAATTTCATATAGAAAGCAGCAATAAGTTCCTATCATGTTTCAATGGATTCAGATGGTAGGTTGTTCAGCCAGGTCTTGGCTTTATCTCTCAAGGAAAAGGGAAACATCTTAAGTTTCAAGACTTCATCAGTAAGGTCTTTTATTACAATTGTCCCACGAATTTCCTCAAAGTCCCTAATATGAAAATAAGGGTTCTCATCATCTTTTCCTAAGAATATAGGGATCATCTGCAGAATATTAGGTTTTATCTCGAAATTAGTCGTAGTGGTTGGCAATTTAATGCACGAAGCTCGGGTGGACCTAGTTGGGAACATGTAATCTTTCAAAGTTGCCATTGCTGGCACAACTGAAGTACTAGGGGTATTTTCCTCACGAAGAGACAGATTCTCAAAACTGAAGTTTCCAAAAACAGGGCTCTCAAAAGAAGAGTCTTCGAGCTCCCTGCCTTCACAAGAAGAACTACTAGGTTTATCACTAACCAAACGACCTAGAGTGTTTCTTTTCCGAGCCCGCTCTTTAATAACCTTGGGCATACACTAGAAAACACAAAAGATAAAGAAAGAAATCCTAGAAGGGGTGGAAGTTATATGCAAACACAAAGCAGACTGACTCCACAAAAGAAAACTTAAATATTTCTAGCAAACAAAAAGCATGATGGCTCCACTTAGAGTGTTTCTAGACTAGCTTCTAATCCTTCGAAAGGGAATTCGTTATAATTTAAACAAACCCCTCTGGAATCAATCCGGGTTTAAGTAAGTTGAATCGAGACGAGGGAAGCTCAATGGAGCTTTGATACGCAAGGCCTCACCGGCGTTACCAGGCGGCGTATTCAACTCGCAGAAACCATCATGAACTTTGAAGCATGCTTAAAAGAGTAACCAATATTTTTCGAATGACTTTCCTATAAGCTCGTTACCCTATAGGTCTCGTTCTAGTCAAATTTTAGGCTTAGATTCGCGTTTGGTTTCGTTTTCCAAAGGCGGGCAAGAAGGGAACGGTGATGAAATCCGAACCCTTATCTTGTGTGGCCAGTTCTTGCCCTTTACTAGGAAATTAAAGCAGTCGTTTTCAAATCCTCAGCATATATGCAAACGAAGAGGAAGGTCAGCCCTTATCCAACAGTTGGGGTGTGAATATCATCTGGGTGCCCCTTAGTAATTTAGTTGCCCCTTTTACAAAATTGGGGTTCGAATAACATGTGTCTTCTGGGGTACAAAAACCACTTTTCGAGCAACTTTCTCCATAAGAGCTTATTTCACAAAAATACCTACAAACAAGTTTATTAGTGATAAAATGAGTCCCAGCTAATGTATTTATGAGTGAAAATGCGTCGCACTTTCGTGCTCATCAAATTCCCCCACACTTATATTTTGCTAGTCCTCGAGTAAAATAGAAAACTGACCCGCTACACAGCTGATCATAAAATAAGAGAGAGAGAAGACCCGCTACACAGCTGATCTTTTTTTTTAGACCCGCTACACAGCTGGTCATAACCGCTAACATGCAAGAAAAAAGAAAAGATTCGCTACACAGCTGGTCATAACCGTAACAATCAAATTATTATTATTATTTTCTTTTTTTAATATTTCTCATTTTTTTTAGACCCGCTATACAACTGGTCATAACATGCAAGAAAAAGGAACAAACCCGCTACACAGCTGGTCATGATTTGTAAGGAATTTCCTGAAAAAATAAACTAAAAATTTAACCTCTCCCCCGCACTTAAACATTACATTGTCCTCAATGTAATTGAGTCATCCAACGCAAATATTAAGATGGGAAATGCAAAAAGTAAACGAAAATATATATAAAAAAATACATCTACTGGAATGTACAAAAAGGATCCCCATAAACTAACAACCTGAAAATTTTGGAATCAACCCAAAATACAAAATTTACAAATGACAGCTTCACACTTATGTTATCACGATGCGGAGACACTGAAACTATCAAAAACAGAGACTTACCTCCAAACCAAGTTTTTACAACACAAGGAAGTGTGTAAAGAACATAATATGGGGATATTATTGGGACTAGGAAATTTTCAATTGGCTCATGCACGATATCAGGAATAGGCAAGTCCGCCGGGTACTTAGATGCAAAGTAATCCAACAACACTTTAGAAGCACACAATTCTAACCCTAAGTTAGGTAACTTCTGGAAGTCTAGGGGTCTAGAAACAACCTCTAAGTTGGGTGAATTATCTTGTGGGATGGATTCATCTATGGAATTAGGCAAATCATCCACAGGGTCATCTATATGTTCTGTTTGGAAAAGAGAGTCACTACAAGATTCATCATCATCAGCATATAATCTTTGACATTCAAGAACCCTCAATCTTTGTTCCAAACTAGGCGGTGTGTGTTTGTAATACTTCTCATATATTGTTAAAGGTGATTCTTCAATTACCACATGTGGAGTAGAAACTCCATACTGTTGCATACGCTTATATTCAGCAAGCGTCATCTCAGATGAGGTTTCCTGATAATTTGACTTTCTACGCTTATATTCCGCCAGCGTCATCTTAGGTGACGTCTCCTCGGAAGAAGTCATCATCCTCAAAAAGTCCCTGAAAAGAAATACAAAAAGAAACGCATAAAAAGGAAAAAAGAAAATCTAAAATGAAATGAAAATACTGTACAAAATAAAAATAAACCTAAAAATTAATCTAAAAACAAATCCGCATCGGCGGCGCCAAAAATTGATGTGATTTTGATTGTTGTAATAGTAATAGGATTCGAACTCTAAGACTTGTGAAGATTAAATTTAAAGGTTTAAATAAAATAATAAACAAAGGCGAGAGTTACTGGATTCCACCAAATATTCAAATTCATGCGTTCACCTATTTATTCTAAACTATTGTAGCTCATTCAATAAGAATTTTGAGTCTATTTCTTTGCCTAAGGTAGATTTTTAAAATATTAATTGTAAATCTTAAGCATGGCATATCAAAAGAATTAATCCTAAGCATAAGCCATCAAACGAAATGACAATTAATTAAGAAAAATCTTTTTTTATTTTAATTCAATGCAAATAGTCATATAAAGAATTTCATGAATTTACCACATGATGAATTTTGGCTTCCTCCGTCGTCCCAGAGAAAGGTTTATCTACACATAGTGAAAAACACGCTCAAAATATATTTTTATAGCTCAAATGGTGTTTACAAAGAACAAAAGGGAGGAAAATAATATAAACCAGAAGTTTGCAACGCTTAATGGTCGTTACAACTTTACTGTTACAGCTGTTGCGAAGAACTATAGTTATATGGTGTCGCAGAAGAACTGTCGTTTATGGATAGGACATGTGACGGTCCAGAACGACAGTTCTTATCAGTTTATTGTTCTTCAGGTTCTTCTTTCCTACAAAAGCAGAGAAATATGCTCTGCAGATTCCTATTCCTCGTTGTAGCCACACCCAACTCTTGACACCCTTCTCTGCAACACCAACACCCTTTATATAACCAGCATCACCAAGAAATCTCGCTCAATCACTCCAAATTTTCTTCCATTACTCGGCAGTAAAAGAATATATCCTCGAGATATTTTCTTTTCAAATTTATCTTCTCACGCGGTCTTCTCATGTTGAAACACTCCAACTGCGTCAGTCAGCAACCCAGAAGTGGTTAAGCGCACAGCAACCACACGCAACCATCCAAATCACACACACAGAACACGGGTTACTCTGTTTTATCCAAAAGCAATGATTCGTCCCTTGTTCATCGATTCTAACCAATATACCCATCTTGTTTTGTCGTAACAGGATCATACTAATCCAACTCACCAAAATAATCTCTCTCAAATCACTCCCTGTTTCAAACTAAAAACCCGAGAAATACCTATCTTCCCTGATTTTCTCAATCGAATTATCTAGCCAAATTCTTTCGAATACGATGACTATACCAATCCTATTTAATGTTAACAGGTCCAACAAAATTGAATCCAACGATTGACTCTTCCCCTAACAGCCCTGAAATTCGTATCCAAAAATCTGCCTGAAACTTCCTGTGAATATTTATTTTCCTGTTTTGCTCCAACATGATTCTTCATCCAACTCTGATCGAATCCATTGCATATATCAACCCTGTTTAGTCTTAATAAAGTCGTCACAAGCAATTTCGGCCATTGAGTCTGCTTAAATCACCTCCAAAACACAAACCCTAATATCTGCTAGCGATGAACACTATTTCCCGCCAAAACATGAAATTCAAACAAAGAGGAAGGTCATCCCTTATCCAACAGTTGGGTGTGAATATTATCTGGGTTCCCCTTAGTAATTGAGTTTCCCCTTATCCAAAATTGAGGTTCGAATAGCATTGTCTTCTAGGGTACAAAAACCACTTTTCGAGCAACTTTCTCCATAAGACCTTATTTCAAAAAAAACACCTACAAACAAGTTTATGAGTGATAAAATGAGTCACAGCTAATGTATTTATGGGTGAAAATGCGTCGCACTTTCGTGCTCATCACTGATTTTAATCAATGCTGGATTACATATTTGATTATTGTAACAATAGAAATACCGAGATCAAAATGATGGAGGAAATTAAAGATGCACCAGAACCTACTGTATACACCATAAAATAACTTGACACATGGACGGAGATTACAAGCCGAAGCTGGTGGTGTGGATTCTAAGATGCACACAAAACACTTGCAAGTATACAAGGTCAATATTTGTAATAAAAGGGTGAGTAAGGGTTTGTCCACAGGGAGAGGAGCATATGAGAAGTTTTCCTAGGCTAACAAGAGTGGCAATGCACTATGGCAGTGAGCTAAAGGCAACCAAGGTTTCAGGCATACAAACAAGAATGCAAGGTAAGTAAAGAAAAACAGACAATAACCAAGGCTTGGAAAGTTAAGCAAAGAACCAAAAGTGCAGGGTAAAGCAATAAAGAAGCAGTTAAGAAAAGCAACAAACAACCAAGGCTTGGCAGCCAAGGGCAAGAGGCAGGATTGTGCACTGACTTCAGTGCACAGTAGCTACAAGATGCAGGAACATAAAAAGCAAGAAAATATAGCTGAAATGCAAACACACAGGACTTGAAAAAGTGACTGAAATTAAGATTGACTGAAAGAGAAGTGGTGGGTAAGCCAAAGCATATGATCCACCTTGTGTCCTAATCAAGTGACATGGTCTAGGTTATGTTCATTCCTAAGCATACAACTAGAAATGGAAGAACACCAACTTGCTCACTAGTCTACCCCTAGCATTGGCTGTCTTTTGACAGTACAGCCAATCACAGGCTCTATGAGCATTGGCCTCTCTCATTTACACAATCAAAACATAGCAACAGGAAGTAACTATCCTAGCTCAATTACACTTGACAGTGCACAAGGCTTCACTGAGCCTTGGCCTGAAGTTGATTAGCTCATGCTAACCATGTAGTGGCAACATACATACACTAACATAGATAATTCATACATAACTAGCAACATATCAGATAACTCAACACATAAGCAACTTGCAACTCTCAACTGAGAAGAACACTGAAATTTGAAATTCATAAAATTTTAGCAAATTCTCTACTGGCTAGTCCAGAGAGGTCAATAGTCCTTTCTAATGCTTCCCCCAACACCAATTTATACCCATTACACAAAATTAGCTTTTCCCCCAATTTTCCCCAAAGTCCGTAAAATTAGGTTTTGCCAATTACCTACTGTTGATGAAATTCTCGCTCCATCTCGTCGACCCATCCTTCTATTTCTCTTCCTGAGTCATCTCCCGCTCCAATTGCTGCTCTAACATCAACTTATATCTTCAATTTCTCACCTAGGTTTTCAGTCGGCAGAGATGAGAAATTGAGGAGATTAGTTGATGTAAAACGTGATAGTGATGATGGGTATAGGTAGAGTGATTTGGGGAGAAAATAGTGGAGTGATTTGGGGTGAGGTGGTGGTGATGGAGACGGACATGGTGGTGGTACGGGGCATGGCGGTTCTGCAGAGGGGGTGATGGAGGAGATGGTTCGAAGGAGAAAGGGAAGGGTGCGTTTGTTTGAGGTGTAGGTGCTCGGTCGCTAGGGTGTGAGGCGAGGGTATCGAGTTTGATGATCTGCGACGCTGAGCCGTGGGATAGGGAGATGAAAGATCAATCGGACGGTGAGATGAAGTGAAGCTTGTAGCGACCGCTGGATTATATAATACAACAAAATCAACGACGCCAGATGGAGTTAGGTGTTGTAGTGTAACGCGGAGATATCAAACGTTGATGAACAGCAAGGGAGCGACCGTTGGATTCAACAACCATCTAATCTGAAGGCTTGGAATTTCAGCGCTGTGGTGCTTGGCAGAGACTTCAGATTTTGATGCTCTATGAAGGAGCGACCATCGGATGCTTCTGGGAACTGATCTGACGGCTGAGAACGGAGGCGCTTTTGTGTGTAGAAAATGAGGTTGTGCGCACCATTCTTCGCGGCTTCCTTGCGTAATTTCTCCCGGCTTTTCACTACTTTTCTGCTCTATTTCGCTCCGCGACTCATCCGAACTTTATTTATTACCTAAAAATGCAAAATTAATTAATAAAAATATTTATTCTTGAAAACAATGAAAATACAGAATATGGGATAAAATGTAGAATTAATGCATAAAAGATGAGTTAAATTGCCAACAAAAAGGGATAAATATATACATTATTTGGCACTCATCAGCTGGACACAATAATACAACCGCGCACACCGAATCAGTTTTGAGTCTGCTTAGAAACTAAGCTAAGGATAGTTTAGTAAAATACTTGTAACCATTCACCCTATATAAAGGAACATTATTAGGTTAGAAAGGGGACGGAACCATCCTCTTTCCTTGACTACTTTTCTCAGAAAACTCCATCCCTGATGGAGCTTCATCACCTTTGTAATGAAATCAATACTTAACAAAACTCACACTATCATTACCCTGTGGATGTAGGCACTGCCGAACCACGTAAATCACTTGAGTTGATGTCTTCTTACTCTTATTGCACCTTATATTTTGCTTATGATTCTTGTTTTTATTCAATTTGTTTACTGTTTTGTTATTTCAATCAATTGGTTGTGGAAGCAAACTATTTTTGTTCACAATTTGGCGCTAGAATCAGGTTATGAGTGAAGAATTTATTCTACCTTCTCAAGATGTATTTTATTTTAAATATGATACTAATTTCTGAAATTTGTTTTCAGTTTTCTATATCTTTCGACTCAGATTTCTGTCAATTTGTTATTCTTACATAGAGAATCTGCTGGGATGCCACCCAAAATCTAACGAATCTCATATGAAAAGCAAGATCTGGAATGCTTGTTAACTGTTTGTCAAAATAATCCAAGAAATTAAAATTGTTATGAAGAGACAAGTTTTAACTTTTTAACTTATTTTAATCTTACACGAACTTGTGCAAGTGCTTACCGCTCGTATCTTGTTTAATATTGTTCAGTGAACCTTTATTCTTATACTTGTTTTTTGACCGACTTTGAGATTTGTCTCAGCCAGCTCTGTTGGGTTACAAACCAATGCCGTTTGTTTTCCTGAGATCTTTATGGCTTTCATATTTGGACGACCAAAGTTTCTCTTTGGTTTTTGAATTGTAATCCATGTTCTAGTCCTTTACCTTACAACCAGTATGTTTCCCAAGAATTTTTTGATGTGCAGGGACTACACACGGAAGATGCAATTCATACCCAGGCAACGATGCTGCAAAGGATGGTGGTACAAAAGTGATGTCGATGATCCAAATGAACCCGTAGTCTTAAATCCAAAGACGATGACACCAACCGAAGTGCAAACCCACTGATCAGGTCCTCATGCCAATGACGATGAAGTACAAAGTTCACCCAAGTGAACGATGAAGGACTAATTATGACGATGCAGTCCTGACCCAATCAACGTCGCTGGCTCAAAGTCACTAAGAAACCGCTGCTTCATAACCACCGAAGAAGCAAAGCAAAGAAGAAACGATGATCGCTCCAGTCCCCTAATGTGATGATACACACGTGAATGGATCGTCCATCAATTAAAAGCTCACCAGTAAATGGCTCAACTCAGGATGAAGACCATAAGGCTCAGTTCAAATTACGGACCAACTCACCTTTAAGAATGCAGCAACTCAAGTAACAGTGACAGCATCGCAACGAAGGATCTAAGAAGATAAGGTTTCAATCCAAAATCCGACGTCCAAAGTCCAAAGACGATGACACCAAACTGACGTGCAAACCCGATGAAAGCTCTGGTCCGTATGGAGATGATTGTATGCACGACGATGATGCAAGGTCCCGTGATGACCATTCCAAGCCCGCCAATAAAGGCTCTTCAACCAAGATAACACGAAGCAGATGGCGTCCCGATGCAAAGAAGAGGATCCCGATGGTACAAATTCCGATGATGGTGATCAAAGTATCCCGAAGATGCAAAGTCAACCACGATGAACATTCCAAGTAGAGGCTAATAGGAGCAATTGACCACGCTGTTGTTGCTGCGATGTGAGGAGACCAACCGACGAATGCGGACTCCATTTAAAGAGGATAACATCAGTTCGAGTTGGAGGTTGCACTAAAAGCAAAACAAAGGACGATCCAAATTCCACAACGCTGATCTTTGATGAAGACAATCCAAAGGGTGTCAACGACGAGACCAAGTATTGTTGAGATGACCAAATTCCGAAGATGAAGAGCCAAAGTCTCGCTATGATGATTCAAGGCCGAAGACGATCCAAAGTCCGATGGTTCAAATTCTGGTGACGACGATAAAGAGCACCTCAATCCCGATGATTACTCCTCATCTCCGATGCTGCATAGAAACCAGAGTAGAATGATGACAATTCAGGCCAGTGGAAGATTCAAACAACGAAGATGGCGTACGTTTAGCACCATCAGCAATCTGAAGCATGCACGAAGAATCATTGACAGTATGTTTATAGCTCGCATAAAGATTCGGACCACATCCATACCAGTATAACCAACTCACTTCGCAGAGAGGCAGCAGCCCAAGTGTGAGAATATGGACTCCAACGATGATTCAAAGTCCATGACGAAGGGTCTCCCTCCGAAGACGAAGGCTTTTTATGACGAAGGGTCTCCCTCCGAAGACGAAGGTTTTTATGACGAAGGGTCTCCTTCCGAAGACGAAGGCTTTTTATGGCGAAGGATCTCCCTCCGAAGACGATGGCTTTTTATGACGAAGGGTCTCCCTCCGAAGACGAAGGTTATTATGACAAAGGGTCTCCCTCCGGGTCTCCCTCCGAAGACGAAGGCTTTTTATGACAAAGGGTCTCCCTCCGAAGACCTCCTATTGAGTAGAGGCAGCAGCCCAAGTGTGAGAATCTGGACTCCAACGATGATACAAAGCCTGCTTATGATCCAGTTGACCAAGGACTCGAAGACATCTCCGTACTTTTTAACGTTCACAATTCTAAGCAACACTCCAATAACGAAGAGCATCTCAAGTCCAACGTAACCAGGATCAAGTCTTATGATGACGATGCAAAGCCCTGGGATGACAGTGCAAGGCCGACGACGAACAATGGTGCGAAGTGGAACACGAAGATGGTGCCAAGCACGAGGATGAAGCTCAAGCAACGATGTTGATAGTACCTGGAAGTGTAGTTCGTTCGGTGATGCTATAAATTCTTCCAGAGCAAAGCCCAAAGTCCGAAGCATAAACCTGATAAAGATGGTTCACCCTTGATGATGACAAAGTGCCAAAGTTCCCCCAGAGGACGATAATTCAAATTCCACGATGAAGTACAAAGTTCACCCAAGTGCAAGTCCAATGATGATTCAATATCCGATGCCGATGCAAGTAACCTGAAGTGTAAAACTGCTGCATATCCACCAAGTTGTTGCCGACGTAGAGATTCAATTTACCTCGTGAAAATTAATGCAGTGTTGCTGCCATGAAGAGGAGAGCCCAACTCGAGTGTAGAACAACACTAGCAACACACCAAAGGAGCAACGAAGTTGGTTACACTACCTAACACCGATGATATGATGCTCGATACTGATGATCCAAGATTAACCCGACGTGCGAAGCATCTCATAGTTCGATGATCCAATATTAACCCGGCGTACGAAGCATCTCGCAGTTCAACGAGCGAAGATGACAAGCCATAGTCCATGACGATGCTCTCCGAAGACAATGAGCCCAAATCTTGCTACAACAATCAACAACGATAATCTTTGAGGACAACGATCCAAGGACCAACGACGATGATAGGCAGTACCTCTTATCAGCAGTGGAGAGCCGAATTTTTCATTGTTTCATATTTCTAATTGGTTATGATTACGTACATACTTCAAACGGTCCGCGAGTTATAACCCCAAAGGTGTCACATCCATGCACAAAAACTCCACCAAAACAAAATGTTCACAAAAACCCCATTTAACATAAACTGTCTACATTACCCTTCTATTATTTAAATCACCCCAACAAAAACAAAAATCAACCCAACCTTTAAATTTTATTATATTATCACCACGAACAACAACCCACCACCAGCAACATCACCACCGCCCGTCGTCGCCGCCGCCACCGACCACCTTCGCCGGCTCCACCGACCACCACCGCACCACCACCAGAAAAATGATAAACCAAAAATTGGTTTCACCAAAATAAGAAAGGAGAAAGAAGAAGAAGAAAAAATGAAATACAATAAGATGAAACCTTCCACCACCGTCAAATGCACCACCCCCATCGCCACCACAACCACAACTACCATTACCTCCTTAACTAAGACTACTTTCAAGATGAAATCTACCACCACCGTCAACTGCACCACCCCCATCACTGCCACAACCACCAGCACCACAACCACCACTACCATTACCCCCTCAACTACAACCAGTTTCAACAAAAAATAATCCACCTGTATCCCACCATCAAAAATTGGCTTCACAGATATTAATATTCAACAAAATGAAAAAACTACGATGAAACCTAGTTAGGTTTCATCAACTTCAGCCAATTCATTACACTTTTAACGATGCAGACATACACCTCTTTAATTGTAACCCATACCAGTCCTTTATGCAACACCTGAAGCTCAACTACAACTCTCATTGCATTAGCACCACCCTTACTCAGTTAATCCATTCTTTATCACTTTCATAACTTCAGTTAAGGCCACCACTACCAACAAAACTTCTTCATCAATACCTGGAGTACCAGTACCAGACCCTGCTATACACATTCTCCCAATTCATACACACATATAATCCAAACCACCATTGTACATACAATCGAAACCACATATTGT
Source organism: Papaver somniferum (assembly GCF_003573695.1). Lineage (NCBI taxonomy): Eukaryota > Viridiplantae > Streptophyta > Magnoliopsida > Ranunculales > Papaveraceae > Papaver > Papaver somniferum. Next base: position 649,108 of record NW_020650971.1, on the reverse strand, counting down.
CATTTCACCAACATAACTTCAATGATGAAACCAAACATGCCGTCTTCCAAGTCAGACCGAATAAACTAGACAAAAATCAGGTGAAACCAAAATTTGGTTTCATCATAAACTTAATTTTCATCATTAAAATCTTTGATTTCATGACAGAAAATAGGCAAGTTTATGATGAAACCAAATTTGGTTTCATCATTAGTTTACTGTTTTCACCAACCAAAACTGTCAGAATTTGATGAAACCAATTTTGGTTTCATCATAAATCTATCATTTCCCAATACAATATTGATTTCGACTTTGAAGATGTATCATCATTTGCTGGTGATGAAAACATCATAAGGTGGTGGTGGTGATTGTAGAGGATTGAACGAGGAGGCGGGGGTGATGTTGGGAGCGGATCTGCAGGTACTAGTGTTGATTGTAGATGAGGTGTTGTTGGTGGACGATTTGAAGGTATTGGTGGTGGTTTTAGATGATAAAAGGAGGAGGTAGAAGTAGTGTTGGTGGCGGATCTGATGTACTGGTGGGAAAAACAACAATAAGAGGAGGCGGTGTTGTTGATGGAAAATCTGTAGACGGAGAAGAAGAAGGTGATGATGGTGTTAATGGAGGAGAAGGAGGTGATGATGGTGTTAATGGAGGAGACGGAGGTTCTGTTGGTGGCGGATCTGGACACATCAGTTGGTTTGATGGTGGCGGAGCTACTGTTGGTGATAGATCTGAATAGAAATAGAAGAAAAAGAGACGAAGGTTTTGTGGAGGAGACAAAGGTATGCTGGTGGTGACGGAGGTGTTGTTGCTGGTGGTGAGGGAGGTGTTGCGGTGGTGTTCATGGAGAGAGATTTGTTGCTGCTGGTGTTAATGGTGGTGGGGAGATGAAGACCGGAGAAATAGAAAAAATAAAGGAGAGAATAAGAAAAAGAAGAAGAAGACAAGGTAAAAAGGGTATGTTTGGCTTTTTTTAAAGTAATAAAAACTAAATTTGCACATTATTATTTGACCTAGAGTTTTTGTGTCACTTTTTAATTAAATGGTTTTCATTTATTAAAAATAATATGGCTGGATTTTTTGTACCACATGTTTGGTCACCTTGGTTTTATTTGACTAGCAAATTGGGTATATAGTTCATACTTCTAATTGTACTGCATACTTTTTGGCGAAGTATAATTCTTCAACGAACCTTCATACTTCTTATGAATTGATTCACTCGAGAACCGATACTTCTTATTCGAAGAATACTTCGGAATTTTTTTCTTATACTTCTGCTCTTTAGTGACCATTTTTTTTACTTCGTGTATTTCTTGGTGACGACGATCCAAATTCTGACAACGATGATATCAGTAACCCAAAGAGAATGCCTAATCGATAATATATCTTCGGTCCTATAATTTAAACTAGAGTTCAAGCAATGATGTTATACGAAGACTCCCAAGTATCAATTTTGGCAGCATCAGAAATACAACGATGGTGCAAACCCGAGGGTTGCAACAGTATAAATCCAAGGGCGATGATCTAAGGCCCAAAGATGATGACCCAAAGTCTTGGTACGACGATACAAATCCCAGTGATGATGATCTCCCAAGGATGTCACAAAATTCCTAATAACAATGATGATCTCCAACAACGAAGGCTCTGTTGACGAAGGCTCCAACAACGAAGGCTCTGTTGACGAAGGCTCCAACAACGAAGCTTCTGCTATTCATCGAAGACTCAGGTGAGGAAGGTCCAAACAACAAAGGATTTGCTCCAACAACGAAGGCCCTGTTGATGAGGACTCCAACAATGAAGGCTCTGTTGACGGAAGTCCCAACAACAAAGGCTTTGCTCCAACAACGAAGGCCTTGTTGACGAGGACTCCAACAACGAAGGCTCTGTTGACGAAGGCTCCAACAACGAAGGCTCTGTTGACAAAGGCTCCAACAACGAAGGTTCTGTTGTTCATAACGAAGGCTTTGCTATTCTTCCACCATACTCCATGAAGAAACGAAGGTGCTCCACACCGATGATGTGAGATCTGATGCCAAAGAACAAAGTGAACCCGCATATTACGATGATATAGCCATGCAGATCTGCGGACTATGGAAGCATCCTCACCACAGGGGCAAGGAGAAATCTTCAGCAGTAACCAACATTCATTTACTATACCCACGAAATTCCTTCAGGGGCAGTTACTTTCGCTTCCACAAGCTTTGACAATCAGCTTCTGAAATCAAAAGGGGGCATACATACAACACACAATTAAAGAGTTTGTGAATACTTATACTCCTTTAATAACTTTAAATTTTGTATACATTTTTACATATACATGCATTTATACAATACACTTCATGATCTCATTTTGCATAAAGAGATGGGGAAAGCACCGCCACTCTTTTCTGGATACCGACTTACATAATTGAGAACCGGGGCAAGCACCACTGGTCTCAAACATTTGTATTGGGGAAAGCACTTGCGTGCAATCTCTCCGGACTCCCCCATAAGCGTCTATGAGTGTACGACCTGGGGGGAAGGCATCCAGCAGAAAGAGATACCCATCATGTTTAAACTTAGACCCCCACCGTTCAGTAGCCCCCTGGCCCGGGATTGGCTAACGGGGTGACAGGTCCCAAACATAGCACAAGGTAATCCCTTCGTGAAACTTTGGTCCCAAACACTCATGCTCATGCTCAGAGACAATGAATTCATAAATCTATGCAAGGCTGGGGCACGAGTAGCCATACAAATTTCTTAATAAATTTACTACTGCATAAAGAAGTTGACATTTATTCACTTATGTTATTACTTATACCATGAATTTACCTTATTGATTATAATACATGAAATATCGTGCACTTACATTTTTGTGTCAGCTAAAACTACACAACAAGTCAACGAATTCAAGTAACCCGACAAGGTCCACATATGATCCTTAGCTCAATCAAAGAACCACATGAGCATGAAGACGAACATAAGTAGATTGTGGGCGCGTAAGGATGAAGGCAAGCAAACCGATAGAGATGGATGTAAACAAAACCAAGAATCTACGGACAACTGCTGGTACGCACCAATGGAAGAGATGTCGCATGACCGATGCCGGAGCTTCCATGTAGATAAAGCAATGGTAATGTAATGTAAAATTCGCAGATGTTGTGAGATACAAATTTTTGTTGCCGCTACTACAAACTGTCATACTATAACAAGGGGGCATCGCTGCACACCTGCCAATTGCTACCGCGACGAACCAATGCGATGGGCTTACCCGCTGTGGTAGAGATGCACCCAAAGTTGTAGCATATGGAGTAAAGAAATACATACGGTGGATGAAGATCCACTTATGCTGCGTCTCATCCTCGGAATATGATGGATGAAGATCCACTTATGCTGATTAAGACGAACCTGTATTAGTGCTACCTAACGCTATGTTTTGCTGCCTACCCATTGGAATTGCACGGACAGTACAACAGAGGAGAGCAGATGCAAACCAGTTCAAGGTTAGAGACTGCACCAGCATCACAACAAAGGAGCTACGAAGATAAAGCTTCGATCCAGATACGATGCTCAAGTAGGACTATCAGCCAATACTTACAAAGTACAAAGGACCAACATGACACAATTCTGATGCCAACGGTACAAAGTCCCAAGTACAAAAGAGATGACAATGATGCAAGTAAACCCGATCATAGCTCCATTTCGACGAACAAAGTGATACCGATGATGCAGTTTCTGTGACAAAGGATCATGGCCGACGATGATGCAAAGCCTCGTGACAAAGATGTAAAGCCTAGTTACGAAGGCGTAAAGCCGACGACGGTGCTAATCCCTGCGACGGAGGCTAAGCCAGTCCCTTATTTTTCCACTTTTATGCAGGTCTCACGGGCCATGAGAATTACATAGAGACTGCAGTTCAAGTAATGACGATAACAGCTCAAATCAATGTTGCACATATGTGCGTACAGGGGAGCAAATCTACAACGATGACATAGGCAGTGAAGCTGGGGCAGCAACGAACCTCTTGCGGATCATAAAACAAGTTGATGTCACCAAGATGGTCCAAAGCACGAAGATGATGTTTGCTGCTGATGCTGGGGTACTCAAAACTTGGTGTCAATAATGCTACATGGCTGAAGTGGTGTTATTATAAAGGAAAGGAGATGCTAGTGTATTCTGACAAGCCAAGTATGAAAATCATATATCAATAAGGAAGGGTAAGGTACATTTTTCTATGCAGGAACATTTCAAAATTTCGCTAAAGAATAGGGGCAAGTATTAGTACTTCGACGTAGTTTATTCTTTACCAAAATTTCTTCACAAAGATCACAAAAGACGGACGAAGGATGCACTGACCAAAGCACGGAAGAGCAGGGCGAAGGTAATTTTTCTTAAAGATCGCTCATCATCAACCCTCAAGAAAAGGGACAAATTGTATACACCATAAAATAACTTGACACATGGACGGAGATTACAAGCCGAAGCTGGATACAATAATACAACCGCGCACACCGAATCAGTTTTGAGTCTGCTTAGAAACTAAGCTAAGGATAGTTTAGTAAAATACTTGTAACCATTCACCCTATATAAAGGAACATTATTAGGTTAGAAAGGGGACGGAACCAGCCTCTTTCCTTGACTACTTTTCTCAGAAAACTCCATCTCCGATGGAGCTTCATCACCTTTGTAATGAAATCAATACTTAATAAAACTCACACTATCATTACCCTGTGAATGTAGGCACTGCCGAACCACGTAAATCACTTGAGTAGATGTCTTCTTACTCTTATTGCACCTTATATTTTGCTTATGATTCTTGTTTTTATTCAATTTGTTTATTGTTTTGTTATTTCAATCAATTGGTTGTGCAAGCAAACTATTTGTGTTCACACCTACAGAAGATACGCAAATGAATGTGAATGTTAGTTTTTCCACTGCCAAGCTTCCGTACGATTTTAAAGAAAAAAGATATCCCTGATAAGCGTGCACTCGGTAGCACCTCTTCCATTTACATAAGAGTGCATTTACATTAAATGGAATATGTAATTAACTAGCACCTATGGCATTCACATAAAATGGAAGATATGATTATATGTTTTTACATATGATGATATGTATAAGGTAATGTTCATTTTGTAATTTAGTGTTTTTTATTTAATGGTTGTATTTTCATAAAATGATGTATATGGCTATTACGTTGCCTCAAAAAAAAAACGCATTGGAGAAGAGAACGATGAATACTGCGTGAAGATCTCGGGAAACTGTTATAAAGTAATTAACAATGAGGAAAAATGGAGAAGTTATAATTGTTAAATGGGTATTTAAACCTGGTAGATTTGATGAAACATGATTAGCATTTGATTTACATAATGCTCTCGACTAAGAAAAACTGAGGATCACAAGCTTTTGGTTGGCAAAATCTTTCCGGATGAATATATAACCCCAATAGAATCATAACTTTTTTGCACGAGTAGTGGAGGAAAAAAATACATCTCCTCCTTTTAATGAGAAAAACAAATCTTAAAATTCATCTCTTTGAAAGCCGTCAGATCTCCCTGATTTAAAATTTATACATTGGATTTGAGGAGATTAATTCTGTGTGAACTATTCACCACAATGTTTGGATATAATTTCTATTTATAATTGATCCACTCGATTGAAAATGATTTCGCTTAAATATGCCAATTATTTAGGTTTTATTTGAAATAATAAACAAATATAAGACCTTAAATTTGAAATTGCCCTATTATTTCATCGACTTTTCTTTTTTCTGCGCGGTTCTCACTTTTCCGTCTAAAATTCGGCTACGTGCATTGCACGGACACTATGCTTGTGTAACTGTAATTGAAAGCTGATTCGTTATGAGTCCGACTCAGTTTCAAGATCGACCGACTTAGCCCATGCACCATGAGGGATATTTCGGAAGCCCATCTGCGTCTTGTGACGCATTATGGTTGAACTATAATTTTGGGCATACCAAAATCTTCCAAGGCATACTGAATAAAGACAAAAAAGGTTGTGAAATAGCAAAATCAGATAACCCCTTAACTCAAAAAAATTTTAATGACAAATCTGCCCTTTAGTATTAGTGTTAATAATCTTGATTAATGATTAAATATTTTGTTTAGTGATTAAAATAATTTTCAGAATTATAAGAGTTGTTTAGATGAAAAATTTGAGGAAAAAAAATCTAGGAAAATTTGTGAAGGAGAAAGTGAGAAAATTCTAATTCTTGATTCAATGGAGGATGAGGAGGGTCATCATTCATCTAAAAAACCTAGGAAAATATATATCAACTACAACAATGATCCAGAAATGGCTGATTTCTTAGATTATGAGAATGATTTTACACCCACTCAAATTCAAGCTCAAACTCAAACTCAAACTCAAACACAAACTCAAGATGATGATTTTTATGAGCCAAATCCTGATGATGAAGACATTGATGAGGAACCCAATGCTTCTAATACACAGGTACACTTATATCCTATGCTTAATCTCACTTATATAACTCTCAATTATCAAAAGTTAGGTTTTTTGAATCATGGTTCGGCACATATTGAGGATAACGTATAAGACGAAACCTGTAAATGTTTATAGATCGGCACATAATGTGATTATCGATTCGCCGAACCTTGTTATTATATTCCCTTTCTAGTGTTTAACCTTGTGATATTCTTTGTAGATCGTGCTTGGACCCATGGAAAATCAACCTGATCCAGTAGACATAATTCACGAGGATACCAAGGATCACTAAAATATGAAATTGAAGGTGTCCATTACCCAATCCCAGCACCATTAAAAACAAAGTTCAGCACCTAAAAGCAAAGGTGTTTGCAACACCATAAAAGTGTACTTAAAACTTAAGAAAAAGTGTACCATAAAAGTGTACATAAAATGGCATTGAACCACGACCCCTCTTCTTAGTTGCACGACCACCTCTTCTTCCACCTTGGTCTTCATCTTCCGACGCATCATTACCGGGTTGGACGGTAGCACCACCTTGGCTTGTACCTTCACCAACTTGTCTAGACCTCTTAGTGGTAGGCCTTTGTTCGGGTTCCTCGGGTCATTGTCCTTTGTTGATGATTGCATCCCACTTGTTGATGAGGTATTTTTGTTCTTCCACGGTCATTGGTGTTTTGCAACCAAGTTTGGCCTTCATTTTTTTCGACATCTCCCTACCCACGGAAACCTATTTTTCCATTTGTCAACAACTTATAACCATGAGGTTGAAGACATTTTTACCATAACTAATACATTTTTACATCTCCCTAGCCTCATGAGGAGTGATTGTCATCTATCCAAAAGGTAATTGAAATGTGTAAGTTTCTGGACAAAAGCGCTCGGTAAATGCAGAGGCCGACACACTATCATATTCCTTATGTCCATAATTGATGATAGGCCATAAAGCATTGCGTTGTACGTAAGCAATCACCTTAGGAACCTCTTCATCAAGACTCCATTCTGCTGCCCTTTGGTGTCTCAATACTCGGACTGCACGGTTGTGATCAGGAGTCTCATAAATTTTCTTCGCCCAAGAATCGGCATAACCAATCAACACATTTCCTCCATCTTCCGGAAGACCATGAGGCAAACCATCTGATCGAGGTGTAATTACGTCATCTTCATCAGGAATGTGTAAACCAGTGATCCGTCGATCATCATCGTCCTTCTCTTTCTCGGGTTCTGCCACCTTCTTACCTTTCTTGTCTTTCTTGGGTTTTCCTTGGGGTTGTGTTTCTTGATGAACTTCTTGATTATCATCAACTTCTTCATCTTCAGCTATTCCTTCTTCTAAAATTCCTCCTCTACCTCCCGCTCCCAATTTTTTCTTACCTCCTCCTCTAGGATCGGGAGTTTTAGAAGTAGAAGGTGTTACCTTCATCTTCTTCCTCTTTGTAGCTGCATTGTTCTTGACACAAGTATGAAAGTTATAAGACTAATTCGAACAACAAAGAGATTTGGAAAGCCAAAAACTTGTAAGAAAATAAGAAGGCTCGGCTTACCCGAAATAACACATATGAGACGAATCATGTCTTGAAATTTTTATTAGCTTACACAGAGAGTGGATCGACTCATACCACAAAACAATTATAAGTCGATCCTTTATATTCGGCTCACAACCGATACCGTCGAATAAGCCGAGTCTATAATTATGAACTCAAACATGTATTCGGCGCAACATGATATCATATAAATAAGCCGATCCTATACACTTGTAAAATTTATGAAATTTTAACGATGATATTCGGCGCAACCCTAATACTATCGAATAAGCCGAATCTAGACTTATGAATTGAAACCTTTATTCAGCGGAAAACTAATACAACCATACAAGCCGATTCTAAGCACATGCAAAAATTCTGAAATTCAAACAACAATTATTCGGCACAAAACTAATACTACCATACAAGTCGATCCTACGCACATGCAAAATTTCTGAAATTCACAAAACATATTCGGCACAAAACTAACACCATCGAATAAGCCGATCCTAAATATAAGTCTCCGTGTCACTAAGTTCGGCTCAAAACGGATTTCAGATATACACCGAGCCGTTCATATGCACTTTCAGGGTTCAGTTTCAAGAACAGATCGGCGCACATCTAAGATTTGTTTTGCGCCGAACCATACCCTGTAACCGCCGCAGAAACATGATTTTGACGAATTAAATCGACCAAATCAATCTAAAACATCAAATACGAGATGGGTTTGTAGAACTAACCTTCTTATTCTCATTTCCGGAGTTGGTTCTTCTTCAATCTCTTCTTCCGGTTGATTTTGTGGTTGATTTTGAGTTTGTTCTTCACTCTCTAGATCTTCTTCTTCTTCAATGGGTTGTTGAGTCGATCGATTTGAACGAGATACTGGCTTACGACGACCCATTATATAGATGAGTTTAATCGTCGACTAAATTTTCACGAATCGACGATTAAATTTCCGCGATGAAAAAAAGAAAGGGAAGGGTGAATGAGTTCGGCTGTGGAGAGGAAGAAGAAGAAGGTGAATGAAACTGATTTTAGGTGTAGTTGATTATAGGTTTTGTATTAGGGTTAGGGATAGATTAGTAGTAATTTAAAGGATTTAAGGGCATATAGGTAATTGAACCACCCCATAGGGCACCCCTTATAAGGTCACCAAAGTTAGGATTAGTGCTTTGTATGCCTAAGAAGATTTTGGTATACCCAAAATTAGGGTTCTTATGGTTTACATAGTTACGCGCTCTAGCTAAGCATTTCTCTTTTCATCATAATTCTTGTTTGCTACAGATACATTAGGAAGCCCATATTGAAGTGTGAAAGATAGAAAGACTAACCAGTTTCGCAATTTGCATGTTTATACATATGAATTGAATCCTTAAAACAAAATAACTAAAATCTGATACATGCGACTGTTTTGTATGGCTTATAGTAAAACGTCTATAAAATAATAGGTTTGGGATCACTCTAATCTTATTATTTTTAAAGAGATATTACTTAATCCATAATATATTAATTTATTATTTTATAAATTACATTGTAATTCCATTTTAATTACACTTTTTGTTCTCTTTTATAAATATAATAATAATATATTAATGTAAATAACAATTTTTAATTTCTTTGAATTTGAATTTGAAGTATTGTGGTTCGATACAAAGTACCTATAGTGTGCAACCATTGACTAAATTGACAGAAGTTACTAAATGATGAACCATTGGAAATCGTAAAAACATTAGCACCATAATAGATACAATGCATTACAAACCTGAGAAAATTTAATATGTATAAAAGCTTGGTTTTTATTTTTCTCTTGGAATTATTATTTTATATAATATTTGGACTTATTAATGTTCATGGGGTACTTTGGAAATGTATTATATTATGATATTATCGAATTTATTATTTTAGCACTAAGGACCCGAATCGGGACTGAAATTTTTTATTATTTTAACAAAATTATTATATTATCGAGTATTATATTACAAATATTTTACTGTATTTATGTAAAAGCTTGTCATACTCTCAGATAAAAAAAATGCATACAGCTAACTTTAGTCAACAATGAATTACATATTTGATCATTTTAGGAACAAATTTTAAAGATTGAAATGTTGGAGGCAATTTGAAGAACAAAATGTTAAAGATTGAAATTTTGGAAAACATACTTGAACAAAATTTGAAGATTTAAATGTTGGAGGCAATTGAAGATATAAATGTTACATGTTTCCCTCATGCTTGTGTATGATCTCAAAATAAAAAGTAAAATGAGTTTACCACTAACAAGCTAGATTTACCACTAACAAGATATCGCAGACGCAGGTTTTATTTGTAGGGACTCCAACGCACGAACAATAATAGCTCTATCTCAATCTTTGGGAATTACAACTGCCTTAACCGTTGAAACTTGGGCTATGCTGTTAGCATCAAAAACAGGTACAGAAAGGAAATGGCCAAAAGTTCTCTTTCAGATAGACTCAGAGTACCTTTTGCACTTCATCACATCTCCTTCTTCTCCCCCTTGGCATATCTCAGGGATGATTGAAGAAATAAAGAATAGGATGCAACGGATTCCGCAGACTGCTATACGACACAACTACAAAGAAGGGAATCAAGCAGCAGACGGTTTGGCCAATAATGCAGCAGACGGAAGTTAAATGGGAAACTTTTCAACCAAAATTCGGGACGAGGCAATCCCAGATATTATTAGTCAAATTATTTTCCATGATTCCGTTTAATAAATTACACGCGTCAAATTGTAACCTAATTATACGTTTAATAAATTACACGCTTCAAAAAATAAAATAAAATGCTAGATTTACTCATTTGGTGTGCAACAGAATTAACATGATTACTTTACGAATAGAGCTTTGGATTGTACTATTGTGGGTTTTTATTGATTTTGGAACTGCAGTAGAGGTATGGGAGGATTGCCTAAAATAATTCTCACACCGAAATCTCGAAATGTACCAGCAAACGTTACTAAGTACCTCAGGCAATCAATCCAATTGGTAACCTCTCAGAATTCACGGTTAGCTTTCACCAATTCAAAGTTGGCATGTTTTTTCTGGGAAAGGAGAATGTCAAATACAATCACAATCACAATTTCTAATCATGTCATCTCAAACCAACAACTTCTGGAGAATGTGAATATCACAATTTATAGCAGCAGTAAAATTACACTAGATTACTGATTCAATGCTCAAACGGAATAGGCCAAAGACAACAAAAACAAGTAAGATGAGAAATAGAACGATACATCAGTGTCCGATTCCGAGTCTGAATCCGATTCACTCCCCTCTTCACCACTACCACCACCGTCCGACTCAGCCCCATCTCCACCACCACCGCCTCCGTTACAAGAGATCATCAGTTCCTGGTCTTCATTACCCATTTCATCTATATCCATTGATTTCACTCCATTCTCATTCCTAAACCCAGACAAAAAGAATCAAAATAAATCGAAATCCCTAATTTCATCAGCAAAGTAACGACACCCGAAATTGAAATTGGGAACAAAATCGAACTTACCGATTGTTTTCGCATTCCATGTCTGATCTTCAGCTGTAAATCGGGTGATAAAATTTGGGGAAGCGAAAATAAAAACCCCAAGAATCTAAGATTAGATTATTAGTTTTCGAGTCCGATTCAGGAGAAGCAGCAAATTAGGTGTGCGAAAGTTAGGCTTCACCTAGGAATTTATATGACTTAATGTCGGCTCCCAGTATCCGACATATATCATACGTCATCCAATGGGCTAAACTGCTAAGTAGAGAGCGGACAGATGTAACGATTGGCTGATGAGAAGGCCCATGCCCACTGAATGTTGAGTTTAGTAGGCTGAGCATAATCAACCCAGTTAATTAATTACCGATCAATTTCTTGTTGGGGAAATTAGGGGGAGACCCAAAAAAAATAATATTATCATTGTCAGGCTTACAATTAATTTTGGGTACCGTGACACCCATAATTATTTCTTTGACACCCATAATTATATGAAATTATTAAGAATCAATACATAACTCGTTATGCATACTATTTTTCAGGCATAACTCGTTATGCAGCCTAATTTTTCAGGGGTATAATTGGAAGCGCAACTTGGACATAACATATCTAAAAATCCGCGCCTTGGAATTTTGAAATTTTTATATCGTTGGAAATCTTTTTAAGAGAGCTACACAACGAGTACAAACAACAATATCAAATTTTTGTTTTTCACGAAAAAATCGGAGTTGATCATCATTTTAGGCAAAATTTTCGAAAACTTGATACATAACCATTATGCAGCCACCAAAAAAGATGCATAACACATTATGCAGACGCATAACGAATTATGCAACCATTTTCTCGACTGCCTAACAAAGTTATGCATTTATAACAAGTTATGTTGCCATTGTTTTGGTTGATTTTAGTGCGTACATAAAAAATTGATGCATAATGCATTACGCAACCATATATTCCAATGCATAACAGGTTATGCATCAATTTTCTCGATGTATAATGCATTATGCAGCCATATTTTTCGAATGCATAACATGTTATGCATCGATTTTCACAACTGCATAACATGTTATGCAGATATTATTATTGGTGCATGACAAGTTATACAGTCTTTGTTTTTGTTGGTTCCGATAGTGACAAAAAAGCTGTTGCATAACATGCTATGCAGCCGTTTTCTGGACTGCATAACAAGTTATACAAAAAGAAAACAAAAGAAAAAAACAGCATATAGTGTTATGCAACCAATTTCGAGAACGCATAACAATTTATGCAACAAATTTGTAGATGCATAACCTGTCATGCATCACTATTCACACCTCCATTTTCTTTTAAATTCACGTCACACACACGCCAAACCCATCATCCGTTGCCACCACATTACCGAAACCAGTACATCGTCGCCTACGCTTGACCAGAAATTTGGCCGGAAAGGCATCAAATTCACAGAGACTGGCAGCATTCCGACTGTTGAGCTTACCACTAGAAATGGCAGCTCACTGTCCCTACTAAACTAAACAGAAATTTTTTTTTTTAGTGTAAACGACATAAAAAAACTTGTGCATAAGCACTCATTTACAGCCAGAACATATCCACTAGATGTTCATTCATCCACAAACATCTCTGTAATTCAAGTTCATTATCATCCACTCTACTAACACAAGAGTATTTCAACCCACATCATTCCAGTTGCAATAACCCATTTCTATTATGTAACGCCGAATCAGTTCATGCCTTTACACAACTAAAATCATCACTCACTCACATAATAACAAGCATGAACAGGCTCAAACTTCCTTCCTCTGTAGTTAACAAACCACCAATCATATCTATTTCATGTCTAACTAAGACCCATCTAAATTCCATAATCACAAAACAATTTCGCAATACAATCTTAAAATCAATCAAGAGAAAACTCTCAAATTGAACTCCATATTACCTTTATGTTCTGAATTTGTATCACCTCCTGAAGCGACAACATCACCATGATTTCCTACCAACCCTTGTTTTCTAAAATCCCCTTCAATTTCAGATCCACCACCAACCCTTGTTTTCTCCTCTACATCAGTTCTAATCATTGAAGTCAAGAACAAACCCTTCTTCATCGTAACGGCCAAAGCCCATCTCTAATTCGAGTCAATACCATCTTCATCTTCTCAATCTTCTCCATACCCTAACTGTAGTTTCAGAACACCACTCTCCACATCTCAACCCCCATCCTCTAAATCTTGATACATCCACAATATCTTCTGGATTGCAACACAGATTCAGATTAGAATCGAAATTCCTTGCTGATGTAATTTTTTTCCTGTTAATATGCAACCCTAACCATCACAGAAAACCATCAATTCATCATCTCAATCTTCATAGCAACAACGTACTCAAAACCCCCGTCGATCTCATAGCATATTCATTACCAGCAACAACAAAATATTCTCTTCAATCATCACCAGATTCGGCAGCAGCTTCAACTATCTTTCTGCAACAACACAACCGTAGCTCCATCTACCTCTAATAATCGCTCTTCTCGATCTAATTCAAGTGTTGATGAAGATCTGCAGTTGGGAGGAAGAAGAAAAACGAATTGAAGAAGTAGTTTCCTTTTGAAAAGAGTAAAACAAAATTTTATAAATTATGGGTTTTAGAATAATTTTTTCCCCAAAAATTGGGGCACGCCTGAAGTTTTCGGTCCGTGGGTTTCTCAGTGGAAAAATCTGAGAGAATGAGTCTCACTGTAGTTTTCACTTTCTTGTTTTGATAACTTAATGGATTAGACGATCTATGCTTTGATGCAGTTGGGAAGTGTTTAAACTGATAATTATTTTGCAGCCGATCGAAAATAGAACAAATTGGATAAGATTGGGTAGAAATTAGTTGATCTTCATGAATAACGACTATATATATGTTTTATATACACCTCGTTAATTTATTAGCTAGAAATAACGATTATAGATATGAGATTGGCATTCCGGCTTCGGGGTAAATCAGACTGTGAATAAAAATGAAAATCCATAAACTCAACAGGTTTGATGAAAGTAAAATAATTTTAATTAATCAAAAAAGTCTACTAATTTTCATTTTAGGAGCTTATATAGATAATTCCCTATAGACAAACCCTAAATTTAACCAAAATATTAAAAAAAAATTATTTCTCTAAAAACAAAAGAGTTTCTAAAGGACTCAAAAGAAAAGAAAGTTGGACTCATAAAACGGATTTTTTTCAAAAAAAAAAAAGAATAAAAGAGTAACTACTACCTTTAGGAAATTTTCCTAACTTAGTAAAACTCTTAAAAAATAACTTCTAAACCATCCTAAAATTATCCTAATTATTAAATTCGAAAATTAATTTTTCTCTACTGAAATTATCATTAATAAAATAAAAATTAATAATAGACTTAGTTTGCATAAATGTCTCTCCAACATTCTACTGGTGTTGGAGACGATTCATCCTCGAATATTGCTGGTACCATGTTCTACACGAGTCACTTGATAATAAAAATCTTAGAACACACGAATCGACGCCGCAAACAAATAATTTATATATCGTATCTAAGCATGAGATATGGAGGAAACCCAAAACGGATATTCAAAAAAAAAAATCCCTTTTTAGGGTAGATATTAGATACCATATGACATTTGTATATCAGAATTATCAACAACTAGCTTACTCTCGACCATAGGAAAAGAAAATATGTCACCATCTTTTTGACGCGAAGTAAGGAAAATTTTTCTCACCACAAAGTTTTACTCCTTGCACTCGAAGAAATTTTTTATCAGTAGGTTCATCATCTCCAGGAGCATCATCAAAAATACCGTCAATGTCATGTCGAAATAGTATACCCTTCGACATCTGCCATTATTTGTTCTCATAATGCATTAAAATCTTCTGGAGCACCTCCTCAACCTCGCCCACGACCGATTTGTACTCTTGGTGGCATCGTATCAACCTTATATTCGACATTCCTCAGATACCAACTGGTGCAGTTTAGAAACTGATTATTATTTTGCAGTGTAGTGAAAATAGAATAAATCAAATAAAATTGGGTAGAAATTAGTTGATCTTCACGGAGATATCCTAAAATCTATGGGTTTATCTAGAACTTAGTAATTCACTAAATATAATGACTATAGATATGTTTTTATCTGGACCTCGTTAATTCACTATCTTGAAATAACGACTATAGATATGAGATTGACACTCAGACCTCAGGGTAAAACTATGAATGAAAATCAAAATCAAAATCAAAATCAATAAACTCAGTAGGTTTAATAAAAGTCAAATAAGTTTACCTAATAAAAAAAGTCTAAACATGGAAAAATATTATAAAGCTTATTTCCAGTGTTGATGGTGGTTTTTAGTTTAGGGCGAAAACCGTAAAATTCTATATTTTTGAATACAGAACTCTAATTCATCTTCATTCTGCAAAGAATATAATTGGTGTATTAAAAACCTAATGATGAGATCCTATGCTTCTCTTCATGTATGTATATGACTGTATTTATGAGCTTCACCCACATTAATTCGTAGCTTCACCCATCTGAATTCATAATATATATATGTGTGTGTACAACTTGTATTTACTGGACGACTCAGTATCTACATATACGAAAATTATTAGAATAATAGTGGTGCATGTTACAATATTCCCAGGTATTCCATAATTTTATCACATTGGAAACTCAAGCTCCTAGATGGATTTCCTGTAGTGTCATGCATAAAAGGTACCTGATCAAGAGCATCACAAGCTGTGCTAACAAGACTAAGTAGCCACTATGCTACTTGCAAGAGTAGCAAATTTAATGATTTTTTTCTAACACGCAAAATTCACTTAATTTATTCAATTTCCTGTTGGTGCACAAAATTCGATTATTTGACCTAATTTTGTGTTAACTCACAAATTTAATTGTTTTATCCCTAAAACTGGAGCAAGCACGATATCTCGATTTCCATTGGTCGAAACTAAATCCCGGGCAAGCTATGAACGAATGTATCTTGTGACCGGTGGGTGCAAAACCCTAGCCAAAGTCGAAAAACTGACTTAAGACGGGTGACCATGGGTATCGGTTATCTATACAGGGGTGATACACTGTCGGTATCATACATACGCCTGCTTGACTGAACGTATAATATGAAATAGAACAGATCCCAAAGGTGACGATGATATACTGAGTAAGATCCCATGGAATGTTGGCTTTGTAAACCGATCCATCCCAAATATATCCGTAGCAATTAGGGGTGAGCAACAGATGGTGGATGAAAATTTGGTATCACCCGTGCCAATCCATCAAAATGGAGGATTTGATATTGTCATGCACGTCCAATCAATTACCCATCAGATATGATACCCGCGGCTGAGCGGATTGAATGCTGATGGATTTGCGGATCTAAAAATTTTATAAACGAAAACGGATAAATGTTGAACATGAGTAATATAACTTAATTTTAAAACTTAGGTTACCAAAGTATAAGTAATTAACATAATAATAGTTACACAATGCCTTTCCAACAACCAAAATTACAATATTTATTGATATGAAGATCTCCGTGAATCCGAAATTGATACTTTTGGAATATCATTGGGAATCTTCAATGCTTCTAAATAGCAAACTATATATGTTATCTACCAATTTTCTATAAGAATCTTCGTATATATTTATAATACTAACATACCCTTGGAGTGCGGTTTCCAACGGATGGGTGGTGTTTCACCCGCATACAACCCGTCAAAAAAATTTGTCTCTAAAATTCATTTGTGTCCAATCTGTCGAGAAACGGATCGGATATTCATCCGCCAAAATACAGATTGATTTGGATAAAATCCACGGATTTTGGGCGTTTTTCCTCACCCCTAATAACAACATTGGAAGTCATCCTTAAATTTTTTTTTACATGTTATGATTAGTTGAGTATGGGAAACATGGGTGTTGTGATTAGTTGATAAAATTTCTCATTCACTTTTTGTGTTCACTGACGATAAACCCCAAATTATAATGTGTGAAAAACAAATAGATGGATCATGGATTGACATATTTTACATGCTTATTTTCATATAAATTGGTTTATTTGTATGAGTTAGTTATGTGAAAGGGCATTATAGCCTGAGATTAAAAAAATATCGTTTCTTCAACATTGTTATGAGCTGATAATTTATCGAGTCGTTGCATACTTATTATCTCAAATAAAACATTAATTGAATAATAAGATGATGGAGGAAATTGAGAAATTGTTAAATAAATTTTTGTCTCTTGATTGCATCGAATTTATGTAGGTATGACCGAACAATGGTGGTCGCAACCGTAAAATGTATTGAACAATGGTCGTTGCTAAATTCAGGCAGCATTTACTATCCAATATTGATATAAAATAATTGTTGTTACGTGAATATGACATATGGGTGGCCCACCATAATACATTTCTGTATCAATGCTACTCCAGATTAACCTAGAAACTTCTTACCTCTTTTGACTATTCAAGGATAACGATCGGCTAATTTTACTTGGCCATTAAGGCTTTTGACCTTTCAAAAACATGTGTACTTATCTTAGTTCACCGACTCAAAGTTTATGGCTATAAATAGCCGTTCTGTACTCACTTGTGTGTAGGAAAACTAAGTTAAGAAATAGAAAACTGTGGCATGTTTTCATTCCCCATCTTTATGTGTTTTGTCAAGTTAGTTGGTGCTTAATTTGTATCTCATATAGTACCTTAATACATGTGTAGTTGTCGTCTTCATATAAGCTATGTCAATAGCTGCTGTGAACTAAATTAAACGTAGAGCTATTTCATAACAATTGCTCAATTTTTTGATTTTTGCATATATTATATTCTTTCAGTCATCTTTGAGAAGTCATAAATAATGAATTTTCTTTTGTTTGCTCTAGACCAATTTTGGCGGATAAAAGGAACAGTACCCATAGTTGGATAGAAACAATTGTATATATGAACAAGCCCATAATCTAATCGAGTCAACAAGAACTAAAGTTGACTTGCACAAAAATCCATATGGCCCCAATAAAAGGAACCGTACCCGATAACAATCCATATACAAGACCAACAACAACACCAAATTTTAAATTATTTATAACCAAAAGAAAACGCAATGACTAAACACAACCGACACTAAAGTTAAATGCAACCCAACATTAAAATTCTAAAAATAAAATAAAATAAATTTACGTACGCAAGCCAAACCCCCCTTGCATACTTCCTCGTTTGTTAATTAAAAAAAATCGGAACACCGATAAGTAGTTTTATGATTTACAAAGAACGAAGCCAATTGAATTAACTTACCCAGAGAACTTTTCAGATATTTAGAGTTTGGTTAAGTTAATTCAGTTGCAACACCTGAGAATGCAAATGTTTAAGAAATTTTTATGTAAGCCAAAGATGTCCATTACCAGAACATTATAACTTTATTATTCCATAATTTCCTGGAAAGTAAAGTAAATGACAAAATCAGCTAAAGCTCCACCTTCCCGGGACTAATAATCTTTCATCTTTGTAGGCGGATCAAGAGTAGTTGATATCTTTATACCAAAATGATAGTAAGGCGAATTCCGTAACTTATTCATTTTAATCCTTACCAACTAGAAAATCCAATTTAAATTCGTCTAATACTAAATCCTTTCATCTTCAATTAATAAATCAAATTCAATTTCCTCCACCATCTCACTTCCGAATTCGATTGCTCTTAATTCTCTAAATAAACTGATAATTCCTTTTAGCATGTGGACGTCACTTCTACAATCCTTTTTACCCCATTTCAATAACTACGGACGAAGGAAATTTTAAATAGATTTATATGGTTGCCAGGTTGCTCAATATTCACAAGATACTTGAGCTTTACTTAGTTACATAAAATTGGCGTGAGAATTCAAAATATAATACTCCCATGTAATAGGGAAAAAGCATGAGACATATCACTCTTGTTTGAAGTATATTATTACATAATTAAAGAATAAGCTGGGATGTCAATAATCAATCCAATATTCCAATTAAACATGCCAGAGTTAGCGCTCAGATGTTGGGCAGTTTTCTTGCTTTCATATTAGACAATGAATAACACAATTGAAACATTGATCACTGATTGACTACTATGAAACACAATCTAATTTTTCTCCTCATATATCATTCAGACACTAAAAAAAGGAAACCAAAGAAGATCGTGAGTGTGTGGAATAAAGGATTCAATTAATGGAACCATTTTATTTTAAGCTCTTGACAGTATTACAAATGTGGATAAAGAAACAAATATGACAAATATAAAGATAACTGAGCTGCCAATCCGGCAATGGACTCAGGACTACAAAAAGGTCCTTGAGAAAATGAGGACTACAGGGAATCCATCCATCAAGAAAATAATGGGTTATAGCAATACTACAAATGAAGACATTTGGGTCAGCTTAAAGAATAAGGAGATTATAGAGCTCGCACAAAAAGAGAGGCTCCTAAAATGGTTCAAACTCCGAAAAGTAGATTAACACTACAATCATGCATCTTTTGGACTTCAAAGGAGCAGTGAAGAAGTATGAATAGGCAGAACACATTATGAAGGAGTTTTATGACAAAGGGTTGCAGTTGTATGAGAAAGGAATCGGTGTCTTACAAAAGCATTTTTTTTAATCGGTCAAAAAGAAATTTCATCGGAAAAAGGCACTTAAGGGGTACCTTAACCCAATGATTACAACCGAACAAAAAAAGGAGAACCGAAAGGAGATTCGGCTACCCAAGAAAAAACCACAAAAAATTACGGAAGCCGGTATAATGAATCCCATAGAGAAATCACCGTATTTGCCGTAATCCCTAGCATTCTTGTATTCGATTCGGCCCAAAAGAACGCTTGTAATTTGATATCTCTAATGAGGCTTGCTAAAGTTTTCTTTTTGTTATCGAAGGTTCTTGCATTTCGCTCTTTCCATATACACCACCATATAGAAACCGGGATGTTATTCCATATTCGACTAAGTCTTTCATCTCCCCAATTAAACTTCCAATTCTTCAATGATGTAATGACATTGGGGTCGTATGACCATCCAAAGTAGCACCCTTCGACAAAGTAATCCCATATTCTACGGATTCTCCAATAACCATAAAAGAAGTGCGTACTCGATTCATCATCTTTCTCACAAAAACGACATACAATAGAGACATTCATACTTCTTCTTATAAGTTTATCCGCCGTCATTACTCGACAATGAGAAAGAAGCCAAATAAAGAAATTGATTTTGTGAGGGTACTCATTATTCCAAACAACATTGGTTGGATAATCCGGGACACCTTGATGGTCATCGTCTTTAATTCTATCCTTAACCGTATACTGACCATGATCACTACCAACCTAAATTCGGGTATCCATAACCCCTTCTTGAATAGAGATGGAAGAAAGAAGATTAAATATAGATAACACTTCACTTGTAATGGTTTGAGAATATCTTTACGCCCACCTTACACCACCTTCCCTAACTTCATACATACTAGCCACCACAAACTCCTTGGTCCTTAAAGCTTCATAAGCCAAAGGAAACATATCATATAATCTTCCTTCACCAAGCCAAGCATCTTCCCAAAATCTAGTTTCCTTGCCCGCACCAATCTTGAATCTAATACTTTTGTTAAAGTCTTCAAGCTCTTTATAGATTTTAAACCATAAGCTACATCCTTTTGGTCCTTTGGGTTTGAGAGTTTCCCAACCGGTAAAGGTTTCGCTAAATTTCTCTACCATAATCTTCCTCCACAATGCATCTTTCTCTAGATCAAAAAGCCACCACCATTTCTTTAGCAACACCGAGTTCACTTGCTTCGTTCTACGAATACCAAAACCGCCTTTTTCTTTTGATTTTGTAGCAATTTTCCAACGAATATTGTGAATCCTTTTCTTATTAAGAGCATCATCCTATAAAAAATATCTCACCACTTTATAAAAAAATTTAGTAATGGAGCAAGGAGCAAGAAAAATGGAGAGATAATAAATTGGAAGACTAGACAAGACATTTTTGATGAGAATTAACTTACCTCCTCTTGCTAGTGTTTTCCCATTCCAAGAAGCAACTCTTTTCACACAAGTTTCAAGCATCTTTTCCCATTTTTGTGTTCCCCCCACTTTGTCTCCTAAAGGAAGACCAAGATAGATACTAGGAAAACTAGCATACTTGCACCCCAACATGTTAGCATAATTTTCAATTCCCTCTTCGAACCCGACCCCAAATAAGCAACTCGTAGAGAAATTTATCTTCAATCCCGAAATTAGCTCGAAACAAAGAAGTTGGTAACGAAGGGCATCAACTTGTTCTCTTTTAGCATCAAGAAAAATGATAGTATCATCATCAAATTAAAAGTGATTTGTTTTTGTTCCCCCTTCCTTCACCGAGAAAACCAAAATTTGATCAACTTCTTGTGATTTGGTCATCATACAACTTAGAACTTCACCAACGATGTGAAATGAAAAGGAGAAAGTGGATCTCCTTGACGTAATCCCTTTTCACTACCAAAGTAACCATAAGACGAACCATTAATAAGAACCGAGAACTTTGAGAAAGTTAAACAATTTATAATCCATTCCCTCCAGACACCACCAAACCCCATTTTGTATAAGACTTCGTTTAAAAAATTCCAATTCACATTATCAAATGCCTTTTCAAAATCAAGCTTGTAAACCAACCCCGGTAATTTTTGACGAAGTCTAGAATCCACACATTCGTTTGCTATCAATACTCCATCAAGAATTTGTCTTCCTTTAATAAAGCTAGATTGAGAAGTTAATATGAGAGTAGGAAGATATACTTTTAAACGCTCCGCTAATACCTTTGAGATGATTTTGTACACACTCCCAACAAGGCTAATAGGCCAAAAATCTTTTACTTCCTCCACTCCCACCTTCTTATGGATAAGCGCAATAAATTTGTTTTTCAATGACTTATGAATAACATTGTGGTCATGAAATTATTCGAAAACCTTCATCAAATCTTCTTTTAGAAAATCCTAACAAACAATGAAGAACTTCATAGGATATCCATCCGTACCTGGAGCACGATCAATTCCCAAATATTTAATTGTATTATTAACTTCCTCTTCGCTAAAGGGTCTCTCCAACCATATGCTTGCATTCTCGTCAATACGCTTGAGACACATATTTTTCATTCTTGGACGGTTGTTTGAAATTTCTTTAAACACTAACTCAAAATGATTTGCAATACCCATCTTGATTTCATCTTTGTTTCCGGTCCATCGTCCATTGATATGAAGGTTATTGATGTTGTTAAGAGCTCTATGACACTCCACCACACGATTAAAATGTTTGATGTTTCTATCTCCATCTCGAAAATATCTAATTCTTGACTTTTTCCGCATCATTATGCTTTGACGCTGATGAGCCACGTCAAATTTTACTTTAGCCTTCACAAGCATGTATTCTTCAACTTCAGTAAGACCCCTTTCATCATCGAGTTCATCTAACTCTTTAAACTTGGTAAGTGCCTTGTTGATAGCCCTATCAATGTTCCCAAAGATATATCGGTTCAACACCTTTAATTTCTCTTTTAAGGCATTTAACTTATTTAAAAAACATTCACCCGCCGTACCTACAAAAAAAAAAAGACTCCCACCATTCTTTCATTAAGGTGATTATGTTAGTTCCATCAAGCCAAGCTAATTGAAAACGAAAAGGGTAAGCACCCCAATCCGAATCCAATGAACATAACTCAATGGGAAAATGATCCGAAAAAGGTCTTGCGAGGCGCTTGAAAATGATATTTGGAAAATGATCTTCCCAATCCGGAGTGAAAAGAAAACGATCGATCTTGCTCTTCTTGTTAGGATGCCTACTCCAAGTGTACTTTGCACCCGAAAGAGGCAAGTCCACAAGGTCCAACTCATTACATAAGTCATTGAATAGTTTCATAGAATTCGAAACTCTACAACAACCTCTTCTCTCCGCCATGTATCTTACCACATTAAAATCTCCACCAAAACACAAAGGAAATCCATCCCAATAACCATGCAAGGTAGTTAGCTCCATACGAAATCTCTTCTCTTCATTCACGTTGCAAGGGCCATAGATACCAATTAAAGCCCCACGAAAATTATCCTCCAAACTATGACGAGATATACTTATGGTAAAAATACCTTCAACAGAGTCATCTACTTCAATCATATCCGAATTCCATATCAACTAAATTCCTCACGATCTTCCATAAGAGTTTAATGCAATCCACTTACATGGAGTCGCACCCCAACATTGTCGCACAATATCGTCGGTACAAGCACTAAACTTCGTCTCTTGAATCATAAGAATAGTAGGTTTCCACCATTTCTTTTTTAACTTGGAGCGCTTGTCCGAGTCTCCAAGACCATTAACATTCTACGAAATTATTTTAAACATTTTAACAAATGGCAACCCATTGAGCACAAAACCAAGACAACCAAACATTAAGTTTTAACACCAACCAAACATTAAGTCTTACAAAAGCATCTGGAATTGAAGTTGCAGAAATTGAAAAACCAACTCAGATTTGTGAGTGGAGTATCGGATGGAAAGATCAAATTACACGGCAGTGAATAATAGCATTTGGTTGAAAGTGAAATGATAGAGTTGGAAAAGGATAGATCTGGAATTCTCGGAGAACATTACCAGAATGGGAAGTGGAATACAGATGGATGTGCGGATATGAAATCCTTTAAGACATGGTTGTCTGGTCGCTATCCTAACAGCTGCTTTCACTTCATACTTGCCACTTTTGAGTTTTGAGTTCTTGACAATAATACACTTAATACTCTTGAACAATGGATTAAATTGGCTCATGTTCTTTATATATCCTGTGTTTCCAGATGGATGTAGAATTTGGTTTATGCATGGACTTCAAAATCGAAAATCATTATTGTTGTCCCGAAGAAATTCAGTAACGTTGTATGTATACAATACATTTGACATGAAATATGTTTGTCACTGCTTCCAAATGCAAAAGAAAAACACATCAATTTGAACTAATACTAATGCACAAGATTTTCATTGACAACGTAAAAGAGTGTACTACTGAACTCGCTTCCCAAATTAGCTCATAATTCACCTTCCAACCATACCAATTTTTGATAATTGACTTTTTCAGTACATACAAATGAAATACAGATAAATATATATGGTGTAGGAATATAAGATAACAAATGGTGGTAACAGTGTAACTTTTATAGCAATATATAACTGAGATTTGTCTATATTAAGTGTTCGCCAATCGTCATACTCAAACTCCTAAAAGCTCCAATAAGTTATGTGATGACAAAATTTGAAAGTTTATTTCTTTACTTAACTAATCCAGCTACAGGTCGCATCCTCCCCCATTGAATTTATAATCAAATAGAATTGAACAAAGCTAGTGGGTGAAAAATAGGAATGAACTTGATATGGCTCTAAATGATCACTGGCGATATCAGAAGATCTGATTGGAACAGAAGGACAGGTTACTTGTAGGTTATGAAAACATAGTCTTTTCTATCATCTTTCTAGCTCTTCATTGTTGGAACAGTAACAAAACATTCTTATGAGGAACCGGCAGTTGTACCTGGAGCGACACCAATAGTACAATTAGCAGGCATGCTTTTAAGAAAATTATAATCTTCTCTAACAGCTAATATAATAATCTTAAAGCTAGAATTAGAACTGACAGGTTCATTTTTTATGATTCTTGTTCATGGTTTGAGTCAAGAGGATAGAAGCAATTAATATAAATGACAATATATGATGAAAGTTCACAGCAACTCATTGAGGAAAATTCAACAATAGTTTAAACAGTCGAACAAAAGGTAGCTCCGATCCTTACGATATATTACTGACATCCCGGACGGTTCAATTTTCCAAACCCGCAACTTTGACGGTTTGGTTGCGGGTGACCCTAATCCGCAACCGTCCGTCCGTTGCACACCCCTAACTGCTTCCACGATGGAGCCCGGAGGACCAATGAGTTTGAGAGTATCAACAGATATGAAGACATGGTGACTTGCGAAGAAGAAATTTAGGTTTTTGAGAATTTAATTTGTTTGTTTTATACTATGAAAAGGGAAGAAGTATATATATATATATCGGGTGCAAGAGTTTGCGGCGTTTATAGTTTCTCGTAAAATTGTTAAGTGAAAACTACCACCAGACCCAATTCTCAGATTTTTTCCACACTCAAATCCACGGTCGGAAAATCTCATGCGCACACCCATATATTTGAAAAAAATTATTATGAGACCCATTTTTTTTTAAATTAAGTTTTCTCGGAGATCGCTTTTTCTTTCAATGGCTTTCCTTCGAGAGAAAGAGAGATTGGATTTTTAGGGCCTGAAAAATTGAGTAGAAGATGAGATTTGCTACTGAGAGATTGAGATTTCTGGGTTTAAAGAGAAATGATTCATTTAAGAAGATGATAACATAAATTCTCTTTGCTCAATACCTCTCCAATTATCAAATATTACATCTCCTTCTTACATACTCTCTTGCCCGTTATATATGAAATTACATAGCAGATGAAAGCTAATAAATCCTTCTTTCTTTCCTATTGTTTTGGATATCTTTACGCGATCTTATCTTTACACTGATATTAATAATTCAAACTTCTTCTCGTTGGTAATATCACACTTCTCTTGTGAAACTTATCATTTTCGACTATTATATGAGCAAAAAATTGTATCCTTGAATAAAGTAAGATGGTTCCTGATATTTTTTAATCAAATAAATTTATTTTTCTGCACTCATCATAGTTTGAGCTTTCAATGAAATACAAACCGGTGGTATTATAATTATTCACTTTAAATACATCTTATGATCACATCTACAGTAGAATCGATAAATCTCCAATACGGAAACCACCATTTCTCCTTTTTTATAAGCATCACAAAGAATAGACCCCAAAATCCCAATATAAACCCCAAAGAAATAATACTATACAATATCAATTTCTCATTTGTATCTTCTTGGTAATTTTCTTGATCATCTTCTCGATCGTCTTTTTTATCGTCTTCTTCCACTTCACAAACATTCTTTGTAGGTTCTCCACACAAAAATGTGTTCCCAACAAAAGCCCAGCCATCACCGCCCAACGTGCTAAAGTGAATCCCTTTTGGAATTTGACCACTCAACTCATTATAAGATAGGTTAAAAACCCCAAGAGAGTCCAGTGATGTTAACGATTGTGGGATTTGCCCAGATAGTCTATTGAAACTTAAGTCCAGGGAAGCTAACTTAGACATATCTCCAATACTCGCAGGTATGTTACCCCAAAAATGATTGTGGGACAAATTGAGCCTTGCAAGTTCGCTTAACCGACCTATCTCTGTTGGAATGTTACCATCAAGCATGTTGCGTGATAGATCCAATCCCGAGGTGTAACTGTATATTTTTTCAAATTGCAACATGATCCCATTGATCACCATCTGCAATTGAATGTCATACACATTCATAAGAGATTGAGATACGCCTGTTAAATTCATCCAGTAGCCTCCTAATTGCTTAGGAATATGGCCGGAGAAATAGTTGTGCGATAAGTCCAAAATTTGCAGTTGATTCAAATTATTAATTTCATCAGGAATTGATCCATTGAACTTGTTTGACCTTAAAGAAATGATACTTAAGAGAGAGTATTGTGCACCAAATAGTTCAGTGGGTATACTTCCTTCGAATTGGTTATTCGCCAAGTTAAGAACTACCAACGAAGGTAGTTTACTGATGAAGTTGAGAAGAGTACCATCGAGATGGTTGTCCTGCAGTTGAAGATAACCCAATGATTCTAATTTTTCAATCTCATTTGGAACATTTCCTGTGAGATCGTTGCTCCCAAGGTTTAGTGATTGAAGATGCTTACAATACCCTAAGGTATTTGGTATAACCCCTGAGAATCTGTTGTTTGAGAGGTCAACTATTTGAAGAGAAGATCTTGAACTTTTTGAACATATAGAAGAGGGAATTGAACCCGAAAGTTGATTCCCAGCTAGATTTATGACGACACAATTAGATAGTCTTCTTCCAACTTCTATTGAGATTTTACCACTGAGTTTATTATTCGATATATCAAAAGAAAATCGGTAGAGGACCGTTTGAGGTGGAAGAGGCAGAGGACCGTAATGTTGGTTGTGCGATACATCAAATGAATCGAGATTTTTGAGTTTTGAGATACAAGAAGGGATAACTCCTGTCAGGTTATTATGAGACAAGTCCAAAGACTTTAGATGACTCAATTTACATATGAAAAGAGGGAAGAATCCTTTTAGATTGCAAGATTTCAAAGACAGAGACTCTAGTTTGAATTTAGAGTACAAACTGAAATTTTGATCAATATCTACAGTAAGCCTATTTGATCTCAGATCTATGGCTATTAGGTTTAGATCGTTAATCAGAGATTTCAATGAAACGCTTCCCTCAATTGAGTTATTATAGACAGAAAAAACTCTAAGATTATGAAGATTCGATATGCAGCTTGGTATGGTTCCTGTTATATTATTACTTCCTAAATCAAGTGTTCGAAGAGAAATAAGCTCACATATTGAACTTGTTATGGATCCTTGGAAATTATTATCAGACAATCTCAGAATAGTTAGGAATTTTAGTTTGGATATTGATTTTGGTATGGATCCTTGGAAATTATTGTAAGACAAGTCTAGATTGGTTAGGAGCTTTAGATTGGACATTGATTTTGGTATGGATCCTTGGAATTTATTGTAAGACAAGTCGAGATTAGTTAGGAGCTTTAGATTGTAGATCCAAGAAGGCAAAGATCCTTGAATTGAACAACCAGCAGCATCAAGACTGACCAACATCGGTGCATTTGAAATTGATCCGCTTATATTAGTATATGATATGCTGAGTTTTTGAAGCTTAGGCCACTGATGTTGAAACATCCTAGTTAGATCAGGATTAAGACGAGGATTATCACTAACATCGAGCACTTTCAGCTGAGGAAGATAAGGTACAGAACCTTGTAATCCACAAGTAGACAAGTAGAGATTAGAAAGTGAAGTTAAATTCGCAAGTTGTACTGGGATTCGGGAATTGAGTACATAATTAGAATTCATATTAAGAGAAGATAGAAAAGAAAGATTGTGAAAATTGGGAAAAGTTGTGTCATATATTCTGCAATATGAGAGATCAAGATCTCTGAGATTGGAAAGATGAGATATATGCTCACCCAAAATTTCTTGTGAAAATGTATGCAGATCAATATCACTCAAATTTAACACCTGTAAATTAACTAACCCTCTCACCCATTTTATAGATGGTTGTAAGCCATCATTCCAAGATAAATCAAGGTAATGTAGAGATGAAAGGTTGTTAAACTGTGTTGAAATTGATGAACCAATGTTGGAATGGGAGAGATCAAGATGAGAAAGTTTTGTTAGATTAGAAAGCTGGAGCGGAATTTCTGTTCCCTGGAAATCGTTGTAGGCAAGATCAATATACTCGAGATGAGGAATTCTAAAAAGGGAAGGAGGGAAGTTACCTGTTAGTGAAAAATCAGATCCTCCGAGGTTATTTTCATAGACTGTGTTTCGAAGGCTGACGGAGATGACCCGAAAAGAGTCATATGAACATACAACTCCGAGCCAATTACAACAATTTTGATGTTGGTAGCTATCTTGCCATGATGCCAAACGATTTGCAGGGTCTTCCAATGAGGATTTGAAATCAAGGAGAGCACTTCTATCCTGTTCATGACATCCATGACAGGTTAGTGTGAAATGAGCCGTGCTGATCAATAAACAGAACAAAAAATGAAGATTGATGACAAGGAGGCGAAATGATATCATTTGAGTAGTCTTATTGAATGAATTCATGGCTAATTGATAACTACTCAAATGTGCAGAATGTTCAATGGTATGGAGTGGTACTTAAAGTCTAGAACTTGACTTGGGTAGTCACACATGAAATTATTTTTCTGTGTAGGTAACATCGTAGTGACGTTACCTACAGTAGTGTCCATTTACAATGAATCCATGTATGTGTTTGATAAAGTTTCTTTTAGAGATAAGATCTGATATTCGAAGACTAACAGGTGCAGTCAATGGAGGAAAACATGAATCATCAGACTCATGGGGTCGGGAATACTATTTATTTTCCAATTAAGACAAATTGGGATAGAATAAGTCTGAGTCTCCATTTTTAAGTTTGATTTTTTTTTTCTGTTTGGATTTTTTTTCTTTGTTTTCGAGATGACTATTAAAGTACTGGTCTGACTCGATGGTACAAAAATCAACGCTATGGTCAATGAATATGTTTCAAGGTCTGATTTTTCGTGGAATTCAAGGGATTGTGAACTGAAATACATATTTTCTAATCTGTTCGTAATTTTGAAGGCTAAATTAAAATTGTAGTATGTGAAGGGGAATGTGAGGGCAGTTGGTCTCATGGCCTATGGTGGTAGCTCTTGAATGAGTTTTCAGTTCTTTAACTCAAGAAAGTCAGAGTGATGTTAAAGACTGTGGGATTTTCCCTGATAATCTATTGAAACTTAAGTCCAAAGAATTCAAATTAACTATTAATTGATGAATTTTATTTTGAAAATCAATTATTTGATGAATGTTTTCTTGTTCTGATTTTTTCTTTCATTTGTTAATTGTATGAAACCCACCTATTCAAACTCTAATCCTCTGATTCATGAATTTTGTTTAGATATTATTGAGGAGAGGAAAAAACCAATTTGTGGCGATTCCGAATCATGGCACTTGCAAAGAGCGATTGAGTGACCTGGTTAGATCCCCACCGAGCCAATTTTCATGTTTAGAAACTATGAACAAAACCATAGTCTAATTAAATTAACCATGAATGAACCAAAAATGTATAGTAGACTTACACTACAATCCATATAGCACCACCAAAAGGAAACAAGAAGAGTACCCCATAACATCTCCAAATTGATCCTTCATACTTAACAGCAACCATAACAAATTTCAGAATAACATAATCTCTAGTTACTCAACTGCAGATCGAGTCCAAAATAAAATTGGAAGGGACTAAGATTGAATTGATTTACCTGATTACAATCTCTTGGTTACGCTTTCATGAGGCGGAAAATCACTTGAAACATATGTAGACCCTCTAATGCTAATAGAATAGGTAATATAATCTCTACTCTAGTAGGAAAAAGAGAAGAAGAAGAAGAAGAAGAACCCGAGTGGGCATATGATGAAGATATTGAATCCTTGTGAGAAAGACATTTAGGTTTTTGATGGCCTATAAAAGGATTATATATAGGGTGCAAGAGTTGATGGCGATTATAGGTTCCAGAAAAATTGTTAACCCTAATAATCCCGGTTAACTAGTTCACGGCAAAATTGTTAACCCTAAACAATCCAGGTTAACAACATGGGACGAAACCGCCTATAGGCTATAGCATTCCGGTGGCAGTTTTGGCGAATGCCACAGCCCACGCTATTACAACTCCAAATGCACCTTATACTTTCTAGCAGTTCACCAATGAAATACAGTAACACGCGTATACGATCCCTGAAGATGTCACAAGGAACCTGGAAGAAAAAAAGGATCTAAAACTACATTAGACTATCTAGAATAAAATCATATTCTGCTTGCTTAACAGAGCATAAAGGTCATTGCTGCATGATAAGTCACTGGTTACCTCACAAATATTCATTGATCCAAAAAAGACAAGTCATTTCAGAGATATGCGAGTATAATTAAGACTAGATTTGTGCCCGGTTTACCTTAACTGGGCATGTAACCTGTATTACGCACTGGGCATATTTCATAACAGTTTTGAAGTAGATGCTGAATTAAAAAACAACGAAATGTTCATCTAAATGGTGACACTAATGGAAACTAATGAAAAAAAAAATTCATTAGAATTTTTTCCACATAGGTATTGTAAATACATGTGCCAAATGGTTTCAGGTACCAAAGATTAAACACATATATACTAACTAATCCAGCTACAGGTCGCATCCTCCCCCATTGAATTTATAATCA
Organism: Papaver somniferum; assembly: GCF_003573695.1. Classification (NCBI taxonomy): domain Eukaryota; kingdom Viridiplantae; phylum Streptophyta; class Magnoliopsida; order Ranunculales; family Papaveraceae; genus Papaver; species Papaver somniferum. Next base: position 617,724 of record NW_020650971.1, on the reverse strand, counting down.
AATAGAATTGAACAAAGCTAGTGGGTGAAAAATAGGAATGAACTTGATATGGCTCTAAATGATCACCGGCGATATCAGAAGATCTGATTGGAACAGAAGGACAGGTTACTTGTAGGTTATGAAAACATAGTCTTTTCTATCATCTTTCTAGATCTTCATTGTTGGAACAGTAACAAAACATTCTTATGAGGAACCGGCAGTTGTACCTGGAGCGACACCAATAGTACAATTAGCAGGCATGCTTTTAAGAAAATTATAATCTTCTCTAACAGCTAATATAATAATCTTAAAGCTAGAATTAGAACTGACAGGTTCATTTTTTATGATTCTTGTTCATGGTTTGAGTCAAGAGGATAGAAGCAATTAATATAAATGACAATATATGATGAAAGTTCACAGCAACTCATTGAGGAAAATTCAACAATAGTTTAAACAGTCGAACAAAAGGTAGCTCCGATCCTTACGATATATTACTGACATCTATTTCCATGGAATACTAATTGAATTATGCCCACACAATCCTTGTAAACTGAGTTATTTAATTAAGTCGTGAATCTTCAATATTGTTATAAAAATTTAACTGTTTCGTTAAGCTTAACCTTTTGATCTGAAAATTTCTAAGTTTGCATACTTTACTAAAACTAATATAACTAATTATATACGATAGCTATGGGCGTTGAAAAGGTATACCTGGAATCATTAAGGCTGAAGATGGAATGCTGATGAAGTTGGCGTTCAAAGAGATTGGTTTGGCTTGTTCTTGAAAAATTAGCACGGCATGGATGATAGTCTACTTGAAAACAACATGTTATATGTCAAATATATGAATGCCGAGTAAATGTATAAGTATATGAGTGTCGATACTACCTTCATAACCTCATGTCGACCAAATCTGAATGAAATTCATAAATTTTAACACAATTTTGTATGCATTGTCAGGTTTCATCTCCAACTCCAAGATACAGTACCCTTAGGATCAAAGATGCCCGCAAATCCTGCCTGCACAATAAAAAACAGATTACATAAATATCATTTAATTAGCATTACCCATTTTATCAAAAACTACCACATTCAATCTCACTCAAAGTAGATTAGTGAGTTACAGTTACATACTGTACGTACAATAGGTTGTCTAATACTTTTTTTCAGTCCTGAAATTGCCGCACACCTTCAGCAGAAACACGATTAAAAGGGGGCAATAAAGTAAATTGCAACTTTGAAACATCAGAGTGCTTTATATAATTTGTAATATGCTATGAAATGATTTGTGATCCTACAACAGACTAAATGCCTAATAGACAAAATGAGAAAAAACCAATTAGCTAGAGTAAACAAATCCATTTTTATATTTTACCTTGTCACTTATAGCATAATCTTACTATGCTAAAGAAAAAAGCAAAAGGAAAAATGCAGTTAAGGCTGAATATGCTCCCATGATGCGGTGCAATGAAAGGTAATTAAATGTAATGTATGAATACTTCCAAAAAAAAAAATCTTCATAAATCCCCATCTAATAACAATTCGACAAAGACTCTGAGTGCTTCTTTTTACCTAAAGACTTTCCAAGAAAATCAACTATCGGGAAAAAACATCATTGACGACACAAGATAAGAGTTGCAGTACCCCTACGACAACTCCATTTCATGCATTGTGGAACGGGGGTATTGTAGAAAGTCCAAGTTTTTCTACAATGGATGACAAGTGTTGTAAAGGGTGATGTGATTCATGGTTCGACAATAGTTTGTCAATGTTGTGATTCTCTTTCGATTTTTTTTGATAACCTAACACAACTCTTGCTTGTATTGTAGAACAATCGTGGAAAACATAAGTAGTATATCGTAGAAACATATACAACAATAATTACCAGTATTATGAATAATATTTGCACAACACTTGTATGAATTGTCGAACTATCTTGGACAACACCTGGTTATGTCGTAAAGACATTTTTCACAACCTTTGGTATGTGTAGTTGAAATATGGAATACAACTCTTATTAGAAGTTGTGTGCATAAAACTATTTTGAAAAAAAAAATTATAGCTGAAACCGAATTGCATGAATTGCCGAAAGTATTTCACATTCACATTAACATGCCAGTGTAGCACATTTACATTCATTCAAGTTAACCTACCACTCCAATTGCATTACCTAGCTAACTTCAAATCACCTTGTATGAAAGTGTGTTGCTCAACGAAAGAAAATAAAATGATAGATTCTTTGAACATGACTAAAAATATCATATAAATCGTAAAACACAGATATTGGCCTTCCCTACAAATATGACAGTAGCATACACGTTCCAGCATGGTAGTCTGGGTTACATTGCTAAATGGAAATGATCCGTTTTTGCTGCACACTCTCTTCTTGGTAAACCTAACACCGATTATGAGAAACATAGTGGTAGATGATACCGTAGAGGCACTGGCTTAGACATGAAGTGTCGTAGTTCTCAACGAAAGCCTACAGGAGAAGAGTGTCATTTAGCAATACAAAGTAACAGTCAAAATTTTATAATACAAAGTAACAGTCAACCTAAGAGTGTCATTTAACAATACCTTACACTGAAACTAACCTTTCCAAGTCCTAGAGAGGGTTCACCGTTAGGTTGTGGACGGGGGATGACAATATTCATCAATGTACCTGCAATCGCAAAATGTACGAGTTAGAAACAAATTATTCTGAAGGTCCAAAAGTGTAAACTAGTGGTTTTATTGGGGCGTGAAATCAAATATTTCCAAAGGCTGCGAAACACAAAAAAAAACAAAAGCTCGAATATAAAAAACAAAGACTTTAACTTACCAAATTTTCCACCTTCTACCCTCATATCTTCCAAAATATCTTCATACTCTTCATCATCTTTAAGCTCATCTGCAGTAACCACCTCTGTCAGGCATACGACCTTGGTAGCAATGCCACCTCCATTACCACCACCTAGACCACCTCCGGTTTGGAACAATTGCCTCTGCCAAAGAAAACAAGAAAACTCATTAGTAAAGAAACAATAAAAGATATCAGTAGCAAATATTTATATATTTATCGTATATACTGGAAACTAAGATAAATATAAAGTGTGTTCCACTAACCTGCCACGCGACCTGTAGTTGTGCCTGTATTAAGACGTTTCCTGCTCAGGTTTTAGCTGAGCGGTGCCCAGGTTCGCTCGTCTAACAGTAAGAGTTTTATCACCCATTTAGAGCAGCACAAGCAATATCTGTAACTGAGAGATCCTAGTAAACGCAGAAGGCGTATCCTTTAGAGTTCCTTGTTTCCCTGTCCTTCACCAGATCGAAACCACGAAGGGGACCAAAAGATTCAAGCAACTCTCTAATCTGTGCTTCTATGAAGTAATATGGGAGCCCAGTAAGTTGCTTGCATATACAGAAACAACATGTTAAAAATTCAGCTTAATCCGATATATGGATAACCATTGAGAATATGTTGTTCAGGATATAAATTCTGCAGAACGTAGTCATAGATTATGCAATCTTGGCAGTAGTAAACAGGACCTGATCATCATGCAATTTTTACTGTATATAAAGAGATGGATAACTAATTAATAGCTAAAGGATTCGCATATAACTGCATATACGAGGTTTTAGCAGATAATGAAGATATATATCTGTAAACTTCTCTAGTTCGATCCATGTTTTCCGAATCAAGCTCTTCGTACAGAGCATAATTGATCCTACACAAGAACAAATTTTGCCCATCAAGTCATCCCCTGTTGTCCACTGCACTACACAACCACCATTCCAGACATCCTCCTCAAAGCATTAATTGCATCAACATCTGCATCTTGACAACCTAGCGATGGAAGCAGCATCACAGTCACGGCACCAATATCCTAAGCCATTATCCTCAAATATATCAGCTGAATCCATCTGAGCTTTAACTGCAGTCCATTCATGTGCTACTGCAACAGCTCAACACCACCAGTTTCATGAGACATACATTCCCTTCTTCACAGCCATCATACCAACATTCCCCATTACCATTTCACATCACTCCATTCATCTTGCTTCCAAATGTCCTAACATACAACTAGGTTCGCAGGCCATTCATTGTATTGTGGCATCTCCATCACCAACTGCAATCCCATTTTTATCACAAGACTCAGTTTCAGCCATATTCATTTCAACTAAGAAAAAATACAAGAAAGATAAGCTGTAACTGTAGGATCAGTTGCTTGCAACTCTACCTGAATTCCGTCAAGCTCTCTCTTGAACCTCTCCTATGAACTCGCGTAAATCATCTTGGTCCTCACCCTTGTGGTATCATGAGACCTTCAAAACACAATAATGAGACAAAGGTTACTCATAGTTCTAACCCTGACCAGAATTCCTATCAGACAACAAAAAACACAGTTGCAAAAGTTATCAATAGATGAAGAAAACCTTTCTCTTTTGGCAATTCTCATAGCTTTCAGCTGACTCGCCAAGCTTCTCCAGAATAATTTGCTTTTGCTTATCCTTCTCTTCAATTTTGTACACAACAAAACGGAAAGTCCTTTTTTCCTTCAATTCCAAAAACCTTTGTTTGCAATCATCGTGCACAGCAATCTCCGACGCTGCATTATTCTAATACAAAAAATTCAATCCACAATTCAAAATCAATACCAATCCACTATACCCACATACCAAAATCAATACGAATCCAAATACAGGACCAACAAGAATAAATACCGAATACAAATTCCAACCTCCTCTCCCATTCTTCTCCATATGTTCCTCTTTCTCTTCCTCCTCCACTAGCACCACCTCTAGGTCTAACTCAGGCGGTACCTGAAATTGCAAATCAAACACCATTATGTTAAAACAATGACAAAGAAAAAAAAAGTAAAAACACAAAGTGAAAAATCCCAAACATTATACACAAATAATACTTACAATCCAAATATTTTCAACACCACCAAGTACAGTGATAGACACATTTTGTGTCCAATTTGTTCTCAATACTATATATTGTTGGCACTCGATTTTGTACTAATTTTGTTATTTTATGTATTTGTAGGTATTTTTTTGGAAATAAATATTTTAAGAAAATTCGGCTCGAAAAGTTGATTTTGGCACCCGGAGGACACGTGTTATTCGGACTCCCAAGTTTGGATAAGGGGTAACCTATTTACTAAGGGGCACCCCCAGGTCACCCCAAAGCATCTGCTATTCGCACCCCAGTCCAGGATAAGGGGCACCTTCTTCAACAATTTGAAAACTGAAAATTGGCGGGAAAATGTTCACAGTTCAGGAGAATTTTCGATCGAAGAAATGAAGTAGTGGTAGGTCGATTCAATGGCTGAATTTTGGCAGAAAGATGTGATTTAGCCTAAGGAAGATATTTTGGGTGTCGAATTCGATCGGAATTGGCTGGAAATATCGATTTAATTCTCGAGCTCAAAACAGAGCTACACGGAGTGAACACGACCTGTACACGGTGTTGTGTGTGTTTTGGTTGTGCATGGAAGTGTTTTGGAGGAGTTGGATGACTTATGAGGCATGTATAAGGCTTACTAGAGCGTTCAGGATCAAATTTTACGTGTGAAATTCTAAATCTGGTAAGAAAATATTCAAAAATAATGTTATTCACTGCCGAGTAAAGACGAATTATTTGGAGTTATGGCGAGGGATTTCAGCGTGTCTTTGAGTATAAATATGATCTTTGGGCCTACTAGAATGGTTGTCGAGAGTTTGGGGAGGTTTGGAGGCGAGCAGAGAGGCGCAGGAGGAGTTGCAGAGAAGTTACCTGCTGCTGCTGCTGCTGCCATTAACACGCCTGAAGAACACGAAGAACACACTTACCAGAACAGTCGTTTCTTAGCAGTCTTAAAACAGCAGCGACAGCGACAGTGGAAGCTAAGTATCGTTGTTTCTGTTACAGCAGTGGTAAAGTATCATTGTTTTCTGGACGCCTTATGTTCGTCGCAGATTCACTGTTTTAGTTCTTCTTTACCTTTTAATCAACTTTTTGAGCTATAAAAATGTATTTTGAGAACATGATTAATATGAGTAGCTAAACCCCAACATTGGGATGATGGAGGAAGCCGTTCTTTACGCATATGATAATTATATTAATTCTTTTTGACTACTTGCACTTTTTATTAATCGATTTATGATTTTTCTTAATTGGTTGTGATATCGTATGATGATGTATGCTTGGTCGTAGTGCTTTTGATGCGTCATGCTAGTGATATACAATAAATATTCTAAAAATCTACCTTGGCAAAAATGAGAGTCCTTATGATTTGAGCTATAATTGTTTCGAATAAATATATGAATTGTGTGAATGATTAATGGTGGAATCCTGAGTCCTAGTGTCTCTTGATCCTGTGACAAAAATTTTGTATATATTTTTATTTTCTAAAAAAAAATTATCCTTCACAAGTCCGAGAGATTGAACCTCATTACTACAACCACGAAAAATATTTAATCATTTTGGCGCCGCTGCCGGGGACCTGTGCTTAGGTAGAATTTTTTTAGGTTTATTATTTTTTTTCCTTTTTACGTTTCTTTTTGTCTTTGATTTGCAGGTTCGAAGTGGAGTACTAAGGACCTTGGAAGGAAAAGCTTAAAGCGAAAGGAGCGAAAGAGGAATTTTTTTTTTTTGTTTTATATATAGAAAAGAGAGAAAAAATAAGAGAGATTTTTTTTTTATATATATTTTTTTTTTAGGTTATTTTTCTTTTGCACTTTACTTTATTTGGACTTTGGACTGGACTCTTGGACTTTATTATTATTTTTTTTAACCCTACGGAAGGGTATTTTTATTAAAAAAAAAAAAAATTATTATATAAACTGTGTGCAGGGAAGGACGACGATTACTATATCGTCTCGGCCCCTCGGGTTCGCACACGGCATAGGAGTCGTGGCCCGAGTCGACGACAACGGTTCATCGCCCGTCTGGTACGGGAGGTAAGTCCAACCGAAACACCCGCGAATCTCCTGCAAGTGGGTTACTGTCTGCCTTAAGGTGATAATTGTTTGAGGACGAACCGGACTGTCTTTATTTTCCTAGTAAAGGGCAAGGCCTTGCCTAAACAAGATAAGGGTTCGGATTTCATCACCGTTCTCTTCTTGCCCGCCTTAGGAAAACGAAACCGAACGCGAACCTAAGCTTAAAATTTGGAATAGAACGAGACCGATAGGGTAACGAGCTTAATAGGAAACTCGTTCGAAAAATATTGGTTGCTCTTTAAGCACACTCCAAAGTTCATGATGGTTTCTGTGAGTTGAATGCGTGACTGCGCCGCCTTTGTGATAGCGGTGAGGCCTTGGGTATCAAAGCTCTACTAGCTTCCCTCGCCTCTATTCAACTTACTTTGACTCAGATTGATTCCAGAGGGGTTTGCTCAAATTGCAACGAATTCCCTTTCGAAAGATAGAAGCTGGTCTAGAAACAATCTAAGTGGAGCCATCATGCTTTTTGTTTGCTAGAAATCTTTAGGTTTGTTTTGGTGGAGTCGAGTCGGCCTTGTTTGTGATTGTGTAGAATTCCCTTGCAACTAAGAATGTCGAACTGGTATGATAGAAGCCAATACAATGAGTATCGACCTGAATTTGAATATGGACATCATCAGTTTTATGACCATGGTGGGAATAGTAGTTGGGAACGCCAACCTTTTCAAGGTTATGGTTCATACCATAGTAGCCCAATTATTATCCACACACGAATTGGTCTTACGAGCAAGAAAATCAGGAATATTATAGTACTAGTCATGCGTTTTTGGAAAATTACTTAAAAACTAGTCCTGATTATGACATTTCTAAACCTGTTCAATCTTTAGAAGAAACCTACCAACAAATTCGAAGGGAGTATGAACGTGCAGTTAGTTCAAGAGAAGAGAGTACACAGCGGTCTAAGATATTCAATGAGACTTGTGAAAGTATAAGTGTTACACTCAGTGAAATTCAAGCACGTTTAGAGGCAGAAAATGAACAGTTAGCTAATGCTGCTCGAAATAATCTAAATTTCCAAAATAGTGCTTCCAATTTTACCCTTGATGTAAATAGTGAATATTTGCCTAATTTAGAGGACGAGGTTAGAATAAAAGACACTACTTATTTAGATAAGGTTCAATCATTTCGTACTATGATGATGAGGATAGCAGTAATGAAGAATCTGAAATATGTAGGCATAGTGATCAGGAGTCTAGTAATCCAATTGAGTTGTATAATGATTATATTATTTCTAGTTCAAATCCAAATAATTTTTATGATTATTCACCTATTCAAAAGGACGAGGATTTGATTAGGGATACCACCGTTTTAGACGACGTAGTATTTCCTGTTTACGAAGCCGATAGTGGTTTAGAGGAACGGGTTCATTTCGAAAATACTGTTTTAGAGTCTAGCGACTTAGAAACAATAGTCTTGGAAGAAGAAGATAGACCCGTAGATATGAGTAAAGATGCACTACCTGATAATAACTTAGAAGAATCTCTTGAATATTTTAAGAACTCTGAAGATACGGAAATTCAAGACATAATTAGAGGTCTATCTAGAGACACTGAAAACTCTAAGTTTGGGGGTGATTATCACTTCCCTAGTGCCTTACCTTTAACTCTCAGAAAGTCCCCACACTTAGGACTTGATATCTCTGCCTCGACCATTTTACAAGATTATCTTCATACACGTTTTCCCGAACCTAATGATGTCCAAAAAGGAGTTCAGTCGTTAGAAACCCATCCTCTGGTTGATGTGGTTTTCCCAGGCTATGATACCCATATTGACTTTGTTTTCCCACCAAATAGTTTTCTTCCAACTGTGGGAACGTTTCAAAAGAGTCGAATATTAAGTTCTGAGACTAAGCCTAAGTACTTTAGGTTAATGGAATCGACACATTTTCCTAAGAATGACCACTACTCTCACTGTGGTCAACTATGTAAGTCATATCTGATTGACTTAGATGATCCGCAATTATTTAGGTTATTACTTCGTGATTCTAAGTTCGTATTGAGTTTTCACAGACTCTAAGACCTAGTGATTCGGATCCCATCTATGATGAGAAACGCAGCCAATGAAAATATTCTATTTAGACCCTTTCATAGAACCTGAACCTGAACCGCAATTAGCGATAGTTTTCAGGAAACTAGGTAAGGGCATGCTATTCTTGTCCATTTTCTTGGTTCACTGCAGTTTCCTTTGGTCAGCTCTATTTGGTTTTGAAGACCCACAGTTATTTCGACTGTTACTTTATGGTTCGAGTTGACTAATCCTTTCCTAAGTCTGGCTGAAGACTTTAAACTTAGCACTTCTTGGGAGGTAACCCAATATTCTTGCGACACGGTAATATCCTTCCTTATCTCTTTTGCTTCAAGTGGTAACAGTTTCTCCTTGTTCATGCTTTTAGTTTCATCTTTAGAACATTGAGGACAATGTTAGATTTAAGTTTGGGGGTATGGGAGAAACTTTTTAGTTGCAATAAATAAACTCCAGAGCCTAGAAATTTATGCCTATTAAGGATAGCACTAACCAATCTAAGTGGATGGAAACATTTTTGTTTTAGGAGTTGAGGAACCAATCTGACTAGATGGAAACATCTATAGAGTCTATTCATAAAAGCACAGAGCTCAGGTGTTAGAAATAACATGATAGTTTCGCCATATCTCGTCGAGTCCTTTTCACGTTCTATTTTTTTTCTTTTATTTCAAGTGATTTGGTGGGGCACACGATTCAAGTTGTTACCTTTGCTAGGGTGAAATAGAGTGACTGAGTTACCTTTTCCAAAAAAAAAAAAAAAATTAGACCGGACCAGTTAGACCAATCGGAATAAGTATTAACACTTGGATAGCAATATGCGTGTGTTCTCCCTGTTTCCGTCGCCTAAGCAAGCGTGGAATGCAGGACCCGTGGGAACTATCGTGTAATCTGCTGACAAGAAGCATGCGCTTGGATCAAAAGATCTATTCATGCCGTTAAGTAATAAAAAAAAAAAAAAAAAAATGGTTATTGTTATGTGTAGTCAACTGCTGGTTCCCTTGTATTTGCCAGTTTGTTGATCTAGATTTAAGTTATTGACCACTGGTTCCCTTGTATATGCCAGTGTGTTAATATTAGTCAGACCGGTATCTCAGTCATTTAGGTTAGGTTCATCTTGGCAGAGGCCTTCAGACAGATATGGGAAACACCGTTCACTTTTCAACCATCTACATTTTTCTTTTTCCATCTTCTTAATCTTTTCATGTGATTAGTCTGACTCCGAGTATGATGTCCATCGTGAAACTATCTTAGTAGAGCTCTGTCACTTATATGAATTTTAGTATGCTTGAGTGCAAACTCGTGTACAGCAATTGGAATTTCGCATCAGGGTTCTTCCTCATAAAGTCAATAATTGTATGCCAACCAAGGAGGTTCTTTAGTGCTTTCCAAGGTTCTGCGTAGATAGCTGGGGTCTGGAGTATTGGTTTTTGTGGGTACACCTCTGATAAACCCACCCGAGATTAACTCGGTCACTTTTCAAGAATAAATTTTGCTCGAGGACTAGCAAATAATAAGTTTGGGGGTATTTGATAGACACATTTTGTGTCCAATTTGTTCTCAATACTATATATTGTTGGCACTCGATTTTGTACTAATTTTGTTATTTTATGTATTTGTAGGTATTTTTTTGGAAATAAATATTTTAAGAAAATTCGGCTCGAAAAGTTGATTTTGGCACCCGGAGGACACGTGTTATTCGGACTCCCAAGTTTGGATAAGGGGTAACCTAATTACTAAGGGGCACCCCCAGGTCACCCCAAAGCATCTGTTATTCGCACCCCAGTCCAGGATAAGGGGCACCTTCTTCAACAATTTGAAAACTGAAAATTGGCGGGAAAATGTTCACAGTTCAGGAGAATTTTCGATCGAAGAAATGAAGTAGTGGTAGGTCGATTCAATGGCTGAATTTTGGCAGAAAGATGTGATTTAGCCTAAGGAAGATATTTTGGGTGTCGAATTTGATCGGAATTGGCTGGAAATATCGATTTAATTCTCGAGCTCAAAACAGAGCTACACGGAGTGAACACGACCTGTACACGGTGTTGTGTGTGTTTTGGTTGTGCATGGAAGTGTTTTGGAGGAGTTGGATGACTTATGAGGCATGTATAAGGCTTACTAGAGCGTTCAGGATCAAAGTTTACGTGTGAAATTCTAAATCTGGTAAGAAAATATTCAAAAATAATGTTATTCACTGCCGAGTAAAGACGAATTATTTGGAGTTATGGAGAGGGATTTCAGCGTGTCTTTGAGTATAAATATGATCTTTGGGCCTACTAGAATGGTTGTCGAGAGTTTGGGGAGGTTTGGAGGCGAGCAGAGAGGCGCAGGAGGAGTTGCAGAGAAGTTACCTGCTGCTGCTGCTGCTGCCATTAACACGCCTGAAGAACACGAAGAACACACTTACCAGAACAGTCGTTTCTTAGCAGTCTTAAAACAGCAGCGACAGCGACAGTGGAAGCTAAGTATCGTTGTTTCTGTTACAGCAGTGGTAAAGTATCGTTGTTTTCTGGACGCCTTATGTTCGTCGCAGATTCACTGTTTTAGTTCTTCTTTACCTTTTAATCAACTTTTTGAGCTATAAAAATGTATTTTGAGAACATGATTAATATGAGTAGCTAAACCCCAACATTGGGATGATGGAGGAAGCCGTTCTTTACGCATATGATAATTATATTAATTCTTTTTGACTACTTGCACTTTTTATTAATCGATTTATGATTTTTCTTAATTGGTTGTGATATCGTATGATGATGTATGCTTGGTCGTAGTGCTTTTGATGCGTCATGCTAGTGATATACAATAAATATTCTAAAAATCTACCTTGGCAAAAATGAGAGTCCTTATGATTTGAGCTATAATTGTTTCGAATAAATATATGAATTGTGTGAATGATTAATGGTGGAATCCTGAGTCCTAGTGTCTCTTGATCCTGTGACAAAAATTTTGTATATATTTTTATTTTCTAAAAAAAAATTATCCTTCACAAGTCCGAGAGATTGAACCTCATTACTACAACCACGAAAAATATTTAATCATACAGCAGGAGCAAGCTTTGATCTAAAAGGATTCCAGACTTTGTACCCAATCACTTTACTACCACCTTTCATTCCACCACTACCACGACCTCCTCCTTTGCTGCCTCCTCTGCCTCTACCACCACCACGACCTCTAATTTTTCAAATCAAACATTCCCATCTCTAATCCTTCCCTAAAACCTCAATTTCAATTTCAGTCACTTGATTCAATTACATCCAAGAACCCTAATATCTATTTTGGGAAAGAACATAAACCCTAGCTTCTCTAATATTCATTAAAACTCACACATCAATCACTAATTCTTCCTCATCATACTGTGTTCACAAAACCCATCTTTAATTTCTCCATTTCTAAATCAATTAACGATTCACTGAGAAAACCCTAGTTCTCGATTCATAACAGGACTCAATCTTCTTCTTCATAATTAGCAGAAACACCAACTCCTTCTTCTTTTATACATCCTCACGATTTAAATTTCCTCAAGCCATACCTCAATTTCACCTCTCGATTTTCAACTGAAGAAGAGTAGAGAAGAAGAACGAAAAAGAAGAAAGAAGAAGAGAGAATAAGAAGAGAATAAGAAGAGAAAATGAGTTTCAAAGAAGCCATTGCAATTTGAAAGAACCGATCTACAACTTCCGTAAGTTTTTTTACATAAGAGAGTGATCGAGAAATAGATTATGTGGTGAGTTAGGGTTTTCTTTTTCAAGGGAGGCGGAAGATAAGGTTAGAGACGAAGATAAGAGAGGAAAATGAAGAAACTGTGAGAAATTTTCTTTTGATCTTCTATATACCTATCTTTAAACGGCCAAGATTTGATTTAAATATGGTCATACAGATTAGGGATATCTTTGGACGGTGCAGATTTGATTTGAGACTGTCATACGGATCAACGAAAGTGTGTTTTCTTTGTGTGTTTCTTTGTGCTTTCTCTATGTGCTTCCGGATTGAATTTCGACTAGTCACATAAGTCGTGAAGTAATTTCGACTATCCATACATGTCATGAAGTAGCTTTAGTTCACACTGGAAGACTCGGGTTCTCAGGATACACCATTGAAATCGATAAATATGAAGCTCTTTGTGTGTTTTTTTGTTCTTTTTTTGTGATTTCGATTTGTGCTTTTGTGATTTATTTTTTTGCTTTCGGTTTATTTTAACTAGGGTTAGCAAGATACATCATCGAAATTGATAAATATAAAGCTCAGTGTCGACTCGAACTTCAAATGTGGCATAATGACATACAAACTATGAATCGGGAAGCTCCAGGAGGGTTCTGACTTCAAGCTTAGCATAATACATCATCGAAATTGATAAATATGAATCTCAATGTCGATTCGAAATTAGGTATAACGACAAATAAAGTATGAATCATGAAGCTCCAAGAGGGTTCTGACTTCAAACTTGGCATGATACATCATCGAAATCGATAATAAATATAAATCTCAGAGTCGATTTAAACTTAAAATATGGTATAACGACATTGGTGTGGAATGGAAAACACACAAAACTTGCAAGTATACAAGGCCAAGCTTTATAGTATAGGGGTGAGTAGGGGTTAGTCCACAGGGAGTGGGAGCATACAAGAAGTTTTCCTAAGCTAGCAAATGATGTAAAACAAGATACAAGATCACAATGTTATAGTGGCAGTGAAACAAAGAGGGCAAATGGCATGAACCAAGGCTGTGAGCCAAGGGCAGGGGAGACAGTGAAGTAAAAAAAAAGGAAGGAAAAACAAGCAAAGCCAAGGCAATGGCTTTAGGCATTCATCTAGAGTGGGAAGAGAACCAGCTTGCTCACAGTCACTAGTGAGCACTAGTTTCTCCCCACTGCTCAATCAATCCAATGCTTCAAAGCTCTAACCTAGCATTCCACTTCTTGACAGTGAATTAAACTTAACATTTTGAGAAACTAAACATCACACACTAAACATGACAGTATATCCAATTAACATTACATTAAACATGAAACTAGAAATTAAACTAAATATGCACAGTGTATCAAAACAGGAAACAAAAATTAACAAAACAGGGAACAAAAATTAACAAAACAGGAATCATTGCTAAACAGGAAACAAAAATTGAGGCAAAAATTGAAACAATGAAACTGAAATTAAAACTAACCTAAGCATGGAACTAGAAATTACCAAACATTAAAATTAAACTAACATAAACCTGATTGCACTAACAGTTGAAAATTAAATCAAAATTAAACTTGCTAAACACAAAATTAAAACCTAAATTGAACTGTTGGAATTGAAATTGACATTAAAACAAACTTAATTGTAACTGAAATAGAAATTGGACTTGAAATTGAATTAAAATTAAACTAAAAATTGAAACCTTAATTTTGAATTTGATTTGAAATTGAAGAAACTAGAACTAAAATTAAACCTAATTGGAGACTTGGCTAGTCCAAGCACACCCCCACACGTTCTACAAACCCCAGTATTTATACCCTAAATTAGGGTTCATCCAAAATTCCCAAAAATCCAAAAAAACAGTGAAATTAGGTTTTCTATTTTACCTAATTCGATTGGACAATCCGAGCCCATGCTGCTTTTCTTCTCTCTCGGTCCTTCTCCGCCTCCAATTGTGATCTATAGCCTCATCTATTTCATCAACTCTTCACGCCTAGGGTTCCAGCGAAAAAAGAGGCGTGATGGGCTGATGTAATAGATGGCTAGAGAGTAGGGGATGATGATGATTGAGACAGAGGAGTTGGTGGTAGAGAAGGTGGAGTTGTTGATGGAGAAGGTGGTGGTGATGGAACTGGTGCGGCAGGAAGGTGGTGGTACGGGTGAGGGAGGAAAGAGAAGGAGGATAGAAGAAAAGATTAGGGTTTCTTCAATTTTTGGATAATATACCCTAGGGTTGTTTTGGTGTGAGGCGAGTTCATCAATTTTTGATTTCCAGCGAGATGAAGCCGCTGGATGCGAACCTGGTAGGTAGATCCAACGGTGAGATGGAACAGAGCATGTAGCGACCGTTAGATGTGTAATAAATCAAAGTTAACGGTGCAAGATTAGGTTAGGTGTTGTAGTGTTGAGCGGAATCATCGGGATTTGATGCGCAGGAAAAGGAGAGACCGTAGGATTCAAATGCAATCTAATCTGAAGGCTTGGAATTTAAGCACTATGGTGTTTGACAAGAACCTCGGATTTTGATGCACATTAATGAAGCGACCATTGGATTATGAGATGGATCCAATCTAACGGCTGAGAATGGAGGCGGGTATGGATATAGAAAATGGGTTTGGGTAAGGGTTTTGGGCCTTAGGTATGCCAAGCCCATCTCTTCTTTAAGCACAATTCTTCGTTCTTGAGCCCATTCCTAGCTTTTTGGACTTGTGCGCACCATTCTTTGCGGCTTCCTTGCGTAATTTCTTCCGGCTTTTCACTACTTTTCTGCTCTTTTCTGCTCCGCAAGTCATCCGATTTTATTTATTACCTAAAAATGCAAAATTAATTAATAAAAATATTTATTCTTGAAAACAATGAAAATGCAGAATATGGGATAAAATGTAGAATTAATGCACAAAAAATGAGTTAAATGCCAACAAAAAGGGATAAATATATACAATATTTGGCACTCATCATACATAGAAACTATGAATCATGAAGCTCCGGGAGAGTTCTGACTTTAAACATAGCATGATATATCATCGAAATCGATAAATATGAAGCTTAAAGTCGATTCGAACTTCAATTATGGTATAACGACAAACAAACTATGAATCATGAAGCTTCGGGAGAGTTCTGACTTCAAACGTAGCATGATATATCATCGAAATCGATAAATATGAAGCTCAAAGTCGATTCGAACTTCAAATATGGTATAACGACATAGAAAATATGAACCAAGAAGCTCTGGGAGGGTTCTGACTTCAAACTTAGCATGATACATCATCGAAATCGATAAATATGAATCTCAATGTCGTTTCGAACTTCAAATTCGGTATAACGACAAACAAACTATGAATCATGAAGCTTCAAGAGGGTTCTAACTTCAAACTTGGCATGATACATCATCGAAATCCATAAATATGAATCTCAGAGTCGATTCGAACTTCAAATATGGTATAACGACATAGAAACTATGAATCATGAAGCTCTGGGAGAGTTCTAACTTCAAACTTAGCATGATACATCACCGAATCGATAAATTTGAAGCTCAATGTCGGTTTGAACTTCCTAAGAACGATGAATTCATTCATCCACAGCTAAGATTCCATCGGAATATTCTCCGAAACCTTAAACACACCACAAATTTGTTAACTTTGACATTGAACCTGGCTACGAGCTCAAAATCTGGCCGCGAGTAGACTACAATAAGTCGTAAACTGCGTAAGAACGATGAATCCAGCCATCTACAAGTAAGATTTCATCGGAATATTCTCCGAAACCTTAAACACACCACAAATTAAACACTGGACCAGGCTCTGAGCTCGATAGTTGGTCGCGAGTGGACTATTATAAGTCGAAAACTTTATAGGAACGATGAATTCACCAATCTACAGATAAGATTCCATCAGAATATTCCATTTACAGGTAAGATTCCTTCGAGATATTCTACGAAACATTAAAAAATCATATTTCTGCATATTGTATGCGTACCCGGATCCAAGATCGAAACCTGGCCGTCGAATCCCCCAAACCTCATTTTTTCCCACATTCTATATTTTAACTTCAACAACACTTATAAGTGTTGTTATACGTTTCTATTAAAAAAAAAAAAAAAACTAAACTTGTGAACTGTAAGGATGGTTGATGAGCTAGACATCCATGCATTAGGTTCATGTTCGAATCTCCCCTCTAACGTATTTTTCATTATCATATTTTTGTGTTCTTCAACAACACTTGTGAGAATTGTGATAGGCTAAGTCACTACACTTATGAAACAAAGTTGTTATACCTAAATGTCGTCACAACAGTTTTGCTAAAGGAGTTGTCGTTTGTTTTCTTAGCGCAACCCCTTATTCCTAAGGGTTGGTAGTGATGATATACGACAACTCTTCCTTTGTAACCAGTTGTAAACATAGGACTTTCTACGATGTATAGCGAAGTGTTGTAAATCTCTAGTTGTAAATGTATATTTTTCCCGTAGTGTATTGTTGCAAAGAAAGCTCGTTATAATAAGATGGTTCATGAGAAGAATAACATGACAAAAACGAAGACATGGTTTCTATGAATGAAAATCAAAATTAACATCACAAATAACAAACTAGAATTTATATGTACGCACAGAAGCAAGTTGATGTCGAAAATGTAATTGTTGAATTTCATTCAGAGGGAAACTTAATAGTCATTGATTTACCCAATCTAAGAAACTCACAACCTTCACCAGTTTTAAGAAGTGCAGTTGTTTGATCTTCAGCTGTAACAGAAGGAAGAATACTTCATATTTTCATTGGAATAAATAATGAATGAAGCAATAAGCTTAAAATAGAGCATTGGCAAACCACACCAGAAAGCATTGGCATCTGCAGAATCAGGACAAAATTGAGCCATTAAAATATCAAATTATAAGTGTCATTACTCAAACTTGAATGAGAAAATTGCATTATAATCATGTTTCAAGCATTTTGATCCGCCTCCTTGCAAATTTGTTTATCTTTACGTCCTAACTTAAACCGGGTTAGTATAGATACACCTAATCACACTGGCTATTATGCTGGATTACATGTAAATATACTAATTCAATTTAGTTAGCAGTGCTACCTATATTCCACTTGTGGGGACTGAAGATCAGTAAATTTCGCTTATCTTTAAATGAAGTTGTATATCTACATTCAAGGAAACAACCAATTCAATTATCGAATTATTGTAAAACACACAGACGTTAGAGACAGACCGATTCTTTCAAACAAATAAAATTCTGAGTTGATTGAACTGATGATGATCAAAGGCTTCCATGATTTAGGTTTAAGTTAATGATCAAAAGCTCAATAATTGCACGGTTTAATCTTAAGACTTGCATACATATATATATGTAAAGAAAAGCCAATTCTTTTTTTTAGCACGGATTCCTGATTTGAAACGATTTTTATTTTATTTTTGGTGTCAACGATTTCCTTTTTAAGAGTTTCATGTTTTAAGAATTTCACGTTTTCTTTTTTGGTTTATTTAACGGTTTGGACGTGAGTTTTGTCCACCCTTACTAAAGTACAGTTAAGTATAGGTGTAAACACGGTGTAACTAAATAATTCAAATTTAAATTCTAACATAAGTATTGTCTACCTACTTTTTTTTCAACGCCGTTACTAACGGACAGTTAAGTATTTGATGTATCCTAATTGTAACCAAATTTTAATTATTACAACCAATAGAGTTATGTCAAGTGTTCTCACCATAGCTTCTGTATTAAAAAAGGTCTTTCTAAGCCAATAAGAAGCGAGGGTTTCATCACCGTTTAATGTGAGAGTTTTATTTGTCAAGACCTTTAAGGAGGAAGATTCAGGAACAATCCGGCTGGCTATTCATCCCATGACCCCTATGTGTATTCTGGAATGAAATCTAAAGTGTGGGAATTGAAAGCCATGACTAGGCGCTGAGACACAGAGCCAACTGCTAAGGGCCGTGGAATCACCATAATAAGCCTGTAATTTTGGAATACTTGATGGGGTCATGCTTAGGGTGATTATATGGCTCAGTATCATCCTAAGCATGTCAATATAATCCTTCTAGTATCACTTTTAATTTCCGTGTTGTATTTGTCACGGATACTAAATCATTTCTCGTGATTAAATTAAAATGATAAGACTGAAATATTTTGCATATTTATTCAATATAAGTTGATTCATTTAGTAGTCTCGCATGTTGTATGATCCGACAAGAGAGACGAGAGCGTAGGCACAAAAATATATAACTAAGTTTAGTGTTAATAAATCATATGTTATCCCGTACTTGTGATTCACAAAATTTGGAGGCGAGATGTTGGAGGATATTGAAATTTTAGGAAACCAATATCTTTCCTGCATGGATGGGCACGGGATCTTATATACTAATTAAAGAGATGAACTCCTTCTTTGAGGTGCTTGACATCCAACAGAGTGGAGGTTTAATTTTTTTTTATACTTCTTTTTGATTATATAGATTATTCTGTATATTACACTGCATCAATTATTTAATCTTAGTTGCAACACAGTACCGAGACAGTTCCCACTGAGACAGGCATGCTTTTGTAAATGTTTTTTTTTTTTCTTTTTTTTTTTATTTAAGGAAAAGGGTGATATATTAAAAAGGACTAATACTCGTCAAAACAATGAGCAATAGTCAAAAACATGAAAGAATACAACATTTTAGCTGTTATCAGATACAACTTCCCAATTACAAATTAGGGTACTCAAGAAGTAATCCTGAAAATTCTTAGTATTTAAAGACCAATTATAAAGGGTGCATTTAACAGATATTATTATCCGGTTGAAATTTCTTCTCTTGTTTTTGTAGAGCCTGTAACTGCGCTCCGTCCAAATAGTCCACCAGATTGCAAACGGTAAGATACCACCAATCTTTTTTTATCATTTTGCTGCTCTTTTTATTAGACCATTCCCAAATATTAGTTTTTATGCTCTCGGAAAAATTCCGTATAATTAGGAGCCAGGATTATGGAAAAAAATTAACCATCTGAAAGCATCAACCTTTATAACACAGTAGACAGTCCCATCAAACATGCCATGTCTGACGCGTAGATGTTGCCCAGTTTCCTTGCTTTGGCATCAGACAATGAATACTGGTTACTGTCATGTCCCTGTTGATGGGTACTATCTTGCTAGGGGTTGGCTTTAGTATTAGTTAGTTACTCGTGTGTGTGACACATGTGGTCAGGTTGTGCCCTATTTAGCTGAGAATCTGTAATCCCCTTTGAGTATCGGATCATTGTGTTTGTTTCCCCTCATTTGAGGTTTTATATATCCTTCCAATTTTACCGTGTAGATCCTGGAGATTGAACCTGGTTACTCATTTGTAGTGTAGATCACTACGGTTACTGACCATACTATTATGCCACAATCAAATTTTTCTTTGAGTTGTTGTAATACGGAATAAATCGTTTATCATTCATACACTCCTTAATGGAAGTTGAAAAAAGGAAAGAAAAGAAAAAAATATAAGAAAATTGAGGAAGCGGGTTAAGAAAGTTTTGTAAACGACCAACTATCTTTACTGGGCCCAGGTGAAGATTTCGAAATGAAAGTGTTGCTGCTTTTAAGGGTGTGCAGAAAAACCGAAACCGCGGTTTTCACCCGCAATCGTCCGTAAAATTGCGGGTGAAAATTAATCCGCAAGAGTTTATGGATCGGACACAGTTGAGTTTTCAAATCCGCAAGATTTAGCGGTTTGGTTGCGGTTGGACTTTGAAATCCGCGCATTTACCCGCACCCGCAAAAATTGAGTTTTAGATTTTAGATTAGATATCTCTAATTTAATTTAATGGGAATAAGAGGTTCGTCCTTTTCAGAGAACATTTCAAGATCTGCATAATCTTCTTGAAGAAACTGAAGGTTTTGAAGCTTCTCGATGCTTGCATGTGATCCACTCCGTGTGTTGTGAGAACTACTGAAAAAAGAAGCTATTCCCTCCTCTTGATACTGAATATAAACACAAAACAAGGTAGCAGTTAATTATCCGCCAAAGGTGGTCTAATGTGGACAAGAATCCTGCTAAAGCACTAATCCAGGAAATTTATCCTGTTGTTTGTCAATTCATAGAGGAAATTAAATTCGTTTTCAAAAACAAGGTGCTACATCAAATGATTAAATATCACTACACTTATCAGTTGTGGTGCTAATTAAGAATACCACCTAGTAAGTATATATTGTACTCATAATGTTGTGCAACAAAACTTTGGCATTTGCTTCATTGTTATTAATTTATTATCATGGCAGTGAGACAATGAGTTAACATAAATAGAGAGATCAATTACCCATACGAAGGGATTTTTTAAATTCTAAATCCGCGGTTAAGTCGCATCTGGTTCGCATCGCCCGCTAATCCGTGGATGTCAAATCCGCGGGTGATTAGGCCGATTACGGTTCAATTTCCAAACCCGCAACTTTGACGGTTTGGTTGCGGGTGACCCCTAATCCGCAACCGTCCGTCCGTTGCACACCCCTAACTGCTTCCACGATGGAGCCCGGAGGACCATTGAGTTTGAGAGTATCAACAGATATGAAGACATGGTGACTTGTGAAGAAGAAATTTAGGTTTTTGAGAATTTAATTTGTTTGTTTTATACTATGAGAAGGGAAGAAGTATATATATATATATATATATATCGGGTGCAAGAGTTTGCGGCGTTTATAGTTTCTCGTAAAATTGTTAAGTGAAAACTACCACCGGACCCAATTCTCAGATTTTTTCCACACTCAAGTCCATGGTCGGAAAATCTCATACGCACACCCATATATTTGAAAAAAATTATTATGAGACCCATTTTTTTTTAAATTAAGTTTTCTCGGAGATCGCTTTTTCTTTCAATGGCTTTCCTTCGAGAGAAAGAGAGATTGGATTTTACTAGGATCCAACCAGTGAAGTGTATAAGCTTTACTAGGATCATATACGCACATGCTCGTGCTACATTTGTACTGTAGCCATTAATGTAAAAGACCTCATTTTAGATGAATTCGAGTACAGTAATATGAATTCTCAGAACGGTCCGCGAGTTATAATCCCAGAGGTGTCACCATCCTTCCACAAAAAACCCATCAAAACAAAAGTAACACAAAAACTCCATCAAAACAAAATTAACACAAAAATCCAAAATTTAACTGTTGGTTTCATCAAATTTTATTTTGGTTTCATCAAATTTTATGATGAAACCAACGTTTAAATTTTGAGTTTTTGTATCAATTTTTAAAATTTTGGAGTTTTTATATCAATTTTGTTTACGATGGAGTTTTAATGGATCCCAACATTTGAGTGGGGTTTTTATACCACAAGTTTGGTCACCTTGGGTTTTTATGACTAGTTTTGTTCTCAAAATGCCGAAATTATTTGGGCAGTAGAATTAACAACTAAAATGTACCAAAAATAAATTGTGGGTATAGAAAACATCTGATCTTATGACGCTCAGTGATAGAGTGTAGTTGGAAAGTATTAAGAGGACCTGTTTTTTCTTGGAATTTTCTTTTCTCAAATACTCAGCAAAGAACTCCTTTGTCATCGGGCACCATACTTCAGCACACTAGTCATTTGCAATAAACCCTCCTTTTACCAAGTCCAATAAGTAGCTTCATACAGTTTTCGACATCAGGGAGTAATCATTGTAGACATGAAATTACGGGTGTGATTACAAAAACAAGGAGTAATGTGAAAGAGTTTAAAGTTGGAGATAGAGTGGGAGTCGGATGTTTAGCATGTTCTTGTTTGAAATGTGAATACTGCAAGGATTTTCAAGAACAATATTGCGAAAATCATTTTTCATGTTCTTGGTTTACCTCTGGAAGCTTGGTGTTTGACCCAGTTTAGAGCATCAACAGCGTCATCATAAGCAGCTGGTAATCGACTTTTCGTAGCCAGACGATACTCTACTGAAAGTACTATTGCTGGTAAAGTAGTTTCCTTGGATTTGCAGTAGTCGAATTGACTCCAAAGAATGAACCCACCACCATGGTAATATATTATGACATGAAGCTTATTTGTTGTGGTTAAATCTCGATGAATTGTGGGTTTGAATATACGAATCCAAGTATTGTGTTGAGCATTGAGAAGTATGTCTTTGGAATTTGGATCATCTATTGTATTAGTAATTTGAACCGGGAGATTTCGTTTAAATATAGATGTACGTTTGTGAATGGAATGTTTCATCACCTTGGCCCTACCAGATGGGTTTGTTGTGCGCGTTACGTGCATTTGGAAGAAAATGGGGTGTGAATAGTGATGCATAATAAGTTATGCATCTATAAAATTTGTTGCATAACTTGTTATGCAGTCCCGAAAATAGTTGCATGACACGTTATGCAGTTTTTTTTTTGCATAACTTGTTATGCAGTTCAAAAACGGTTGCATAACACGTTATGCAATTTTTTTTTTTGCATAACTTGTTATGCAGTTTAAAAACGGTTGCATAACACGTTATGTAGCTATTTTTTTGTTAGTATTGAAATCAACAAAAAATAAGGTTGCATAACTTGTCATGCACCTAAAATAATATCTACATAACATGTTATGCAGTCGTGAAAATGGATACATAACCTGTTATGCATCCGAAAATATGGCTGCATTATGCATCGAGAAAGTTGTTGCACAATCTTTTATGCATCGAGAAAATAGATGCATAACCTGATATGCATCCGTAAATATGGATGCATAATGTATTATGCATCAATTTTTCATGTACGCACTAAAATCAACCAAAACAATGGCTAATGCATAACTTTGTTATGCATATGCATGATTTATTATGCAGTCGAGAAAATGGTTGCACAATTTGTTATGCGTCTGCAGAATGCGTTATGCATCTTTTTTGGTGGCTGCATAATGGCTATGTAGTCAGTTTTCGAAATTTTTTCCTAAAATGATGATCACCTCCGATTTTTTCGTGAATTTTTTTTTTGATATTGTTGTTTGTGCTCGTTGCGCAACTCTCTTTAAAAGATTTCCAATGAGATAAAATTTGTTAAATTCCAAGGCGCGGATTTTTAGATATGTTATATTCAAGTTTGCTTTACAATTATACCCTGAAAAAATAATATGCATAACGAGTTATCCCTGAAAAAATAGTATGCATAACGAGTTGCGTACTGATTCTTAATAATTTCGGATAATTTTGGGTGTCACAGTACCTAATTTTCCTTTGGGTCTGCACCTAATTTTCCCGTTAACTATAAACAATCAGGTAACAACATGGGCCATATACTTGTTAAGTTGTGGGCCAAAACCGCCTATAGAAGTCCGGTGGTAGTTTTTGCGAACACCGCCACCCACTACAGACCATGCTGCGCTAGTTGCGCAGTATTACAACTCCAAATGCACCTCTGTTTGTCATCCTAAAGCTTGAATAAGGATTATGTAAGTTATTCTCTAGCAGTTTAACAATGAAGTACATTAATTATCTCAAAGCATCAACCCTTAAAATTAGCTATGAATCCCATCAAACATGCCAGAGCGCACAGAAGTGACCCAGTTTTCTTTCTTTTGCATCAGACAATGAAATACAATGGAAACAATGAACACGGCTTGCTGACAAGACTATTATGCAACACAATCTAATTTTTCTCCCTCATGACAAGGGTATTCAGCTGGAGCAAATCAATTATCATTCATACGCTCCTCGATGGAAGTTAAAAAATATATAAAAAAAAAATCTAGGTAGAAAAAAAGAGGATTTCAACTCTCTCACTAAAGCTAAGCTAAGCCCCCATCAGAAGTGCGCCAAACTGTATACTATAATCCAAGCAAGCTGCAAGAGAACGCCAGAAAAAAAAATCAGAAATTCTATTAAAGCTGCTGGAGTGGCCCTTAATGATTCTAATTCAACGACAGAAGAGCAATAACATGAACAAGTACCAGAAAAAGAGTTATTGAAGCAAAGAGTCCTTCTTGCAAGAGAGCACCATGACCCCCAAATTCTTCTTCATCGACTTTTAGTATTACAGAATAATACGCGTATACAATCCCTGAAGATATCACAAGGAACCTGAAAAACAGGATCAAGCACTACATTAGATTACCAGACGAACTAACCTTGAGCACTTAATAGGAGCATAATTTGGAATTTTGGATCTTTTCGTTTCTATCTGGAAAATAGGTATCAACAAAGAAAGGCATGTATAGTGTGATACATCTAGAATAAAATCATATTCAAAAAAACAGTAAAGGTCATTCGCATTTCCTGGCTCTAACACCACATATCTAAAACCTTTCACTCCCAGCTTCCCTGTACCAATGATTTACACCTAAACTGAAAATATGCATTTTACCCCTCACTCAACACCTCGTAAAATCAACAGACAACAGATGTTGCGGTACAAAGTAACAAGGGTTTGAATACTATTCCAGATAAAAACATAGTGGAACATTTAAAGTTCAATTTCTCGACTTCTACACAAAAAACTAAGCAGATAGATCTTCTTTTTTTTTTGCTCAATCGGTGAGCAAACACATTTAAAAAGCACAAAGATGGAAGTCCTTCCTTTACAAGAGAAACTGTCCTTAATCAGTTAAACCTACAATCACAAAACTGATTCCCGGCACATCATAAAGTGTTTAACTGAAGAGTGAGAAACAAAAGATGCAATTGGTTTTACTCCCGTAGGATAGGAGTCAACATTACAGGTCCACTGGGACGTAAAATATCTAAAACTTCCAACCTACACTCAGAATCGTACAGGGCGACCGCAATTACAAATAACTAAAAAGTTTCACATTCAACTGATTTTTCTCCAATGGTATATTTTTAAAACCAAGTTAACCGAGATAAATACTAAGATCCTTAAGTTTCACTTCCTATCCAACAAGATACGAAAAAAACACTGAATTCATATGGAATTATGATATATAGATAATGAGGCTTCCACAGTACACTAGTTGTAAACAGATGTACTTCCTTCAGTAGTTACTGCATCAACATAGTACTTCCTATTAACTAATCCAGTACACTAATTCTAAATAAAGAATCCTGTCTGTGTTTCAGTCAGAAATCTATCTAGTGTATCAGTACTAACCGGTCGGACTTATACAAGCATACCTACTGGTTCAGTTGGAAACAAAAGATGCAACTGGTTCTACTCCATTGAGTTCAATGTAGCAGGTCCAATGGGAACTAAGATACTTAAAGTTTTGAAGCTATGTTCTAGCATTCTACAGGGAGACGGCAATTACAAATAACTGAAAATTTTGACTCTCAACTACTTTTTCAGTTTTTCTACATAGGTTTATATTCAAAACAACTTAACCAAATAGATAATAAATCTTCAAATTTCATTTCCTATCTACATCCTAAGTAAATCACTGAATTCCTAAGGAATCATACAAGACTAGTTGTAATCCAGATGTGCTTCCTTCCGGGCCTTACTCACTGCATCAACATACAACTTCCTTCAAGAATGCCAAAGTCAGTACACAAATTCTAGAGAATCATGCCCATACTTAGAATGTATCTATTATACAAGAAGTCATATTCAAGGCATACCAAAGTCAACACAATACTCAAAATCAATCATAAAGTTACCACGGAACAATTTCGCAAAAACAATGTATGAAAACAAATCCATAATCCAATCCTGATGTATTTCCTAATCAGGCTTCCATAGTAGACTAGTTGTAAGCTGATGTATTTCCTTCAGTAACATCAACATACTACTTCCTATCAACTAATCCAGTTCACTAGTTCTAAAATAAAGAATCGTGTATGTGCTTCCGTTAGAAATCTATCTACTGCAACTGTACTGACAGGCCAAACTTATTCAAAGTCTACTGGTTCAGCTAAAAACAAAAGACGCAACTGATTTTACTACAATTGTTTTACATTCAAAACAACTTAACCAAATTGATATTACGATATTCAAATTTCAATTCCTATCCACATCCTAAGTAAAAACACTTAATTCCTAAGTAGTAAACAAGATGTGCTTCCTTCCGGCACTTACTCACTGCATCCACATACAACTTCATATTCAAACAATCCAGTATGCTGATTCAAACTAACGAATCTTGTCCGCACTTTAGGTAATCCAGTAAACAGATTATAAAGAATCTCGCCCATACTTAGTTAGAATGTATCTACTATATTAACAGTAACCGAAAGTCAACCATAAACTTATTATCACAGAACAATTTCACAAAAACCAAAACAAATCCATAATCCAATCTGATCAAACAAAATTTAAAGTTGGACTTACACAACAATCCATATGGCACCAACAACAGGAACGGTACCCCATAACAATCCACATATCAGACCAACAACTTGTCTTATCCAATGTAATACATCTCCCAATTGATCCTACATCCACAAGAAAATTCAAATAAAAAATCACACAATAAACTGCTAAATTCCTCTCTAGTTACTCAAATGCAGATCGAATTGCATAATTAGAAAACTAGAAGGTAAAGATTTGAATTGACATTGATTCGATTACCTTATCCCAGGAAGCTTCAGGATCGAACAATTTACCGAAATTGAAAGGTGCTTGATGCTGATGACTTACTGACTTTACTGATTTATCTTTCATCTTTCTCTCTATTCTTCTAAATCAAATCTGAGTGAACAAGAAGAAGAAGATGAAGAGAAATTTGGTTGAAATTAGGGTTTTGTAGCAGAGAGAAGAAAGAAAGAGAAGCAGAGAATGTAAGGATTAAAATTATAAAAGACTGGAATTAATTCTTTAATCAGTTGAGAACGAAAAATAATTAAGGGTTTTAAATAATTGAGGTTTAGATCTGAGAATGAGATTACAGTTTGTAGAAGAGTTTAGTTCCAAGATTTTTTTTCCTTTGCCTTTTTTTGTTTGAGTGAGTGATTCAGATAAGCACGTGAGGTTCTTGTTGTTGGATGCAGATTCGGATTGTGGATAGATCCAACGGTCAATGGAGGGTCCTGGCCTGGTGGGTGGAGCCATGACCCAAAGTAGGAGGACTGTACTTGTCCCGTAATTGGAGTTGGAAGCTTGGAGATGGAAAAGAGACTTTGCTGGGCTCAAGAGACACAATGATCTGGGCTCTATATCTCAGGGCCTTGATTAATCTTGGGCACTATTCAATTAAACGAATCAAAATCAAATTAAAAGTAATGAGTTTGTTGGAAAATACCTTCGAATCGATCCCATGGCAAAATCAGGCCTCTTACTGTGTCTATTATACTGGATTGTGGATTCACTTGGCTGTTCCACTGCTTTATGAATCTCAAAATCAGTTGGTTGATTTGCTAGATGTCCTAATGGGATACCTGTTCCTAGGGCTGCACAGGAACCGTCCCGTCCCATGGAACCGTACCGGAACCGCAGGAACCGTACCGGCACCGTCCCGGAATCGTGATCATACGGGACAGGTACAAGTACCAAAAACTGGTATCGTGCCTAGAGTAGGTACAAGTAACGGTTCTGGCCTATTCCCGTCCCGTCCCGTCCCATAGTACCGAGGATCTGTAACCGTTAATTTTAGGATTAAATCCTGGCCGTTGATAGTAAGGGTTATACCCTTTTCTTAGTTTCTCCGTATTCTCCTCGTTTCCTTCTCCTTCTTCCCTCTCTCATATTTTCAGTTTCCTCTCAGAGAAGAGAAGATGCCAATGCCATCGTCGACTTTCGGTTTGATTTTCTTTAGCAGTAAGCCATCATCATCATCATCTGTATAAGGACTTCAGTATCAATTTACCGGTACGTATTTTATAAGTCGATTTAGGATTTTTTTCATCATGTGTATAAGATTTTTTTTTGTTCTAATATGATTCTTTTTTTTTCAATTTTAGGGTTTCAAAATCGATTTTAGGATATCAATTTGTTGATCGATTATAAGATTTCTTGTTATAATATGACCTTTTTTCGATTTTAGGGTTGGAACTTGGAAGAACTAATCATCAGTTTGTTCATCAGTTGATACAAAGTACAAACATCAGGTATTCGATTTCATTTTCTGATTCTGAATTTAGCTAAGGTTTTGTTTTAACTTGGATTTGATTTTCAGTTGTTCTTCAATATAGGGTTAGGGTTTGTATCCTTTTTAATGGAAGATTAGGAGCTATAACCATTGTTTGTGGTGCTTCATGTACATTGTCTTTCTGTTCCCTGAATTTGATTGCTTGTGGTTTTCTTTCTGATACATAATTTGTTTACTACTGTAAATCCATTTCATCTTTGATTTAAATGTATTTGTTGTTATTGTTGGGGTGAACTGAAAATGGGAGAAATTGAGCTTCTTCATTGTTTTGGTTTTGATCAAGTGTTGAGGAATAAGAAATTGTATCCTTGGTGGTGGTTCATTTTGCAGCTGGCTTTGGTCTTTGGCTTATTCAGAGACTAAATGCAGGTTTGTTATTGCACATTTTTCTGTTCTTGCATCCATATCTGTTATGTGCATCTGACATTTTTGTACTTGCCATTTTATTAGTGAATGAGATTGAAATGTGTGCAACGTGCATACATTTCAATCTCATTCACTAATTTATGCATAAACTGAAATAGAAATTGTTGTTGCAGACATCTTGGGTGTGGTTTAACTGTCAGAGGTCTTGGATGCTTGATGCTCGGAGATGGGGTTCATTTTTTGTCGCAACAAACTTATGAAAGTGGTCACTTGTCAAAGACGAACTGCCGAAATGTTGTTTTTTGCTTTGCTTTCTGTTTTTTCTACTTGAACTCTTAAACAGTTGATGTTGTTGAACTTAAAAGTTTAAAGATTTCTCTTAAAGTATGTACGAATTTATCCAGATCTTAAGACTCTTAAGTCATAACAGTTAAAGTTTTTAAACTTAGAACTTTCAAGATTTTTTGTTTTTTTTTCTTTTTACATATGCAGATATGCTACAGGTAAAGAACCGGTCCGGTCCCGTCCCTTACCTAGTTAAACAAGTACAGGTCCCGTTCCGTTCCGTATTGCACAGATACCGGCCATAGGGAGGTACATGTACTGATCTAGGGAAAAACACGTACCGTCCCGTACCTTGTGCAGCCCTACATGTTCCTGGGAGTCTGTTGGGTTTCTTTCGAAGAACCACTCTTATAGTCGATTGATTAATCGACGATGAAAATTTTATAAATCGACAATTAATCGATGAAGACGATGTTGAAATGGGGAAGAAGAGAAGTAGAGGAGAACTGATTTGTTTTGTGCGGCTAGGTTTAGATACTTTTGTTTTTGTTTTACATTAAGTTAGGGTTAACTTTAATCAGGGGTAGTTATTAAATTAGGGACAGTTATTAGATTAAGGTTAAATTTAATTAGGGTAAGGGCCATATTAGTAATCTCATCTGATTTTAGGACATCCCTTAACATTAAAGGGTAGGTGGCCTAATAAGACCATGGTCTCCCAAAAACAGGATGGTCCCCAAAAAATCGTTCTTAGTGTATAACTAGGATTCAAAATCAGGGTTCTTTTCTGTAGCTTGCTTCTCTGCCTCTGGTAGAATCTCTAGTATATTCCTGTATGATCAAAAAAAAACAAAGTGTTAAGGCACATACTTAGTTAGCCTCATTGTAGACGACATTTAACTGTGCCGGATAATAATCATAAAATGAACTGGTCCGCTCCGGCTCAAAATGAATGACAGCTACTGCATGAATCTGGTGACAACATTAATTGGATATCCCGTAATCCACACCTATATTCAAGACACCTATAAATAGTAACTTCGACTACCATATTGTCACACAATTACTATACAAGTTTTGAGACATTTGAGAAAACTAACAGCAAATAAAAATAATTTTAACAGCCTTCAACCCGGTACTTGGTCTAGCCAAACAACTGGATATATAGAGCTTGACCATGATTATTTTTCTAAAAGCAAGATCCATAGCATATGCAAAGCAGGGATGTAGATTAAGGGTATGAGCTTGCGATATACTACTGCAGAAGAAGTTCAAAGGTTTATATGAAGATAAATGAGTAAAAGTAAAAGCAAATTTAATTTATATTGTAAAATCTGAAATTTTATTAATTTAGAGGTTAGTAGCTAAATCTGCACTTAAAAAGGTCTAACTAATTAAGTGCCGACATCTCTTCTCTCTATTGTGTACTACTCACTCTCTGACGACCGGACTTCGACTGGACAAATCAAAACAATAAAATTCTCGGATCCGATGGCGAGGACTAGGAGTTGAAAAAAATACCGTATGCAATTACCAAAGATTCAAAAATTATTAATGCAATTGTAAGAAAATGCAACGAAATCTACACCGTGTGAGGTGGGTAATGGGACCCATTCCTGCCCACCCTATCTCAATATTTAGAACGCAGAATTCGGACTGCCAGATTCCTCATCATGCAAAACTTGGTGCAATTTTTGGGTCAACGTAGATAGATAGAATCACTCACCAAAGATACCTTGCTCGTGGCCTTAATGGTAATGATTTTAAAAGTCGTAATAGTCGAGTCTTATTTTCAAATTCAACCACCAACATAGGGCCTGGTCGCGTCAGGCAGCCAAATACACGGAACCAATTAAGGGGGAAGTGATGTTTGGCAAACACTATTAAAGATTTATCTCGTTCATGTAACTTTTATCAGTGGACAAGCTCATCTAAATGGGAACTTTTCCCTGCGGCAGTTGAAGGAAAGATACTGTCGACCATTGAAACTTCACAAGTTGTGTATAACTGTGATTCTTTTTTTTGTTGTAATTTTCTGTAGCTTGCTTCTTTGCCTCTTGAAGAGTCCCTTGCATATTCTTGTATGATAAGAAAAAAACAAAGTGTTGTCACATAGCTTCATCGTAGAGGACATATAATTATGCCGGAGAATAAAAATAAAATGAATTGGTACACATGATAAATGCACTCCAACTGAAAATGAATGACAGTTAATACTGAATTTGGTGGTAACTTTAATTGTATCCGTTCACCCACATCAATATGCAAGACACCTATAAATAGTAACTTCGACTTCCATATTCTTGTAGTTTGATTAGTGATTATTGTACGAAAAATGGATCATTTGTCCAAATATTTTTAAAACATGGTTTTAATGGACGAGTAAAAATTATTACGGGTGAAATAGACAAAAAAAGATAGTAAGGATGAAACTGGATTCATCCTGGCTTAAACTTAAAAAATAGCGAGGATGAAACTGGATGCATCCTCATGTAAATTAAAAATAAGAAAAAGTATTTGAAAATGGGTAGGATGAAACTAATTACATCATGTTTATTTTAATATTTTTATCCATTTAAACAGTATCAAAACCTAGATGTCTTTTTTACCCAAAAATTATTGATTTTGATTTTTTTAACCAATTTTAATGTTGTAAGAAAAAGAGATCATAGAATATAGTTCATATATATACTTTAGTATTTCCATATTACAACACTAACTACACAAGTTTTGAGACACTAGAGAAAACTAACACCAAAGAAAAAATATCTGAAAGACCATGGCACGGCATATTCAAAGCGGTGCTGATGATTAAGAAAGATCATGATATATCTATATAGCTTGGCCATATTTATCTTTTTAAAAGAGAGATCCACGACATATGCAAAGCGGTGTTGATGATTACGGGTACTAAGCAATGGTTGTTGAGTGTCGTCCAGTCATATATTTTGAGAAGTATATACGCGATAGTAAATACCGGTACTAGGTTCAGAAATGGTGTTCATCCTAAATTCAATGCTGAAACTAAGTTCCGGTGCGGTCTTCAACCTAAATTGAATGACGGAACGAGATACCGGTGTGGTCTTCATCCTAGATTGACTGCCGGTACTAGTTTCCGGTGTGGTCTTCATATTAAAATGAGTGCCGGAATTTCTGAAACTCAACTGTTTCACTTAGGGTTTCGCGATTTCGACCTAAACCCATTGCTACAAATCGGTTGAAACACTAATTAAACAGTTTTAAATGACTTACCTTCTCACAGAAGCCATATTTCTGAGTAGTTGATCGTCCGATAACTCTTGTTCTTCGTTTTTTTTCTCTTGAGTAATCAAAGCAAGCCTTTTCTTTAATTTTTGTTGAGCAATCGATTTTGATATCGACTGGGCATCTGATTTCTTTTGCTGAGGCATTCTTATGGGTTGGTTTTAATCGACGAAGAAATTTTTGGCTCAACGATTAATCGTAGAGTATATAAAGAACGACGATGAAGAGGAGAGGAAGATGGAAGAAAAAAAAAATTCAAAACCTAACCCTAAGTATCGAGTATGCAGGCACAAATCAAATGGGGATAACTGATTTTGGTTTTGATTTTAAGATTTTAATTTAGTGGGGAGGGTATAACAGTGTTTTCATAATGGTTTTTATTAATCTAAGGGTGTTTTAGTATTTTGGCCCAAAAAACACCCCTTAGCAGACATTTTTGGTTGGGAAAAGTAATTCATATGCCCAATTAGTTTCCATATCCCCAATTACGCGTTCGATAAAATGGGTTGCTTAATTGTTGGAAATGCCTGTCCAAATGTTTCAAATTCTTCTTCAAAGCATATCATTTTCGAGAAAAACATTATGAGTAAATCGTGAGTTAGACATATGTTGGTTCAATTGCAAATGTTTATATAAATCATTGTGTATGCGATAACACAAATTTGTAACGAAACGCTTACAAATAAAATAAAACGAGTAAATAAATGATGTGTCTATAAAAGCCGTATTTTTCATAATCAATGATCATTTGGAGCAAATTTCTTAATTCTCTAGTAGCCTCCTACTATAGTTACTAAGTTGCCAACCTTGCCAATATCTACCGGTCTGCTGATATCCAACATTTTTCCGGTCTTAGCTTACGTTGTAGTATGGCTGAACATGGTGTCGGTTAACCGTTGGAAACCGACCGTATCAGACCAATAAGCAAGAAACCGAATCAAACCATTTAGATTTGGATTGGTTTGGTAAAAAAGTTGAAAAACCGACATTACTGGTTTGGTTTTGGTTTGACCTGAAAACCGAACCAAAAACCATTGGGGAACCGATTAATTTTTAAACTTAGTTTCTACCGTTGATTTAAAAGTATTAGATTCTACCCATTGATTTAGAGGATAAATAACAACCCTAAATCTAATATTTCATTATGATACTCTCCCTCTTTCTCTTTCTCTTTCTCCTTCTCTCAGC
Source organism: Papaver somniferum (assembly GCF_003573695.1). Lineage (NCBI taxonomy): Eukaryota > Viridiplantae > Streptophyta > Magnoliopsida > Ranunculales > Papaveraceae > Papaver > Papaver somniferum. The sequence goes on along the minus strand of NW_020650971.1, from coordinate 584,020 downwards.
CGCCTCCCTTCTCCACCCCCAACTACAGCTGCTGCTACTCGACTTTTTTCTTCCCGTCTTCCTTCTTTTTTATTTGTCAATAACTAAATTAAGATATTTTATATATCTTCTTTTGATCTCTAGAATTAGAGTAAGCTTTAACTATTCTTGATTTTTTTTTGTCTGTATATTTGTGTAAACCAATACTATCGGCAACTACGATTTTTTTATCTGTAAATTTGTGTATTTTTTTTTTGGTTTGACATAATTATTGGTTAACCAAAAACCACTGGGACAAACCGAAACCAACTGGAACCATTTGGAAACCGAACCAATGGTTAATGGATTGGTTTGGTTTATATTTTTAGAAACTAATAGTATTGGTTTCGGTTTTGGTTTGGCTAAAAACCGAACCAAAACCGACCATGAACATCCCTAGTTGTAGAGTATCTGATTCTTTTTTTTTGTTTTGTTTTTTTTTCTTCAGTTTTTGACATTTACATTTAGTTAGTCAAGTACTCAACAACCGACCACACCACTACAATGTGTGTTAGAGCAACTGCAATGGTGTGATCAAAATCATAGATCAAAGACCAAAAAAAATGACGAAATTTAAGTTTAGTCCGTGGTGTTACACCAGGGTGGAAGAGTAAATTTGGTCGTTTGGGAAAAAGTATGCACCAGGATCACATTATATGCCCGCCCCATCATCAGGATCACATTATATGCCCGCCCCATCACCAGGATCACATTATATGCCCGCCCAATCACAGGATCACATTATATGCACGCCCCATCAGGCGAACTTTATATATACGCCTCACTGTAGATCACATTATATGCGCGCCCCATCACAAGGATCACATTATATGCACGCCTCATCAACATGATCACATTATATACCCGCCCGGTGACAAACGAACATTATACGTTCGCTCGACTATATATAGTTTTGGTCTTGGTCCCAAACCAAATATAGTCTGGAATTTGGTTTTGGTCCGGCTTTTAGTCTTTACTCCTTCCCGCTATGTCTCGTCTCTGGACCATATTTATAGGTTTGATCGTCCACTGTGGTTGCTCTTAAGAATTAATCTCGTACCATGCGTTATACATAACTACATAAATCAAATTGACAAAAATTTATGAACCCTTTGAGCAACCATGGCAATCTCTTATGTTACACGACATAAACGCTGCATTGGTTTTGGAAATTCGCAAAAGTGCATTCTATTAATTTTCATGTTTACAGTAAAATTTCGATAAATTAATAGTTTTGGGACTGCTAAATTCTACTCTCTCTCTTCCAATTTAGATAATATTTTAGGAGTTTTCGCGCAGATTAAGAAATGAAGAGAGATATAAAAAAATTCTATCTATGCCTTTGAAAAAAGTCTTCAAATATTTATTGCTATTAATGTATTTAAAAATAAACTTATAGTTCTAAGATAAATTGTGAGAGTATTGTTGGTAGTTTTGTGGGAAAAATATGAAAACTATCAAGTATTTTGGAACAAAAAAATAACCCTAAACACTCAACTAAAATGGAACGGAGGGAGTATCAATTTAGCGAAATATTAATTTATCGATAAATTAATAGGTTATTATTGTATCGAAACATACCAAATTTAATTTTAAATTTCTAAAAGAAGTGTGTAGTATTAAATATCTAAAGATTTTATTTTCATTTCAAATTATTTTCTAATTACTCCCTCCGTCCCACTATTAGATGACCTATTTGGTTTAAAATTTTGTCCCACTGTTAGTTGACCTATCCCATTAAACAAGGGATATTTTTAAAATTATCCTTTTGATAGATTATCGGTAAAATAAGAAATATGTATAATTTGATATCAATGTTTATATTCGTTATGCAGGTGTTTTAAAATGCTTTTCAATGATACAAAGTTTACAAAAATTCATGGTATAGTTTGAGAGATAAATCATTTCTAAATTTTACAAGTTATTATCCATAAGGGTGTAATTGTAAAAATACTTAAAAATACTCCCTTACATTTCTTGTCTTAAAAATTGTGCAAATTTTAACAGAAAATTGGTCATTTGTCCAAATATTTTTAAAACCTAGTTCAAATGGACGAGTAAAAATTAGTATGGGTGAAATGGACACCAAAAAAATAGCAAGGATGAAACTGGAATCATCCTGACTTAAACTTAAAAAATAGCAAGGATGAAACTGAATGCATCCTTATGTAAATTAAAAATAAGAAAAAGTATTTAAAAATGGGTAGGATGAAACTGTTTACATCCCGGCTATTTTTATATTTTTGTCCATTTAAACAATATCAAAATCTAAATGTCTTTTTCACTCAGGAATTGTTGATTTTGGTCTTTTTAACCAATGTTGTGAAATTTTAACTATGTCATCTAATAGTGGGACGAAAGGAGTATTTTATAGCATATTATATGTATAAATGTATAAACTTTAATGTTAAAATTAAAATAAGAAAGGAAAAAACACACAATAAAATCATTTCGGAACTTCTCAAGGGAGTAAAAAAATTAAAGATGAAGTTCAATGTATTATAAATATGAACAAAAACAAATAATCGTAAATGCCTATTTAATAAGCGTCATAATATAATGTTATCACACTGATTATTAATTTATATATTAGTTGGGCCTTATTGAAAACTTGAAATTTTTATTATCTTATAAATTTAATACACTAGCCGATAGTGGACTGGCAAAAAATATTATTTTAACGAAATTATTAATTTAATACGGATTAATTTAATGAAATTTTACCGTATGTTGTTTAATTAACCATCAACACAAGAGCCTCAATCAATAGTGCCAACCAAGTCCTATTTTGGTCGAGTCCGGCAGCCAAACACGTGGTACCGATTACCGGTGAAATGAATAATGGGGTATTTGGCATTTACTTAGGCTCTTGTGCTCTTTCATACATAACATATAGTTCTGCTGGAAAACATAATTAAAAATGCATGACATGCTATGCCAAACAGATCAAAATAAGAGAAGTAACCGAGAAAATCATGTCCTCGTAACCTTAAATATATAATCCAATCATCACACCAATATGCACACCTGCAAATATTATCTTCGATTTCAAGTTTTTGAGACCTTTCAGAAAACTAACGGCGAAGTAGTAGAACCTTCACCTGATCATGATTATTCTTTAAAACAAAGATCCATGGCACATGCAAAGAGTGAACGGAGATTCAGATTATCCAACACTTGAAATAAATTTTTGCCTTTAGACATCTGTTCGAAAATAAATAAATTGGAATACATATATGCAGCCTGTCATAATGTTATGTGATTGTTCTGGAGCTAGCTTGCAGATAACTATACTCCCCGAGTTAACCATACTCCAGAAGTCGTGGACCCGTTGAAAATGAACTGCATATACAGCACACTGCTGCTAACAATCACATGAAGTCTAAAGTATTAACACAATGCAATTTTATTTTTATTTTTGGATTAGAAGAAAAAATATATAAGGAGAAAATGTACAAGATTATACGAAATTAAAGTATATGATTAAAGTTTGTCCCATGATAGTTAGCAAAGGCACTTATACTGTATAATGTTGTACTGCATATATTAGTATACAGATGAAAATTCTAACTTTCTTCAACATATGTGCACAGGTTTATACGAGGCATGGAGAATTGAAGATCTACAAATATGGATTCATACTCCTTGATTTTCAAGCTATAAAAGCAAATGCCAGGGTTGCTAAGAACAGTTGCAAGGGGTTGATAACAAATCAACTGCAAACCATTAGTGGAAGAAAATATAGAAGGAGAACATTTCCTCTGCAAAATTCAGTGTAAGATACATATCCCAGGGTCTCGATAATAGGTTAACGGGAAAATCAAGTTAAATCTATGAAATAAATTTAAACTTGTGATAATAAGCATATACTGGAATACAAACTAATTACTACTCACAGTTGAGATACTTAAATTCGCGTTGCAAAAGGCGAGCCATAATTGATCACATGAAATGCATACCAAAATCTTAAATAGTATAGTCTAATGAATGAAATATTGTCTAACACTCAGAAAGAAATAAATTTCTGCAAGCCACAAAAGTTTAGCAAACCATAGCTTTCTCAAAAAAAAAACATAATAAAAAACACAAAGAAGACAATCAGAACTTGAAGAAAACTTGAAAATGCCTTTACGTTCTCCGAGATTCTTTTCAGGCCCTTGACGTGGAGTATTGTTGTTGTGAGAGGCTTACTTGTTGTATATGTTGGCTCCCTTTTATATCACGTTCATCCCTGCATATTCAAAATTCATACACACCCAATATTCCTGATCATGTAACCCAAACTCTAACCAGAATCTTAAGTATCCATCACCTAATTACAGGTAAACGTTGAAATTACAGGTAAACGTTGAAGGAAGTGAGCAAGTCCCCATCTATTGAATGTGAGTAGATCCTCTCTATATAGCTAATGAACCTATATTATTATATGCCCTTTCAAGATCAATACATTAATGAATGCACTACTTATGGCATAATGTTACACATTTGGTTACAAAGTTCGAAAAAGATGTAAACCTATACTAGTATAAAGCTTGTTTCCAATGGTAAAAAAGATAATGTGACAGCACTGTGATCAGATAACAAAAGAACGAGGACAGGGCATATATATGGTTGTTGGTTAGATCTTGTCCTACATAGTTTTATTGCACTTTGGATGGCCGAATAATGAGTTGAGAATTCAATGCATTCTACCCTAATTAGCTAGGCTTACATGTACAGTACTGAGCAGTTCAATCTGATTTACAGGGAGTAGTTGTGGTCATGGTTGATTCTTTTTGAATAAATGGAAACTGTATTTATTTTTTCTTTATTTTGGAGCATAGAAAGAAATAGTAATAGTAGGTGTTGGATATTAAGAAAAAAGTAACAGTGGGTGTTGTATTCCCTGGAAAATGAAACTTACAACCACTCTCTAGATTTTTAGCTATTCGATCTCTTCTCATTTCTTACTTATTAAGAATCATAAATACAATAAACCCGTAAAATAAAAATCGCCACCACCAAACAGCTGCAGTTAGAGACTTTTTTGTGTATATCCAACTAATGCTTGAGATGAGATTAAGCTATATTGATAATGACATGCATGTTTTGATCACAAAACCTCCTCCCTAGACAGAAATTGAGATCCATTATAGTATGATACTTCATTTGATATTCTATCACTATCTTGCCGTACAAATTTTATAAAATCATATCTGTAACTCAGTTTTATTTTTTCAAAGACGATATAGATCTGATTAATTCATTCGAAAAGATAGGACTCATCTACTCCCACTACATTAAATGAGCTCCCATCCCCACTCTATTCAATCGCTTCACATGGAGAGTTAAATAAGACACCTATACACAAAAAAGTTAGCTAGGGCATTCTTCTTCATTGCCATGCACCCTTGTAAATAACTACCCACCATGTGGACTGCTGAGAGATTAAGTGAAAAAACTTATTTGAACCACCATGAAAACTTTAGGTTGTAATCAGTAACCAGTTAATTGTAAGGGCTACTACACTGTCATTACCCAAAATCAGACTAGATTAAGTGAAAAATCTAGCACAAAAGAAGAAGTTGTATTATGTTTCGTTTGCTATTAGTCAGTGTAGTCGCACTAACAAAGGCCATACACTCTGGACCACAGTTTCTTGACAATAAATATAAAAACCTAACAGTTTCTTGTTACTGCTTGGTGATTTAATATGAGACTGTGACTACTCTGGTTTGAAAATTGATTATTTTTCACTACCAAAAGTATGAATAGGTACTGTACTACACTTGTAACGAACAAGAGTCGCGTTGATTTATTTTGTTTTTACTTTTTTGCAATGAAATGTTTCACGTATGATGATATATTGTGCTTTCGATGTTTCATGTGATTGATATTGTTATGGATTTAATTCCTGGGGTTTTATTTATTTTAGAGAACTCCATAGTCCATAGAAGAAGTATGGTGACGACGAGTTTGAAATCAAGGTGCTGGTATGGCATCATAATCAAAAAACAACATCCAAGGAAATGATTAAAACAATTAAAAATCTAGGTTATTATCAGTAACAAGAAGATTCGTAGGTAATAGAAGACGTTATTAGTTCTTATTAATTTTGGGGACGTTCTGATTGTACTTAAGGTGATCTGTTTACTTAAGAAAATCATGCTCCTGGAGAGTTAAACTCTAGTTTATTTGAATAAAACGTCCAACACCACCACGACTATCACAATGTACATCCCTAAATGACACGATGATGCTAATCTGGTTGCGATCAACGAGGTCTATGAGACTCTGAGGTTTCAACCTTTACAACGTAAAAATTGTACTTTTCCGCGTAGAATTTGATGGCACGTAATTAAATTGAGTCGCTTGTTAATTTACCCATCGTGGACGTGAACTTTACCTAGAACTAAATTGACCAAGCTTTTCTATACGAAGTAAACTCTGAGTCTTCTTCTTTTTTCACCTTTTTTTTTTGCGAAAGGGAAATCAGCAAGTCATAATCACACAAGTGGGGCTTCATCAGTCAACGGAAATTAGCACGAGTACTTAGTAGTGACCATCATTATCGAAACAGATTAAGAAGCTAATTAGAGGAATTAAAGAGATTGTCTGACACCCATTACGTAGTAAATGATGCGTACAATTGGAGTGGATGATGGATGATTCATGAGATCGATTTTGATCGTTCATTGGTTGGGCATTTGTGACACCATTCATTAATTAAAATTAAATGGAGATTTGAAATGCAAATAAATGTGACTAGCTTTTAATTTAATTTTCTTTATATGCCTCATACGAGATCTATGATTCTATAAACTATTTCGACTTTATAAATTAGGGAGAAAATATCTTGCACCCATATTGTGTGGCTAATAAATTTCTTTGAGAAAAGTTATTGCAGAATGGAAATAATATTTTGAAAAAAAAAAAAAAAAAATTCATAAATAAATTGTGCAGAGCTTTAAGAGCTGAAGCTGTGTGCTAGACAGAAAAGCTCCTTTAATATTTCTAACAACCCCAACAGTACACGAACATGACACAAACACACTTGCAAATTCGGTGTAATATTGTATGTGACTGTACAAATTAGGACATGCTTAGCTTGCATTCTTCTGGAGAGATTTAGAGAAACCAAAACCTAACCATTATTGTTATGGTTCCCTAGCTAACTCCCAAGAAATCCCTTATATATACCCACCATTTACATAGTTTTCATTCACTCACTCATTCATTTGCTGCTGAAAGATATTCCTGTCTCTCTGAAGAAAGAGAGATAGTGAGAGTGAGAGATAGAACGCGTTTCAAGAAACAAAAGAGACAGTGTGAGTGAATTCGTATTCAGAGCCATGGATAGAATTAATTCAAAATCATGCATCACTTTGCTCTTGTTGGTAACATTCTTAGCGGTCACAATTTCACCTCAACAAGTTAACGCCGCTAGAGCATTTTTCGTTTTCGGTGATTCACTTGTCGATAACGGGAACAACAATTATCTTCTAACAAGTGCTCGTGCCGATTCACCTCCCTATGGTATTGATTACCCAACTGGTCGGCCAACCGGACGTTTCTCTAATGGCCTTAACATGCCAGATCTTATCAGTTGCGTTTTCTTACATTATTCTTTTTTCTTCAATTTCTAAGAACTTGACATTTTGCTATCTTTATGCATAACTAATTATAAACGATTTCATAACTTTCTCTCTTCTTTTTCTTATAATTTACAGGCGAGCGCCTTGGTGCTGAATCTACATTACCATATTTAAGCCCGCAGTTGGAAGGAGAAGCTCTACTTGTTGGTGCCAATTTTGCTTCAGCTGGGGTTGGAATCCTCAACGATACCGGAGTTCAATTTGTAAGTCAATTTTAGTCTCAATTAAGCACTTTAGTCGAATTTGCTTACTTCTGAAATGCTTGTATAGAGTAATTAGGATAAAAAAGGCTTAAAAAATTCACAGAGGTTACATAAATTTCGTTCCAAAATTGTTTCTGTGGTTGAATGTTCATTCATAACTGTGTTAGATGTCTTTCTTAAAAAAAATTCAAAACTGTGGTGCTGGTAGATTTTGAGAGTATAACTGATTGTTGCTGAATTTTGTAAATGCAGATAAACATAATCCTAATGACAAGACAATTGCAGTACTTTGAGCAATATCAAGAAAGAGTAAGCGCATTAATTGGAGAAGATGAAACTCGGCAACTAGTAAACTCAGCTCTTGTACTCATGACCCTTGGTGGAAATGATTTCGTTAACAATTACTTTTTAGTTCCATTCTCAGCGAGATCTAGACAATTCTCTCTCGAAGATTACGTTCCTTTCCTCATTGTGGAATACAGGAAAATTCTATCTGTAAGTTTATTTATTTTATCCTCCTTTTTCCCCCCTCATTTAGAGTGAATTACATTTCAAGTTTATACATGCCATGAACAAAGGTATATGCATGAGGGAGGAAATTTAAGAATGGAGGTAGTTAATGGAAATGGACATGGCTAGGGGTGGTTGATAATTGTCAGTCAAAAAGTCTGGGTTTTCTTTTATTTCTTCAAAAAAAAATTCATTAAAGTCTTCTTCTGATTTCGAACCTTCCACCATTAATTTTACAACTGTTACACCCACCATACTCAACTACATGTTACCTTTGGTTATGGCTTTTAGCTTCAAAGGTTTTATAAGAGAAAAAGAAACAGAAAATGAAATGAACTCCCCAATTTGGTAAAGGAATGATGTCAATTTTGATAATTAGCTAGGTTAGACCTCGGAAATTAGGTCAACATCTAAAATGTAGGTGGATCTTAGAAGGTAGCAGTGCATTTTCGATCTCATTTTAGTTTCCAAAGAATAGAAATTAACTGATAATTATTTAATTTTTTGAACTTAATGTAATATGAATGCAGAGGCTGTATAATTTGGGAGCAAGACGGGTACTTGTGACAGGAACTGGTCCATTGGGTTGTGTTCCAGCAGAGATAGGACAAAGACAACCTGCAACCGGACAATGTGACCCACAACTACAGAAGGCATCAGGGTTATTCAATCCTGCCTTAGAGCAGATGTTGAATGAACTCAACAGTGAAGCTGGTGATCACGTCTTTATTAGTGCCAATGCTTTCGAAATGCATAACGATTTCATCAGTAATCCACAAGCTTATGGTAGGCACGTTAAAATGTTAATTATTATTCAATTCAGTGTTCAGGTTTTCCATATGTTTGAATAGAGTCTCCTCTTAGAGGCCTAACAAGCTAGGGCTGCTATTCAAGCAAACAGATGGGTGCAAAATAAATACAGCGAACGGTATGTCTGTATTATGTTAGTACCATAGGGCCATCATCAATTGCCATAAATTTGTGGGACATAGTTTTGTCCTTGGTGCGTCCACATGAGTCTACGTAGAGTCCTTCAACATTTTTTTTGTGCTTGGTGTGTCGACATGAGTAAAGGTAGAGTCTTTAACATTTTCTGATGGTCTTGAAGTAACAAACTACCTCTTATTGTTCTTGTGTAGGGTTTGTTACCTCCAAGATTGCTTGTTGTGGACAAGGGCCGTATAATGGAATAGGGCTTTGCACAGCCGCATCAAACCTTTGCCCTGACAGAGATGTATATGCCTTTTGGGATGCTTTCCATCCAAGTGAGCGCGCAAACAGACTCATTGTTGACAGGTTCATGCTTGGAGATGAGAAATACATGAAGCCAATGAATCTCAGTACTATTTTGGCTTTGGATTCAAGGGTCTAATTTATCGAAATTTCGTCAAAAAACGCAGCAGACGAAACACATCTGTTCATCTATTCATCTCGGAATTACCCTTTAATCATATTTATTATTTATTATTCATCTAATTGTCTGTCAGCAGCAAATGCAGTAATTGATATATGGTGGTTTTGATAAGAATTTAGAGTGTTAAATGGCAGAGGTTTACACGGATGTTTATTCTGTATTGATCTTTGTAGGGTGTTTTTGATAAATATATATATATGCAAGGTTATATTTGAAATTGCTCTTTGATTAATTTATCTTTTTCTGGAAAAATAGAAAATAAGAAGACGGAAAAATGGAGAAAATCCTTTATCAAACTTTTCGACAAATGTGGCAGTGAGCATCAAATTTTTTAGACGTGACATATTAATGCGCCAGTGAGCAATATAAGTTCGCCAGTGAACATGATAAATGCACTGCAAGTCTGCAACTCAAAGGCATGACAATTAATGCATGAATTTGATTGTAACCATATATTTTTACTGAGAGTTCCAAACCAATATGCACCCATAAATAATAAATTTAATTTGATATCAATTTTTCTTATACTTGGAGATTCAAATCCGTGGATCGTAAAATTATAGACCAATATGCACATCGTGTAAGTTTCAAAGGAAAAAAAAAACACCGAATAATCCGGTATTTCCATATATATACTACCACACAAATTTTTGAGACATTAGAAAAAACTAAAAACAAATAAGAAAAATTAAGGAACAAACAATTGCATAATGGTCTAAACAAGCAAGGGGTAGATACAACTTCATCCTAAGTACTTCATTGGAAGATACTACATGCCATTGGAGAGAGTCTCCGCATACATTACAATTAGGAAAGTATACAACAATAAATGGCTGTCAATATAGTAGTCGTACCATTACAAGTTAATCAGTTATTTAGCTCTTTAAATAATTCAAACGTAACCTAGTTCGTTGATCTATTTAAGTCAAGATTATATTTCAGTAGTACAGTACAGCTTTTGATTCAAAAACAAGCCAGGATCACCATCGATTTTGATTCCGAGTTCAAGTTCGAACAACGTTCAAGTCATACTAGTTCTTTTATTGGTGCATACTCCACAGTCCACACTAAACACCTATGTCCTATTTGTCTATTTAATTTTATTAATCTTAGAAATTCATGATTAGAAGAAATATAATAATTTTAGAAAAAATCATTATCACTTACAAAGTAACAATCCTCAATTGAGTATCACTTTAGATATTTTTGTGCCACCAGATGAGGCAACATGCCGATCTTGACACAACTCTCAGACAGTCCATAGACGGCATAAGTTTCCCTGCATTGTTCTTAAATCTTGTCCATTGTGCCACCATTACCAAGATTCAAGACCCTAATTACTGGCAGTACGTGTGCGTAGTCATTTGATGCGTTGTACTCGATTGTGAAAGAATTTTATTGTAGCATCACTTAGTGTTTGGCATATAATTATTTGTACGTCTCGTCTTTATCATTCTAATTTTATCGGACGTCTCCGAAGGGACCTTTGGTAAATAAATACTTATGTATGCAATTTCATCAAATAGCGTATAACTATGCCAAACAAGAAGTAAATGAGCTGGTGCTGAACATGGCGGACGCACTCTAACTCAAAAGGCATGACAATTAATCCATGAAGAGTTAAATGGCCTAATGGTAGTTTTGACTTTTCTTCTTGTTTGAGTAATAATATTAGTTTCATTTCTAAAGCACAAAGCCCCACTTATTACAATTTTAACTAACAGAAGAAGAAATGGTAGACAGTTATGAAATTTCCGAATTGCTCTGCAAGATTTCGAGACATTTGAGAAGAATAAAAACAATAAAGAACAATTTGTTGTTAGGATCTTCACGGATCGCCAGACCTTACTTTTGGGCCCGACCACATAACATCGATATTGTTCTCACTTGACCACCTGTTGCAGCAGGTGTGGGGTTTTAATCTAAAAGGCCTCGGTGATATGTAAGGAGATGCCCAGGCTTATTAGGCACCACAATACTTCCTCTTATTCCACGTGGGACTATCCTAGCTATACATATGTGGTTTACATCGCGCCACATACTCCAACAATCTCCACCTTGGCGAGATTAAACCACCTCACCAATCCAATCATACTCCACCATATGATCACCTTCCGTATATGCTACCCATCGAACATGATTATTGACACTACGCGCCCTGGAACCGTACTCCACCTTGAGTTAATGGGAAGGCTAGCACTAACTCCATCTTGAGCACAACCTTGCCCACCACAGAACCCTGCTCCACCTGAGTTAATGGGGTGCGGCATTAACTCCACCTTGAGCGCCAGCTCTACCTTGGGCCTTGCCTGCTCCACCTTGAGTCTGACTCCACCTGCGCCGTACCGGGTGACATCCACAACCACTTCTCCGTTCGGAAAGTAGCCCCAACCATAGGCTCTGATACCAGTTGTTAAGATCTTCACGGATCGCCAGACCCTACTTATGGGCACGACCACATAACACCGATATTTTCCCACTTGACCACCTGTTGCAGCAGGTGTGGGGTTTTAATCTAAAAGGCCTTGGTGATATGTAAGGAGATGCCCATGCTTATTAGGCACCACAATACTTCCTCTTATTCCACGTGGGACTAACCTAGCTATACATATGTGGTTTACATCGCGCCACATACTCCAACAGAGAGAACTCAATGTAAGTTGAGGCTGAGAAATTTAGAAGCATTGGAAGCAAGAAAATGGCAACTGAGATCTAAACAAAATAATTTTAGACGGGGAGATTCCAATACAATGTACTTTCATAGTATTGCAAGTGCAAGGAAAAAGCGAAATATTATCGCCAAACTGCAAGTAGGAGGTGTAGACTGTTTTAATCAACACCTCATTAAGGAAGAACTTAGAAGTTTTTACGCTAATCTATTTACACAGGGGGATGAAGTGAACTCGAATATGGATAGTTTGCACTTTGCAAAAATTACAGAGGTGGACAGATTGTGGCTTGAGCGTGACTTCACGGAAGAAGAAGTTTTGGAGGTGATAAAAAAATGGGGAGTAATAAGTCTCCGGGTCCAGACGGTTTCACTGCTGAATTCTTTAAGAGTTGTTGGAACACGTTAAAAGAAGATTTCATGGGTGTGGTCAAAGACTTTCACAGGTTTGGATCAATAGACTGGAGTTTTAATTGTTCTTTCATCACTCTTATTCCTAAGAAAGAGGACTCATGTACTCCGAGAGATTTTAGACCCTTAAGTCTTATTGGTATGGTGTATAAGATCTTATCTAAGCTTCTTGAAATTCGTCTGAAGAAGGTGATGTCGCTTCTAATTTCTGACTTCCAGGGGGTTTTCATTCATGGTAAACAAATTATTGATGGTGTTCTTATTGCTAATGAGTGTGTAGATATATAGAAGATTGAAGGCTAAGAAGCCTGGCATTCTTTGAAGATTGACATGGAGAAAGCTTTTGATAATGTTAATTGGAAAGCTTTATTTACCATTCTACAGAAGCACGATTTTGGTGACAAATGGATCTCATGGATTAAATGGTGCTTTACTTCTACTCATCTTTCTCTTCTTGTGAATGGAGGCTCTACAGAAAAATTTAAACCACGAATGGGTTTAAGGCAGGGTGATTCATTGTCCCCGTATTTGTTTTTTTTTTTTGTGGTTGAAATACTATCTAAGATAATAAATGATGCGGTGGATAGAGGGCAACTCTCTGGTTTCCAAGTTGTGGATCACGGTTCTATTATTTCTCATCTTCAATTTGCGGATGACACCTTGATTTTTCTTGATGCTTCGGTGGATGAAGTTAGACGTCTTTTGATCATTTTGGCTGTGTTCGAAACTATTACTGGTTTGAAGCTGAACTTACAAAAGAGTACCATGATTAGTATGGGCGTCTATGGGATAATTGATGTTCTTGCTAGAGAGATTGGTTGTAAGACAGAAAAGCTTCCATTCACTTATCTTAGAATGCCAATTGGAGCTCACTGGAGTTCTACTTCAGTTTGGGACCATGTCTTGATTAGAATGGAACAAAAGCTGGCGTCGTGGAAGAAAAGGCAACTTAATAAAGCAGGTAGATTAATCCTCATTAAGAGTTATCTTGCGAGCTTACCAATTTATTACCTCTCTCTTATTCATCTTCCGGTGAGTGTGGAAAAAAGAATGATAAGGATTATACGTAATTTTCTATGGGGTGCGGTGGAAGGTAGAAGGAAATTGGTTTGGGTTTCATGGAAGAAACTTTGTGTTCCAAAGGTGAACGGGGATCTAGGAGTGAAAAACCCGGGGAAAATAAATCATTCACTTCTATTTAAGTGGATTTGGAGATTTTCGAAGTCAAAAAACAGTCTTTGGAGAAAGATAGTAAATGAGAAATTCACTTACAATAGCGAATTACTTGTTCCTGATGTGGATAATAAACCACAATGTAGAAGTCTGTGGAAGAATGTCACCAATATGGTTCCCACAGTTCAGAGTTTGGCGAGATTCACGGTTGGGAATGGTAAAGGCATACGCTTTTGGAAGGATCATTGGCTAGACAGGGGAAGATTGCAAGACTTGTTTCCAATAGTTTTCCAGGTGGTCAAGATGAAGGATGCAACAATTTTTGATATGATATCAAATAGAGAGTGGGTTTGTGAATTCAAGAGGCCATTAAATTTGAATGAGCAATTAAAATGGGACTTATTGCGACGTGATCTTAATCAAGTTCCTAGCCTTGTAGAGGTGGATGACGATATGGTGATAATGGACAATTTCAGTGTTTCAAGATGTTATGAAAGGCTTACAGGCGACCTGGAAGAATCCGGATTCGATTAGTTTCTTTGGAAAAGTAATATTCCCAACAAGGTGAGTTTTATTCTTTGGGCTACTTTCCATGATTCGCTCCCAACCAGAGATATGATGCGCCATAGGGAAGTAGACATTGATAGTGAGCAGTATGTCTTGTGTGACGAGGAGAGAGAATCTGCAAACCACATGTTCATTCACTTTAAGTACTCTACTGAGATTTGGAGTTATTTCATTAAATCTTTTAATATAGCTTGGTCAATGCCAAGAACTTTGCTTCAGTTGTTCGAAGCATGGTCTACTAATGTGTTACAAGGAAGAGGTAAGGATGTTTGGCAAATCTTGCATTATGCGATATGTTGGATTCTTTAGAAGGAAAGGAACGGAAGGGTTTTTGGAGGTCGTCACAAAGATGCGCAAGAAAGTATCGAGTTGGTTAAGCAATTGGTAGTCTTATGGTCTTGTGATAACGATACTTTTAAGTACGTTGAGCCTAGCTTAATTTGGAGCAATTGGAACACCCTAATATGTATGCAGTCTTCTCTGTACTGATCTTGGTTTAATCCTTGGTTTTTATCTTTTTTCTTTTAATATAACCTTCTCTTCCAGAGAAAAAAAACAAAACCTGGTGCCAAGAGTTCGCTAAGATTTCTATCTAGATAAATAAATAAAAACTCAATCCACTAGTAAAAATAATTCAAATTAGCAGTTGAATTGGTTGATCTTATAATAAGGTATGGACGCATGAACGATGGTTGGATATGGCTAAACTTGTGCAAAAAACTCTCGCCTAGCTACTCCCTCCGTTTCAAAATAATAGGCTTGTTTGTGCATAAATTTATGACAAGTAAGCCTATTATTTTGAAACAGAGGGAACATTACTTTTTCCTTATGGGTCATCACCCATTTTTGGGCTGAGGATGATAAAAAATGAGCACCCAACTGCAAACTAAACCATTCCTTTTCCCTTAAGAGCTTATGATCCAAAGCCTTCAAAAGACAAGAATATGCAAAATCTACCAGTCAAAACATGCATAGACAAAATGCGTTTTTGGATGTTAGAAAGTTGTGCACTATAAGCAGTTAACTATTTGAATGAATTTCATTTCATTTTTATTCAATTTACTTAGTGTTTCTGATGATGATGATGAGAACAAGAAATGTAAACGTAAAATCTAATTGCTTTTCAATTTTCTCTCAGTAAAAAACACAAACACATCATGGGCGAAAATCTACCCCTCACAAACATACATTCCACTGTATTAAGAAAATAAATCCACGGTTTCATATATTTCATTAGCTCAATTTAGGTTTCAGTAACCAATGAAATATTACCACAAGGAATAATCCTTCATGTGCAATTAAAATCAAGCATCTCCCAAAATTTCCATTGAAGAAATCTAGACCTATTGAAGAAATAGGTCTAAACCTGTACTCAACCTAGCCTTATTGAAGAAATCTTCCGAAATTTCTTCCACAAGGGATCCACCTTCCGTCTTCCCAGCTCTTCTAGCATTTTTGATATGGGCAAGGCAGAGTGGATTACAATCCTAGATTGAGTAATTTACGTGTAAACATGTGAATTGTAGGTATTTTTTGTGTCATAACTAACAACTTACACTTCAATCAAAAACTTTAGGTCGGATTTGATTTTTCTTTCGGCTGGTAGCATCACTCATTGTTCAGCATGTAATTCTTAGTACTTGTTATCTTTGTCATTCTAATTATATCCGGTGTCAGCAATAGGAATTTTGGTAAATAGCTAGGCCTTTGAGTTTCATAAAACAACATACTATTATTTTTGCTTGCAACGAAAAGAAATCAATTGGTGCAGCACATGGTAAACGCATTCCAACTAAGAAAATCATGATTATTAATGCATGGAAGTGGTGTTAACCATTCTTCATAAAAAAACCAATATCCACACCTAAATAATAGTTTCAACTACTCCTCTAGCTTGGGTAATTGCGTAATAATACTAGTCAAATTTTTAAACCACATTAGACACACTTATTACTATCTTAACTAATAAGAATAAAATATTATAAAATTTGGCTACACAAGCTTTTGAGATATTTGAGAAAACTAAAAACTACCACAAAAATTTGGTTAAAGGAGAGCTTGATGCGAGTAGGAAACCGGACAGACATTACAATAGTTTCTTCAGATCGGTGGCAGATACGGTTCGATGAAAGTAGTCTTATTAGGATGGTCCTCACCCAAAGATTCCAATTAATCCCTTCTTGTATCACGTGCTAGAGGGAATAATGGTTTATATCAAGATAAATTGTTCAAAGTTGATATCAGCTCTGTCAAACAATTTAAATATAAGTTAATTTATTAATAATCACTACAAAATATATAAATTATGTATGTGTTCATTCAGATCAAAAAATAAAAATTCACGGTTGGTTTAAAATGAAGTCTACTTTCTTAAATTTACAAATGAAATCAAGCTACATTTTAAATTACTTCCTGAAAGAGCCCTAAACTTTCTCTCACTGGGTATAACCAATCAAGCTATGCTAAGACTAAGAGGCCAAGCATTATATATGGTAGCTGTTTTTGCTTGGCTATAGCTAGATTATAGCAAAATTTAACTACTAAGGGGCACTGTTTTGTCAAAGTCTGGTGAAATCCCTTCGTTTGGCTAGTGAATGGTACAGATTTGTTCAATGTTTCTAAACCCATATCTAAAAGTAACGGAAAAAAATAGGGAAAAAAACGAAAACTCACTATTTGTTTTCAACTATGCCGACGAAAAATCACCAAGCACAACGCCTCTACCATAGTGAGTACAATGTCTCTCTGTTTTTGTTTGTTATATGTAACCTATAGCCGAGAAAAATGGCCAACCATAATGCTTGTCCTATGCGAATCGCTATAATTTGTCCATATACGAGAAATACATTTCAACAACTAGATTCCAAAGTTTAGAGCATCTCCAACGGGAGGATGTGATGTTTCGGTTTTAACGGATTGGGTTATTTTTCTTAAAAATCCATCTCCGACGGGAACTTAAAGAGAGGATGTGAAGCTTATGTGGCAAGGCAGGCGGTTGGATTTACATCCTCTAACCCATTCTCTAGTTTCAGAGGATTTTTTTTGAGGATTTAAACAATCCAAAAAGTATTTAGTTACCTAGTATTTAGGAAAAATAATATTTTGTATGTATCAATATATGACAACAGTAATGTTGCTTCTTTCACATTGTCACATGGTTGGAGATCATTATTTTAAACTTCCTAAAACTAAGGAAAGTTTCAACGAAAATGCACAAATTCACCCGTCCGCATATAAAGGACACGGATGTCTCATTAGAAATGGTCTTAGAATTCCTCACTTACCACCCAAGTATGTTGCAGAACGTGCTTGATGTTTCTGAACCATAGTTGAATCACCATTTATTCGAAATTTAGGCATATGAAATGTCATGCCGCGTTGTGTTATGCCGGAAATTTTAGGCTAAACACTACTTTTCAATATACCTATGTAACAAAACTGTGTCGTAAACGTGCTGGCTCGACACAACATTACCTAGATCTGTGACACAACAAAACACTGCACAATACCATCAGCACGTAACTTCATGGGCCGGTCCGTGCTGGGCTGACACCTTTTACAACGGATATCCTGTAACTGTGGGGCTATGTGCTCACTTGAGGCAACCGTGCCAAATTCCCAACCTATTTTATTCTCTCTTGACAGAGAGTCGTTAGACGACAGAAGTGACCAGTGCCACTTGATTCCATGAACTGGACATAATAATTGTCATCATACAACAAAGTACAAACACGACATAGAAAATTCGTAAAAGTTAAGTACAACTTTCCAATCCACAGCGTCAAGAATTCAACTTCAACGCAACCATCAAAAAACAAACACAAACCACAATCAAAATCGCCAACCAAGTCCCACTACTTCCTGTTTCTTTTTCTAGGGTTTCTTAAAAAATTCATCCAAATCCAGTTTCGTTTTTCTTTTTTCTCAGGAAAGTCATTCTCTTCAATTCAGGTAATAGATTGATCGATACTAGAATTTTTCAAGGTTTTTCGATACGGATTCAAAGGATCAAAGCAATTTTTCTTTTTTTTTTTTGATCGTGAAAGGAGAATTTTATTAAGGAGAGGAGAAAAAAATGATAGTACAACTAGTTTGTGTTAAACAGAATCAAAAAGAGATACAATCCTAATACAGGAAGTAGAAAGATAAAACAAATAGAAATTGATGTCAGTGGAACATGCTTTCCCAAGAAAATATGCACTCATCAAGCCTGAAGTTGAAATTCCTTTTGAAGGCAGAGCTCCAAGCCAAGATCAATGCTTTGACCTCCACACTGATTTGAAAATCCGAAAGATACTTTTCTTCAAAGATTCGGTTGTTTCGCTCATTCCAGATAGCCCATATAATAGCTGCCGGAACCATGTCCCAAATTTCCTTTGCCGGACCATTAATGTCTTTCAATGACCAAGATTGAGAGAGGTGGATAATTGATGGTGGTGGATTCCAAGGGATATGGTTGGCGAGGATTAGAGACCATACTGTTCGAGTGAATTGGCAGGACAGTAAAAGGTGTTGGGTAGATTCACACTCAGATTTGCACAAGGGACAACGGCTCGCGAGACTGTAAGATCTATGATGGAGGGAATCTTGAGTGGAAATTTTACATAGTGCTGCAGTCCAATAAAAGAAACATACCTTTGGGGGGACATGGTTGTTCCAGATGGACTTGTACGGGAAAGGAGGGGATGAAGGATCCCGAGGGAACTCCGAGAGCGATAAGTAAGTGGATCGATGAACGGTGGTGAATATTTCGCATCGTTTACTATGGTTTTCTCATACGGTGGTATTCGATGAATGTAGTCTTATTGGGATGATATTCACTCAAATAATATTAAAGATTACAATCCCATCTTGTATCACGAGCTAAAGAGGATAATGGTTTATACAGAGATAGATTGTTCAAAGTTAATATCACTCCTCTCAAATAATTTAAATATATGTTAATTTACTAGTAATGTTTAAATAAAATATAACTCATATGTTTTCTTTTAGGCGAAAAAAAAAAGATTTCCACGCTTGATTTAGATATATGAAGTCTAGTCATGTAACTCCACAAACGAAATTAAGCCGCATTCCCAAAAATTACTCCCTGAAAGATCCCAAAACTTTCTCCCAATGGGCATAAAATTGTAAATATAATACGGATCAAGCTATGCTAAGCGGCCAAACACTATATATGGCAGCTGTTTTTGCTTGTCTATAGCTAGATTATAGTAAAATTTTACCATGAAGGGGTTCAAATTTGGTCAAATCTGGTGAAATCCCTTCGATTCGCTACTAAGTGGAACGGATTTCTTTAATGTCTCTAAACCCCTAACAAACTTTTATCTAAGTCCAACAAAAAAGTTTGGAATTAAAAAAAGATGGGAACTCAATATCCGTTTTCTTCTATATGGACGGAAAGTCACTAATGAGTGCAATGTCTCGCTCGTTTTGCTTGTTATATTTTTAGCATATTACCAAGAAAAATGGCTAACCATAATGCTTGGCATATGCGCGAATCGCTATAATTTGACCATAGACGAGAAAATTCATTTCAGTAACCATAATCCAAATTTTACTATATCTCACCCACCATAACTATGTTGCAGAACATGCTCAATATTTTGCAACCATATATAACCGGATTGATTTGATTTATTTGAGATTCAGGTGTATTTTGTGTTGTGCTAGAAATTCAGGCTGTACTGCTTTACAATCTAGCTATATTACAAACTGTGTCATAAATGTGCTGGCATGACACAACATTAATTACCTAGATCTCTGACACACCACAATACAACACGACACACATCATTCTATGTGAAGGTGTAAATTGGGTCGTGCCAGCACAAGCATAGCCCATCCCAGCACATGACATGTTAGCTTAATGTGTTTTGCTAAGCCAGGCTAATCGGAACAGTGACACAACACGTGGAAGGGACATGTGGTAGAACACGACGCAACACACTAATAAAGCACGTCATAACATGAATAAAACACTACATACAATACAACACATTTTTTTTATATATTTCACAAAAAAGTGTTCCTTCCAACCATTTTTTGATATTCTATCTTCGTTGTGTCAAATTATTTCAATAAAAACATATGTAAAATCTAAATATATTGAAAATATTTACTTTAAAAAATGTAAAACAAATGTGTCAATCACAACACAACACGTCCTAATATGCGACAACACGACACGCCTTGACAGGACACAACACGACACATAGCACGATGGGCTCGTCTCTTAATGGCTTTGCCGAACTATGCCGACCCGTTTTACATCTCTAATCCTAGGCACATAATTTCATCGGACGAGCCGTGATGGGTTGTCACGTTTTACACCTCTTGACATAGACATCCTCTAACGATGTGCCCACTTGGGGCAATTATCTCTTGATAGACAGTCTGTATCCGACAAAAGTGACTCAGGGGCCACTTATTGAGTCCATGAACTGGACATAGTAATTGTCATCGTACAAACTACAAAGTACAAACACAACATAAAAAAGTTGCAAAAGTTCATTTTTCTGTATCAACAAGTCACAAAGACTTTTTAACATACTTTCAGAACATCATTAGAAATCTCTAAATTTTCAGAGAATCTCCGGAAGTCACTCAAATAAAAAATCTACGAAAGTCTATAGAAATACCGTTCGACTACCCCCTGTAACTTTCCATGGATATCTGGTAACCATTTATGTAGAGGTATAATCGGTGATTTGACAACATCAACAATAAGAAAACCAAAACATAATATTAGTTCTACTGCCACATGATATGATTGATTCCCTGATATTTCAAAATTCAATGTTGGTTGTTTAGAAGCATTTATACCCATACCAGAAAGTTGTTGAACCGTACATGATGCCAACTAAGGTAACATAGTAATGGAAACCACTATGAGATGTAACATCAATTTATCCCCATACATGAGTATGAACAAAATCAAGTTTTGCACTTCTTAAGATTTTTGCACTTGGTAATGAGATTGGTTGTTAATTATTTGATCAATCAAATGAAAAATGCGAGGTTACCACTTTTTAAGGAAATGTGCACAAAACGAAATGTAATTATGTGGGAGAACAAAAATAAAATGAGTTGGTGTCGAAGATGATAAATGTACTCTTATCCAAAAAGCATGACAACCAATGCATGAATTTGGTGGTAACCTTAGATATTCAATCATCCACAATGATTTGCGCACCTACACGTAGTAAGTTCAGATTTCCATTTTGATTGAGTACTACTAGCTAATTATGATTCAAGTTTCTCAATCAGGTACACATAATCGTTACCATTTCAGCTCATAAGATATTTCATGAGAGTTTTTGAGATATTAGAGAAAACTAAAAACACACAATGAACTTTTACGAAACCATAATTGCATCAAGGTCTAAACAAACCTAAAAACAAGAGATTATTAGTTTTTTTTGTTTTTTCGACACCAAAAATGGTGATCGAAGAATGGAGAATTAAACCTCTCATGTTTTAATCGTACAAGATTCGGGACTCATATATTTGGAGAATACACGCAGAACGGCTATCAAAAGGGTTCCCAAAGGTTTATATGTCTTGATCGATTAAGGAAAGTCAATCCACTAGTTTAAATGATTCAATTTCACAAGGAATTAGATGCTTAATACACATGGTAACAGGATCAGTTGTTTATTATTTTATTAATCAAATGAAAGATGGCTAGTTAAACAGATGGGCACAAAACATGATACAATTATGTCGAAGAACAAAAATAAAACGAATTGGTGTTTTCATGATAAATGCACTCCCGCCTAGAAAGCATGACACTCAAATCGTAAATTTGGTGGTAACCTTATATTCAATCATAATAGGCATGCTTATAAATAGTAACTTCATAATTTCATTTCCATTTCAAATTATAGGTTGATACTAATTTGTTCAAGTTTCTCAACCAGCTACATATATTAATTACCATTTCAACTCATAAGATATGTTGTCAGATATATCACAAGATTTTTCGAGACATTAGAGAAAACTAAAAAAACCAAGGAACTTTGGCGAAAGAATAATCGAATGCACGTGTTAGACAACCTTAAAAGAAACAGAAACATGACTTTGATGGTTTCTTTCAAGACAAAATTTGGTGGTCAAAGAATAAACAATCGAACCCTGAGAAGTGCATATATACACAAGTTTCGGGACTTCAATTTAGAAAATACAAAATGAACCGATATTTGAGGGTTCCCAAATCTTTATATGTCAAGATAGATTAAGGAAAGTCACTCCACCAGCTTAAACAATTTAAATAATAACCCAATTTTTTGACTTTACCAAAATTCAAATGTCTGTTGATCTTTTCAGTGTTATACGACCTTTTGAAAGGGACAAATAAAAATATTTTTTTAAAGGTTAATCGCTAAATCTATAAGTTGTTTTGCTGATTTATGGAAGCACAAGAGCAAGAAATCAATTTGAGTACCAAATTTAGAGAATTCTAAAAGATAAAAGAAAAAAAATCATTTTGTTTCCAACTTCTGCTTCACATTCTGTAAATTCATATGCCTACTTGAGGCATCCGTGCCAAAAATCTATTCTCTTTCTTTAAACAGTCAATGGACGGCAGAAGTGACCAACCGGGCCACTTCTAATGTAAATCAATCAGTCTCTTTTTAGGTTTGCAAATAGAAAGGAAAATAGAACGACACACTTAAGATATCTGTTACTTTAGTTTTTTGGGAAAGTATTGCACATGTCTTCTTAATTCCCAAAATAGCTTATTACTCGGTCAAAGCTGATGATATAAATATTTTGATCAACTTTGTTGTATCGATTTCAGGCAAAGTTAATCCGACAAGTTCAATCATGTTAAGGATATCTCACACGAGGATTGTCACAACAATTTATGCGAAGCAGGTTTATTCATTTTAAGGAATCTCATATGGGGGTTTGTCAAGAATGAGACTAAATTAGATGATTAACCGTACATGCCTTATATTCAAAATTAAGGCAACATCCCAATCTCTTGACAATTGATTGAAAATAGAAGTGACCAAAGTGCCACCGAGTCCGTCACTGAGAACGCAACATAATAAATAAGGAGGCCATTATGAGATGTAACGTCATTGGTCTCCATACATCAGTATGAACCAAATCAAGTTTTGCACTTCTTAGACTTTTTGCACACGTTAATGGTATTGGTTGTTGATTAATCAAATGAAAAATGTTAAGTTAATACTTTTTAAACAAATGTGCACAAAACGAGATGTAACCATGTGGGAGAACAAAAATAAAATGAACCGGTGACAATTAAAATATTAAGCTAACTTGTTGATTTCACAAAATACAAATATCCGTTGATCTTTCTGGTGTTTTAAGATCGTTCGAAAAGGAAAAATAAAAAAAGAAAAAATTGTTTAATGATTCTAAGCTTAATTTTTTAGACATAGACATCCTACAAATTCATGTGCCCACTTGAGGCAACCATGCTAACCTCTTCCATTATACTTTGGCACGGCAAAAGTGACAAATCGTGCCACTTGACATAATAATAATTGTCATGATACAAAGTACAAACACGACATTGACGCTGTATTGTATTTTGAATAATCTTAACTTTCCACCGCGTCAAGAATCCAACTTCAACCCAACCCAAAAAAAACAAACACAAACCCCAAATCAAAACCGCCAACCAAGTCCCACTACTCCCTGTCTCTTTTTCTAGGGTTTCTTAAAAATTCATCCAAATCCAGCTTCGTTTTTCTTTTTACTCAGGAAAGTCATTCTCTTCAATTCAGTTAATAGATTGATCGATACTAGAAAATTTTCAAGGTTTTCCGATATGGATTCAAAGGATCAAAGCAGCAGTGGTGGTGGATATTTCGCATCGTTTACTTCTCGATTATCTAATCTAGGAACCGCTCTAGGGTATGGAAATTTAGCCTAATAGTTTTCGATTTTTTTTTTGATTGCGATTTTGTCGAATGGAATTTGATTAATTTATTGATTGGATTTTGTTTGTTATTGTTGTTTAGTTTGATGAGTGATGAAGGTGTTGAAGTTAGAAATTCAGAAGTAGGAGGTGCTGAAGATTCAGTTGAGGTGATTAATCCTGAAGGAGGTACAGAGGATTCAGTTGAAGAAGCTAACAAAGGAAGATGGAAGCAAGAGGTAATTTTAACTATTACTCGTGATTTTACAATCCCTAATTTCTCTTTCTTTTTTTTTTTTAAGTAAATTTCATTCTTAATTCCGACTTTGCTAGGGTGCTAAACACTTCAAACATGGTGCTCAAGTCGAGTCTCTAATCCTCAGGATTGGGGAACACTTGGGTGAATCGTCACTGTCACATTGGAGTGCTGGCAAGTAGCTAGCACCAAGTGCAACTAATTCTAGCATTTTTCTTCAAACTTGTTACATGTGGAGTCCGTTATTCTCAGGATCAGGGAACCCATGTGATTCACTGCCACGTTGGGGTGCTAGCAACTAGCTACCCCTTACAGCAAGTGTTCTAGCATTTTCCTTTAAAGCTTGTTAGGGTGCTAGCTACTAAGTCCCAAGCTTAGGTGGATGGTGACGTGCACAACATCCAGATGCTCTAGATCTTCGGGATGGATAACCCATTTGGGGTGAGAACTAGCTACCTACCGCAGACCGTGGTATTCATCTCAACAGGTTGTTCATCCCAAGGATCTAAGGCTTGTGGATGCTGGGCAATCACCATCCACATCAGGCTGAAAGCAACTAGAACAAGTAGTTAGTTGCTGTTTGTTGGCGTGGAAGAAGAAATCTGTCTGTCAATTACTTAATATATCATTCGTAGGAAGACCTAGTTTCTGGTGTTGTTGTTTGACTGTTAGTTTGGGGTTCTTTACTTTATTGTTTTTATAGGAACGTGAAAGTCACTGGAAGATAATGAAGAACTATATTGGCTCAGATATTACGTCATTGGTGACACTTCCGGTTTTTATAATGGAACCAATGAGCACACTTCAGAAAATGGCAGAGGTATGTGTCTATCAATACTGCGAATTGGATGTCATTATGGATTTTCATGTGGGTGAGTTTGATGCTTCTCTGTACAACTTTAACCATTGATTTTGCAGATAATGGAGTATTCTCACTTGTTAGATCTGGCAGATGAATGTGAGGATCCACACATGCGGATGGTTTATGCTAGTAAGTGTTTTACTAGTGGAGTATATCATGTTTATATCATTATATGGAATACAGAACTCATGGTTTTTCGTTGCAGCTACATGGGCTGTATCAGTCTATTATGCTTTGCAGCGGACATGGAAGCCATTTAATCCCATACTTGGTGAGACTTATGAAATGGTCAATCATGGTGGCATTACATTCCTTGCAGAGCAGGTAAGATGCAGAGAATTATAATTTTCCATTCAGTTGTTTCCTGTTAGCTCTTGTGATCTGTGTAGTCTGAATCGATAATGAGACACACTAATTTATTTATTTTTCCATTTCAGGTGTGTCATCATCCCCCAATTGGTGCTGCTCATGCTGAAAATGAACATTTTACTTATGATTTGACTTCCAAGCTAAAGACGAAATTGCTTGGAAATTCGGTTGAGATCTATCCTGTTGGAAGGTACCGTTAGAAGCTTGATCTTTATTGAACATAAGTACCTTTAGAAGCTTCATATTTTTTAAGTTGCATAACTAAACTGGTTCTGTTTGGTTGAATTCTTAAATTGTGGTTTAATCAGTTTTTGGTTATCTGTAATGCAGAACTCGTGTTACCCTTAAAAGAGATGGTGTAGTCTTAGACTTGGTCCCCCCTCCCTCCAAAGCCAATAACCTTATTTTTGGGCGGACTTGGGTTGATTCAGCGGGAGACATGATTATGACAAATATGACTACTGGAGAAAAAGTTGTGCTGTACTTTCAACCTTGTGGATGGTTCGGGTATGTTTATCTGCTTACATTACTTTCGCTGTGATTGATCTCTTCAGAGTTTGTCGTTACGTACTTTTCCTTTGATACAACAAGAAGTTCAATAAGAAAAAGAAAAAAGTAAAACCATAGATTAGTTTTTTGGGTAGTTAAGGTCGTTAGGCGGGCAAGGCCGCCTGGGGTCGAGGATTATGCTGTACTTCAAGCACTTACAATTATAATGTAATGGATATATGATTAGGCGTAGATATAAACATCAAACCCACTCAACATCATCTTATTGCAACGCTTACACCACCCTTCATAGTTTATATTGATTATCTTCCCTATTGTCAGCTGTAACCTTTCTTTTGACTGGTTTTTAAAGTCAGCCAGTAAAGACCCAGTAAATGTACCTGCTTAGTATCACTAAATTAACAATTTTATTATTTAATTTTTCTTTTCTTTCCTATACCCGAACTAAAAGAAAAAAAACAAACCAGAGAGCTAAACGGAAAAGAGTTGAAGCTAAATTTAGCTGACTAGTTAGTAGGCGACCTAGTGGCTGGTCTTAGTTGGCTCTACCCATTAGACGCCAAACACCTGAAAAAATCAGGCAGCCTAGGCCTATTTTATAGTCCCATGACTACACATGTATTTCTTTTTAAAAGTTCACTTCCTGCGGATTGGTGTTCAAGTTGTAATTTTGCAGGGCTGGGCGCTATGAAGTGGATGGATATGTTTACAATGCGGCGGAGGAACCCAAAATACTGATGACTGGAAAGTGGAACGAGTCAATGAGTTATCAACCTTGTGATATGGAAGGAGAGCCACTTCCAGGAACTGAACTGAAAGAGGTTAGATTTACTAAACCTTCTTCAAGATAGTCCTACTCTGATTTCTCCCAAGTGTTGAAGGTACATTGATTTAACTAGATTTCTTATGTACTAAAGTGAATAACTTGGTAATGTTTTATAGGTGTGGAAAGTTGCGGATGCTCCAGAAAATGATAAATTTCAGTACACGCATTTCGCACACAAGATAAACAGTTTAGACACTGCACCCAAGAAGCTGTTGGCATCAGATTCTCGTTTACGTCCTGATAGATATGCGCTTGAGAAGGGTGATCTTTCCAAAGCTGGTTCTGCGAAGAGCAGGTACTCTCTTCCTCCCTCGGTAGTATTACCAACATAAAATTGAATCTGTAACCAATAGTTTCTTCTAGACTTTGACAACGTTAGAGAACTGGGAATATCAGAAACCAGAACAGTGGTGTGCGATAGGTAGTTCATTAATCATTATGAATCGTTAATGAATATTGGTACTTCAGGATGCTTCTAGCATTTCATATTTACATAAGAGAGTGGACCTTGAAAGAGTGACCTTCTTTAAGAATTGTTCATAGGGTTGTAGTAAACAAAAAAAGGTTCATTCTTCTCCATTAACATGGGAGAAACTTCTGCCCTTTGGCATCTCTGTTCCTCTTTCTTTCAATTCAGTTAAAAGTCTAAAGTTACTCTGCTCCATATTTTGCAGCCTTGAGGAAAAACAGAGGGCTGAAAAGAGGAACAGAGATGCCAAAGGCCATAAGTTTACTCCAAGATGGTTTGAAATGTCCGAGGAAGTTGCAACTACACCATGGGGGGATCTGGAAGTGTACAGATTCAATGGTAAATACAACGAACACCGAGAAGCAGCAGATATCTCAGACGACACAAATATAATTGACATTGAATCGACCGAGTTCAACCCGTGGCAATATGGTAATGTGACAACAGAATGAGATATCATGTTTCTTACGTAACCTTTGCTTATTGTTAATGCTGGTTTTCAGCATCAACTCACATCCTCACACCATTTATATGTATAAAGTCTTGTAATATATTTGTTGTGGAATATTGTTTTTCCCTTTC
Source organism: Papaver somniferum (assembly GCF_003573695.1). NCBI lineage: Eukaryota > Viridiplantae > Streptophyta > Magnoliopsida > Ranunculales > Papaveraceae > Papaver > Papaver somniferum. The sequence continues at coordinate 555,653 of NW_020650971.1, read as the reverse complement.
CTCTCCGTCTTCAGGAAAACACGATTCGAGATTAAATCAACGTTATAAATTTTGTAAGGGTCTCCTCTGTACTTGTCCAATTTAGCAAATCCACCCAACAGATACAATTACCATTACGCATGCTCCGTGATTTCAGCGACCACGTTCGCGGATTGTGGATGCATCGTGGCAAGTTTGGCGTGGGATTTATAGGTCATGAACTATCAGAAAAAGTTAATGTTCTTCTTACTTTTTATAGCTGTGAAACTAGCTTTGAAGTCCTAGCTTTTAAAGTTGGAGCTAATTAACCTGTTCTTGGTGTCATTCAATGTTGATATGAAAACACATCCAAAAATGCGCGTTTTGTACAGAAGAGTACTTGATTTTCACAGTTACCCAATTGAATGACTGAACCGAAAATAAGTAATAAACCAACCACACTCATTAAAAGCATGCCCAACTGCCCTAACGCCCAAGTAGAATTCATACTCTCATCAAAAACTCAAAATCATTACAAAATTATTCTCTGCTTAGTCTCTTGCTATTCTGAAGCTGTTTTCACTGCAAAAGGAATCTTGTTTTGCATCAGTATCGATTTGCTTCAATGGCCTCGAAAAAGAGCAGTGGTGGTAGATTCTTTTCTTCAATCAAGTCTAGCTTGTCGAATATCGGAAAGATCCCTATAAGCAAATCTGTTAACAGGTATATGCAAATTTTCTCTTTCCATAAGTAGAATGAATGTATCTATCTAACTTGCTGAGGTTCTTACTATTTTTTTTTATGTGTAGTATCGATGAAATAGAAGTTATAAGTCCAGATGGAGACAGAGTGGATGCAGCAGTAGAAGCTACTAAAGGAAAATGGAAACCAGATGTAATTATCTCAGTTTTGTTTTTCTCACAGACTCTTCTGGTATTCTGTTTATGTTCTTAAGTTGTTCGATGTAGGAGCGAGAGAGCTTATGGAAGCTGGCGAAGAAGTACATCGGTGGAGATATTATATCTTTAAATTATACTCCAATTTCTTACATGGAACCAGCAACCAATGTTTCAAGAATGGCGGAGGTTCGTGCCTTCTCTTTTCTGAGATCTTGAATTTCTTCAATTGATACTGTTTGTGTTGTTCATTGAAGTATAATCTCCATTTCGCAGTTAATGGAGTACTCGCACCTGTTGGATCAAGCAGATGTATGTGAGGACCCTTACATGCGGATGGTATACGCTTGTAAGTGGTTTCCTTGAATGTTCTCCTATGAATTTATTTTTCTGCATCGCATGATTTTTTTAGTGACTTGTAGTTATTGATTGCAGCATCATGGGCATTATCTGTCTATTTTGCGTTAAGCCGGCCAACAAAGCCATTCAATCCGATAGTTGGTGAGACGTTTGAAATGGTTAATCACGACGGGATTACATACATCGGAGAGCAGGTAGCATGTCAAGATCGGGCACTATGTTTCTTTTTGTTCGTCTCCTGTGCTTGTTTCATTTACCAAATGGTTTTGCTTGCAGGTGAGCCATCATCCACCAATAGATGCTGCACATGCTGAAAATGAGCATTTCATACATGATATTACATCCAACTTGAGGACCAAATTGTTGGGAAATTCACTTGATATATATCCTAGCACCAGGTAAAACTTGATCTGTATTTGCTTTGTTCGTCTCTCGAAAATATGTTCGCTTTAGTTCTGAAATTGTTATATGTTGGCCAGAACTCGTATTACTCTTAAAAGAGATGGTGTTGTTCTAGATGCTAATCCACCTCACATAAGAGCTAATAACCTTATATTTGGCCGATTGTGGGTTTCTTTGTCGGGAGAGTTAACCTTGACGAACATGACCACTGGAGATTATGTTGTGTTCAAGTTTCAACAACCTGGTTGGTTTGGGTATGGTTCTGCGACTCTCTCTTTCATTCTCTCTTTCTCCAACTTAAGTGCATATAGTGTAGTTCTTACGATTTCTCGCTGAATTATTAGTCAAATTGTGCCCCTAAAATGAAAAAAAAGCAACATTGATGCATTGTATAAACATGGAAGACCAGGGGGTAGCTCAAATGCTTTTATTGATATCATTGTGCACTACGTTGTGTGAGGCGCTAGGCGCCTAAGCGCGCCCAAGGCGACCAGAAAAATAGTTCAAGGCAGTGGCCCCCAATTTCCGCCTCGTGCGCCTAGGGTGCATAGCTCGCCTTATTCTGTTCATTTACTTTTATTGTGTTGCGAATTGCTTGCAATCTGATAATTTTCGGTTGTGCAGTGGATCTCGTGGTCAAGTGGATGGATATGTTTACAATGCTGCCAAGGAACCTAAGATACTTATGACAGGAAAATGGACCAAGTCGTTGAGTTATCAGCCATGTGATAAGGAAGGGAAACCCCTTGCAGAAACTGAACTAAAAGAGGTTAAATTTATTTCCGAACTTCCTCTAAAAATCTCCACTACGTATGCTCATTGGTAACTAAGGTCGTGGCATTATTTCATAATGCAGGTCTGGAAAGTGGCTGATCTTCCCGAAAAGGATAAATTTCAGTTCACATATTTCACACATAAGCTAAACAGCTTAGAAACTGCACCAAGAAAGATGTTAGCATCAGATTCTCGTTTACGTCCTGATAGATGTGCACTTGAGAAAGGTGATCTCTCCAAAGTCAGCCGTGAAAAATCCAGGTTATTTTGCCCCTCCCTTACTGTATTTTTCTGTATGATTCTAATTTCTGGTAGTAGACTTCACTATCTCTGGAAGAACCTTGTGGATGTTTTAACGCTTTTCAGATGTTGTACATGTGAAAAAAACTTACAGCATCGAGGCAAGACAGAGAAACGAGCAGAAAAGAAGAGAAGCCAATGCTGATAAGTTTGTTCCAAGATGGTTCGAATTGAGTGATGAAGTAAAAGCTACACCATGGGGTGATGTACGGGCTTACAAATTCAATGGTAAGTATGATGAACACAGGGCAGCAATAGATACCTCTACAGATAAGGATGCAGACATTCAACCAACTGAGTTCAACCCCTGGCAATACAGCGATACTAAATAGAAAGCAGCAAGTAAAACAACTTGAAGAACTTGTAATCAGTATATGTAGTATTTTGCAGAAGTAACGGCAGATTATGTTAGAATTTGCAGACCCATAGTGACAGTACAGTCTTGACAATATTGTACTAGCTTTGCATTTTCTTAATCTTCATATAGAAAGAACTGTTTAGCTGTCCTTTTGAAGTAATTATTCATAGATTATCAGAATAATGATCATGCTGTCTTTTGAGAAAACGAACATAAACCCAATGTTGGTTTTACAAGTAAAGAATTTGAAAGTTGCATGTTCAATGTACTCATTTCATTTCAGTCACTTACTTATTAGCTAAACAAGAAAATTTTCAAAGCACAAAACCTTAGGGATTAAACCCTTAAGTCATCACTTACCCTTATATTGTAGTCTTCTCCATCAGAGACACCAAAAGCTTTCAGCGAAACAAAGCTGTTAACGTGACGAGTTGCTGCATAAGCTGACAAACGAGCTATGTGGTCATGATCCCAGTTTGGTTTTTCACGTACCCCATGTTTTGGATCGTAAGAGACAAATCTCAACCCCTCCCAAAATAAAACCTTTCCGTTGTTTGAAATTGCGAGTGGAATGACATTTCTACTTTCAACTTGCATAGAGAACTCCTTGTTCCAAAACCAAATTCCATCTTGTTGCATGTTCGCTTTCAATAACCATATGTCGACGTGATGTTTATTTCCCTCCCTTGTGAATGATGATATACAATGAACAAGACATAACCAGTCTCCCAACAGACAAAGTGTCTTCTTATCATGATAGGAACTGCTGCCTCTTGCAAGAGGTGGCGGTAAAGCTATAACGCGGAATTCCTCATCCTCCAAGCTGAAGGCAACAATCCTTGAATCTAGATCCAGCCAATGTATCTCCCCATTCACAACAACAGACTTCGAATGATCAATGGAAGCAACCAACAATTCTGGGATTTCTTTTTCCTCTGTCCATTTACAAATACTCTCTTTGCCAAGCCTATACACCTGGAAAAAACAATGAATACCTTTGAGGTAGATTCTTACAGCTTTATACTCATCAGTTGAATGACAGTAACCAAACCCACCCGCCATCTCAGATATTACGAACCATTTTCCTTTTCTTATCTCGGAAGATAAACATATTCTCCGGTGACAGGGTTACAGATGTGAATAGGGTCGTACAGTTCATCATGACGTACAGTAGAACAAATCAAGCCATTGCAGGAACCAACCACGGTGACATCAACACAAAACTTATGCTTAATGGGTGGAATGTTAATCGTTTTGTTTTTCATTTGGTATGATTTCTTCTTATTAGCATCTACGTTGTATTCAACATAGCGAAGTTTGTAATCATTAGGTTTACTGAGAATTTTTTCTAACAAAAGGAACCCTAAATCCACACTCACACATGCATAATCAAGGGTTTGGAGCAATAACTTATGGTGAGCAAGGTGAGTTTGAAGAAATGATGGATTCTTAATGAGATTGAGCCATGGTTTACAGACGAGTTTGTAATCTAAAACTGAATCAGCATCTAAACGATTAAATATACTCAATGAAATATCAGATGGAAGATCGTTCATTCCCATATTGCTGCTGCTGCAAAACTTTTGATTCAGTGAGTGATGTAGTGCAAGATATGGCAGAATCTTATTTGAAAGGAAGAGATCAGCGAAAGAATATTCGTTAACCATGCAAGAATATCTGCATGTTTGTTATTTTTGTTAAGAAATAAGAGATATCTTGCATGATATCGTATTTGGGTAGATTTCCTTTTATTTGCATTAATCTTAGAAGATATTGTCATTAAGCCTAATAAGGCCTATATATGTCCTCGTCTAAAGAAAAAGAGGACAGACTTTGAATAATCATATTCTTCCTTTGAGAAGTTTTATCTATGTGTGGTTTCTTCCGTTTCCAGTACTAACATCCTACACCATTTGGTATTCAGAATCTGGGTATCGATCCTTCCAACATGGTTCGTGGTAGAGGTCAAGGTGGTCCTCGCGAAGCTCTAGTTGATGAGGTGATGGAGAGAACTAGATACGATGAATTATCACGCACGGTTGAGCAGCTCGCCGGTCAAGTAGCAACATTGTTACAACGACATGAGCGCCGTCGTCCTCCTACGGATGAATCCAATTCGGATGGAACAGATGACGATACGGATACTGAAAACCCCTTTGCTGGGCGTGAGCGTGATTCTAGGAGTTGGGAATCGTCATTCCGCATAGAGATTCCTGAGTTTCATGGTAGCGGTTTATCACCGGAAGATTGTATAGACTGGTTCTCTACCGTGGAGGAAGTTCTGGAATTTAAGAGGGTTCCTGATGATCGAGTGGTTTCGCTTGTGGCTACGCGCTTTCGCGGAAGGGCTGCTGTTTGGTGGCGTCAGTTGAAAGCATCTAGAATTCAGAAAGGTAAACCTCCTATTTCTTCCTGGATTAGGCTTGAAAAGTGCATGCGTTCGGCCTTTTTACCGTTTAACTATACAAGGGAACTCTATATTCGTTTACAAAATCTTCGTCAGGGTTTTCGGTCCATTGATGAATATACAAAAGAGTTCTATGACTTGGTCACACGATCAGGTATTACAGACACCGAAGACCAACTTGTTTATCGATACTTAGGGGGCTTGCGAGAGACTTTTCAAGATACCCTTAATCTGTTTGACTATTATTCTGTGTCTGAGGTTCATCAGCGTGCTTTGCGATTGGAGAAACAACTATCTCGTAAGTCGATTCGGGCAGCAACTGGCCGTCCCCCGACTTCTTCTTCTCATACTGCTTCCGCTCAACCGATTGTTAGTACGCCTACGAAGTCTGGTCCTAAGTGCTATCGTTGTGGAGATCCAAATCACTTGGCAAACGAGTGTCGCAAGGCTGGAAGACCGGGTAAGGCTTTGCTTACAGAAGTGGATACTACTGCTGATGTCTTTGCTGATGCGGAAGAGACATCAGCTGAGTTCGATGAGGTGTTCCTGCCAGGAGACCAAGGTGACTGTTTGATGATCTACCGGCATTCATGTCTTACTCCTAAAGCTGACGCTGACGAGTCATGGCTACGAAAGAACATCTTCCAGACAACGTGTACCATTGCAGGCAAGGTGTGCCGTTTGATCGTTGATTCTGGCAGCTGTGAAAACGTGGTGTCTGACGAGGCTGTTCGGAAACTCAAGCTTCCCACAGAAAAACATCCTAGCCCATATTCCCTTCACTGGCTTAGTAAGGGATCCGAGGTAACTATTTCCAGACGTTGCCTTGTGAAGTTTTCAATTGGTTCTGTCTATGAAGATGCCGTGTGGTGTGATGTCGTGGTGATGGATGCCTGTCATCTGCTGTTGGGTCGACCATGGCAATACGATAGGGCAGTGACTCATGATGGTAAGCTGAACACATACTCATTCATATTTAAGCATACTCGTGTTACCCTGGTTCCTGCCAATATGACAGTAAACGTCCCTGTTTCTTCCGTGGCTTCCAATTTTCTTTCTTGGCGTCCGTTTGAGAACGAGATGCTCACTGAAGGGATGGTGTTCCTCTTGTGTGGTCTCTCTCTTGAGGCTACAGCGGCTATGGAAGTTCCGGCGTGTGTGCAGGAGCTATTATCGGACTTTGAGGATATCTTCCCAGTTAATCTTCCAGAGGGTTTACCTCCTTCCCGAGCTATTCAGCACCGGATAGACTTGGTGCCTGGTTCAGTGCTTCCTAATCGAGCTCATTATCGCATGAGTCCAAAAGAATATATGGAGCTACAACGTCAAGTGGGGGAGTTGTTAGCCAAAGGCCTTATCAGGGAGAGTCTCAGCCCTTGCGCAGTTCCTGCGTTGCTCATTCCTAAGAAGGATGGTACATGGCGCATGTGCGTGGATAGTCGTGCTATTAATAAGATTACGGTAAAGTATCGTTTTCCTATTCCTCGATTGGACGATATACTTGACCAGCTTCATGGTGCTACAGTTTTTAGTAAATTGGATTTGCGTAGTGGCTACCATCAGATTCGTATACGGCCAGGAGATGAATGGAAGACCGCTTTTAAAACAAGGGAAGGACTTTATGAATGGTTGGTGATGCCGTTTGGTCTCTCCAATGCTCCTAGTACATTTATGTGCGTAATGAACGAAGTATTAAAACCATTTCTGGGTAAGTTTGTTGTCGTTTATTTCGATGACATATTGGTTTATAGTACTAACTTGGACTGTCACTTATGTCATCTTCGTGAGGTCTTAGTAGTTTTACGCCAACAACATTTTTTTGCTGCTCCAAAGAAGTGTGTTTTTTGTACGGATCATATTCTGTTTCTCGGATACGTCATATCCAAGGATGGCATCTCGGTGGATGAGTCTAAGGTTGATGCTGTACGTACTTGGCCTTGCCCCCAAACAATCCATGAGGCTCGGAGTTTTCACGGGTTTGCGTCTTTTTATAGGAGATTTATTCCCCATTTTAGCACGATAGAAGCGGCAATCACCGACTGCATAAAAAATGGTAAATTTGCATGGACAGAAGAGGCAACAGCAAGCTTCATCTTGCTTAAAGAAAAGCTTTGTTCGGCTCCTATATTAGCTTTGCCCGATTTTTCTTTGCCATTCGAAGTTCACACAGACGCCTCTAAGGTTGGTATTGGTGCCGTCTTAAGCCAAACAGGTAAGCCGGTCGCCTTTTTCAGTGAAAAGTTGAATGGAGCCAAACGTAATTATAGCACGTACGAATTGGAATTTTATGCCATCATACAGACTCTCAAGCACTGGCGTCATTATTTGATTCATTCCGAATTTGTTCTGTTTACTGACCACGACGCTCTCAAGCACATAGGTAATCAAGACAAGATGAATGCACGACAGGTTAAGTGGGCTAGCTATCTGCAGGATTTCACGTTCGTCCTCAAACACAAAGCTGGTATTCAAAACCGTGTGGCTGATGGTCTGAGTCGTCGTCGCAGCCTCTTAACATCCCTGCGGACGGAAGTATTGGGGTTTGACTCGTTTGCGACATTATACCAATCAGACCCATATTTTTCTGTCATATTGGAAGCTGTACGTGCAGGCAATAATACACAATTCTCCTTGCTGGACGGCTTTCTCTTCAAAGGTACTCGACTGTGCATCCCGTCCTGTAGCTTGCGGTTGAAGATCATCCTGGAGATACATAACGAAGGTCACTTTGGTCGTGACAAAACGTTCCAACTGATCTCTTTCTCCTATTTTTGGCCGCGTCTGTTTAAGGAGGTACAACGATTTGTCTCCCGTTGTCACGTCTGTCAGATCTCTAAAGGGTCAGCTACGAATGCGGGTCTTTATATGCCGTTACCAATTCCTTCAAAGCCATGGACTGATATTAGTATGGACTTTGTCGTCGGTTTTCCGCGCACTCAACAGGGAATGGATTCTGTTTTTGTTATAGTTGACAGATTTTCCAAGATGTCACACTTTGTAGCATGCAAGAAGACTACGGACGCGGTTAATGTGGCGCTATTATTTTTCAGACATGTATACCGTCTGCATGGTCTTCCGGAATCCATCGTTTCTGACCGTGATTCTAAATTTCTTAGTCACTTTTGGAGGTGCCTTTGGAAATTGTTACGTACGGAGCTAAAATTCAGCAGCGCTTATCACCCACAAACGGATGGACAGACAGAGGTAGTGAACCGTTCTCTTGGGAATTTACTTCGTAGTTTGGTTGGGTCTCACACTAAGCAATGGGATCAACATCTGTTTCAAGCTGAATTCGCTTTCAATAGAGCAATTCATAGAAGCACAGGGTTTAGTCCTTTTCAAGTGGTCTGTGGGTTTAACCCTCGTTCCTCACTCGACCTAGCACCGGTTCCAGACCTACAACGTGTGCATACCACTGCGGATGCGTTAGTGGAGAATCTTCACCACATTCATGAGATTGCTGCTCAAAATTTGGTAGCTTCTTCTACCAAATATAAAACGGCCGCTGATAAGCATCGTCGTCATGTTGAATTTGAGGTAGGTGATTTCGTTTGGGCTGTGCTTATTAACGAACGTTTTTCGGCGGGTACATACAACAAGTTGGGTCCTCGCAAGATTGGTCCATTTGAAATAATTGAAAAACTCAACCCCAATGCTTAACGTTTGAAGCTTCCCAGTCATATTCATACGGCTGATGTGTTCAATGTGCGTCATCTAATTCCCTACCACGGCGACTCGTCCGATGATGATCTTCCTAACCTGCCTAATTCGAGGGCGAATTTCCTCTTTCCCGGGGAGAATGATGTAGTGCAAGATATGGCAGAATCTTATTTGAAAGGAAGAGATCAGCGAAAGAATATTCGTTAACCATGCAAGAATATCTGCATGTTTGTTATTTTTGTTAAGAAATAAGAGATATCTTGCATGATATCGTATTTGGGTAGATTTCCTTTTATTTGCATTAATCTTAGAAGATATTGTCATTAAGCCTAATAAGGCCTATATATGTCCTCGTCTAAAGAAAAAGAGGACAGACTTTGAATAATCATATTCTTCCTTTGAGAAGTTTTATCTATGTGTGGTTTCTTCCGTTTCCAGTACTAACATCCTACACCAGTGAGGGAGCCAAGAGTTCGGTACGTCAGAAGGGATAGAGACGAAAGAACTGAATCGGAAAATGAAGAGTGGGGTACCAAGGAAGATATCAAATACAAGTCCATTAGCTCCCATGCTCTTCTAGGTCTTTTCTTTTATTGACCTAACAGCTTGTTTCTTTTTTTTTTTTGGTGACTCGCCGTCTGGATCTGACTCGGCACCACATTACCATTTCATTATACTCAAGTCTATCTATCAAACTGAACTTGAAAATATCGAGCCCTTTATCAACTATATCATCGACCAGGGTTTCGTCCATGACTGTCGGACATAATCTTTTTGAAAACACAAACTTCACAAAGAATCAAATCTCTATTCTCACGTAACAAAGATTGTGATGGCGGCGGGTGCTTTTCTAACGGAAGATATTTTGATCGTCATCTTCACTTATCTTCCTCTAACATCAATCTATAAGTTCAAAGCTGTTTCAAAGGTATGGTTATCTATTCTCTCTGACACTTATTTCTTAACCGAATGGTTTCAGATTAACATCACAAACAAGTCTCACCCATGGATGCATCATCATACAAGGATCAACCCCAATGGTTTGAAGAAATTACACCCTCTGAAGTTGGGAAATTACACATGCCCTGGTTTATATTCAAAGTCCATGTCTACACTTTTTGATCATGGTTTTTCTTTTCAATTTCTTACGGATTCTAAACAAATCCAAGGATTAGAACTAGCCTTTGTAGGTTCTAGTAATGGTTTGGTACTTTGTTATACTACGCTGAACCATAGGAGGAGGTATTATGTTTGTAATCCACTCACACAAAAATGGGTTTCTATTCCTTCACCACCCAATCCCTTTTGGTGTCATTTTGGTGTTATTGGTTTCTTTAGTGAGTATTCGTCATCCTATACCACGAGTTGCTACAAGGTTGTACGTATCGCAGGTTTATCATCAGTGAAAGTTTGGGCTGATATATTTTGTTCTAAATCGGGTGAATGGAACTCTTTTGAAGTTTCATGCCCTGTTAATGTCTCAATGGAACGACTTTGGTACGATACTGTTGTTACCCATGATGGTGTTCGGATTAACAAAGGACATAAAATTGTAGCTTGCATTCTCAACAACTTCAGAACTGATGGCTATCAGTGTAGAATTATTGACTTTCCGGATGTTGATGGTGCTAATGCTCGAGATCGTAATCTTGGGGAGTCAGATGGCTTGATCTGTTACGCTAGAATTACAAATCAAAGAACTTTGAGTGCTTGGGTGCTCAAGGAAGACAACTGGCAATCACTGTATGGTATTGAGTTGCGCGATATCATAGTAGAGATGGATTTTAAGAAACAAAATGCAAATTCTAGATGGGGTTCTGCTGAAGTACTAATACAGGTTGTAGGCTTTAATCCATTAGACCAAGATGTTGTTTTGCTAGGTTGCTGGAACTATGTTTGGGAGTTCAATATCCGAACCAGAAGATTTGAGGAGCTACGCTGTCCTTGTTTATTCTTGTCTGACAGTACTTCAAATGATCCTTTGATGAAAACACCATTTGTGCTAAAGCCAATGCCAACAATACTTCCACCCCTCTTCTAAGATAGACACTTAAGAATATGAAGAAGAAGAAGAAATTGCTGATATCTACTGTAAACTTCACTGAGGAAAAACTTATTTGAATTATTTAAAAGTCATTTTAATCAATGTGGGGCATTGCCTGTGATGATAATATCCAACTTCTAAAATTGTCTTGTCCTTGAAAGTTTTGCAAGTTTCATGCTTTATATTTTTCTTTATTGGAAGGAGAGAGTTTCATGCTTTAGTAGTTTCTGTGCCCGTCCTATGCATCGGGCATGTGGTAACTTTGTTTTTCGTATTAGAATGAATGTTAAAGCTTACAGCTTCCTATAATATTTTCTTGCATGAGAGAAAAATTGTATAGTGGTGGTGGTGGTGCCAGTAGCAGAACTAGAAAACTTGTACGGGAGGGGAGGGGCTTGACTAGTTTTTCACACTGGATGAAATAGAGAGCAGCAAGTAAAAGAACTTGGATAAGAAAATGATCATGTCTTTTGAGAAAAGGAGCATAAATCTAATGTTGGTTTTATAAGTAAAGAATTTGAAGCTTACATATGATCAGTCACTAGTTAGCTAAACAATAAAATATTCAAAACATAAAATCGTAGGGATTATACCCTTGGATCATCGTTCAGTTTACTTACCCTTATATTGTAGTCTTCTCTTGCTTTTGACACCAAGAGCTTTCAGCGAAACAAAGCTGTTAACGTGACGAGTTGCTTCATAAACTGTCAAACCTGCACTTCGATCATGATCATCCCGGCCAAGTGTTACAAGCACCCCCTCACATTCTTTTGGATCGTAATAGGCAAGTCCATAACCCTGCGAAAATAACACCTTACCATCATTGGTAAAAGCGAGTGGAATAACACTTCTAGTTTCAGCTTGCAAGGTAAACTCCTTGTTCCAATTCCAAGTTCCATTGTGTTTCCCGTTCATCTCATTGTTCTTTTTAAATAACCATATGTCGTTCTCCTTAGTGGTTGATATACGATTAACACATAACCAGTTTCCCAACACACAGTTTATTTTGAAGATATGTATTACTGCCTCCACAAGAGGTGGCGGTGAAGCTATATAGTGGAATTCCTCATCCTTTAAGCTGAAGGCAACAATCTTTGATGCCCCATCCAGCCGATGTATCTCTCCATTTACAGAAACACCCTTTGATCGATGAACGTTATAAAACAACGGGTACGGGATTTGTTTCTCGTCGGACCATTTATGAGTACTCTCATTGCCAAGTCTATAAACCTGGAAAAAACATGAAGCACCTTTGTGATAGATTCTTACAACTTTGTACTCATTGGTTGAAGGACAGTAACCAAAGCCACTCTGCATCCCATATACACGTAATGAACCGGTTTTATTTTCGTATCTTGGAAGATAAACAAACTCTCTGGTGACAGGGTTACATATGTGAATAGGGTCATACTGCTGATGGTGAGGTACAGTAGAACAAATCAAGCCATTGCATGAATCAACCACGACGACATCTAATAAGCTCTTCTGCTTAATGTGTGGAATGTTAATTGTTTTCGTTTTCATTTGGTACGACTTGTTCCTAAAATCAACATCGCATCCAACATAGTGAAGTTTGCAGTTATCAGACTTATCGTCAATTTTTTCTAGCAAAAGGAACCCTAATTCCATAATCTCTACACATGCATTAGGCGAGAGCAATAACTTTTGACGAGAAAGATGAGTTTGAGCGAAGGATGGATTCCTAACGAGATTGCACCATGGTTCGCAAACAAGTTTGCTATCCAAAAGAGAATCAACATCTCGACGAGAAAATATATTCAATGAAATATCAGATGGAAGATCGTTCATACCCATGTTGCTGCTGCTGCAAAACTTTCGATCTAGTGACGGAGCCAGGAATCTGATATGTCAGAAATGGATAGAGGCGAAAGAACTGAATGAAAATGAGGAGTGGTGTACAAAGGAAGATACAAAAGGTTACTTGAGATACGTATCGGTAAGGGTTAAGAGGCAAAATGCCCCAATTTCGCCCATCACCTTGTCAAAATGCCCCGAATTTAAAAAATAAGTCAAAATGTCCCAAAACCTTATTTTTAACGTCAGAGATAGTTAATTAGTCAAAAAAACACACATGTGTACCCGCACATGTAGGAAATTTACATTTATGTTCTTCGGGACTAGATTCAACGAATCTGCGACACATGTGACACACACGAGTCATGGAATTTTACCATCTTAGTCCTCAAATATTGGAAAATTTCCATCTTGTCTAAAATGATTAGATGGTGATACGTGTCCGAGGATATGAAACGGGCGGTGACAGGTCCCGAACGTTGAAAATAACGACCATTTTTTCACCAGAAGTACTCTTATATATGATGGTGATCCAAAACATATTTCCAGTGTATTGGTAGTGTTTCTTCATCAACTTTAATGGCTGCTAGCTCAAGCATTAAAATGGTAAGTTCAATTTTCATAAAAAAGAAGTATCATTAGAATTTGTAGCATAGTAATGATTTTAATTTATAGTTAATCAAAATGCAGGAATGTGAAATGTGTAGCGAAAAATATCATGAATCCATGGATTGTCCTTGGATTTACTCACGGTGTAAACTAGTTCCTTGTAATGGAATTCAAAAGCTTCTAAAGGTTAAAGATGATGTCAATTCAGGGAAGAAATTCCTTTCTTGTTCTAATCCAGTGTGTTCAAATTTTGAATGGTTTGATGGAGCTACTGATGCAGTTAAATCCATGGCTCCTCAGTACAAGGGAGGTTTTAATGCTTGTGCTGGTGATCACAGATTTGCTGACTGTCCTTGGTCACAGACTTCTTGTATCAACCCCAAATGCCATTCAACTAAGGTGAGGATGTTAAACATAGCTCAGACATCATGGAATTATGGTATTGGGTACCTAAAATGCCAAAAGTGTGAAGATTTCCAATGGGTTTCTGATGCAATCTTTGTGGAAAAACAAAAGCAACTGTACAATTCTTAAGATCAAATTTGTGCACAATTTAAAGATAAAGTGAAGATAAAGTGCAGAATTAGAAGTTAACTCATGTCAACAAAGTTAATGTAACATATTGGAAGTATTTCTCAATGTAATGTTAGTTTGCAGTTATGAGTGTTTTAAATGAAATAACCTAGATTAACAAATAAAAGCATCACTGTCTCCATACTTTAAAAACCATAGATTCATAAATAAAATACTGTCATGACTCTTAAAACAGAAATTGAATACTAGTATGTCTGCCATTACAAACTTTCAATTGTTCAAAGAAATGCTAAAAGAAATAAGGGAAACATGAACCAACATTTTTGATATTACTGATATTTAGAGATAGGTTTTCTAACCCTTTTTGATGGTGGTTCAGAAATGTTGATTGTTTGGCTAGAAATATTAACAATACCATGATAAGTCTGGTTAAAACAGGCAGATGAAGGTGTAGAAGAAGTAGATGGATGTGTTACCTTCCTTTTGGGTGCAGTGGAGGAGGATGGTGCAGTTGTCTTACCCTTTTTCTGGGAACCATCTGAAGAAGTAGATGGTGTAGTAGCAACTGCTTTGCCCTTTGACAATGGTGTACCTCAGCTGATTTCTTTGATGCAGATGTTGTTGCTTTCTTTGATGCAGATGTTGATGCATTATTTGGTGCAGACAAGGCATTCCTCATCTTCTTTGTTGGTGCAGCAGTAATACAAAACTCATCCCCATTAACAGAACACTCCATTCTAACTCCTTTCTTCTTGGGGTTAGACCCAACTGGAGGACCTAGACAGGTAAGGATGTTATGATCAAGACCTTTACATACACTGCACTTCGTTACTCTTTTGCGCGGCTTGTTCTTCTCATACCAAGACTTGTTTCTTTTGACACAAGGTCTTCCCTTATCTCTCAATCTGTGTGGATGTATAATGTTGATACCAGTCTGCAAACAAAATAAAGTTAGTGTTGGTATACTTTAAATGCACAGATCTAGAGAATAATGAAAAAATAATGATACAATAAAGTAAAAGGACAAAAGCAGATCTCATCTTTCAATGAAAAGATTCTGAAAACAAAAATATCAGACAATGGAAAAAGTTAAAGCATTTGAAATCTAGACAAACCTTATTTTCATACTCATCAATGTCTCCCAATAGGGTTATTGACCATGAGTAAGTGGTCCTATAATAGTCCACAGTTTAGTATTTACTGCAGTACCTGCACATTATTGATGCAATGATCATCATTCATTTACTGCATAACCATATTTAGGTGTAAATCAGTATTCAATTTAAACAAGCAAACCACAACAACATTATTGATGTAAATTTACAAACTGGGCCCAATCAGGATTCAAAGGGAACAAGGCTTTTACAACATGTAGGCAAGGGAACTGTCTCAACTGCCGTTGTCTACATGTACAAGTTTGTTGTTCTACTTTTACCACAAAAACTTTTCCAGTAGCTTTGTTGGTCACCTCATACACTTTCATCTCTTCAGAAGGATCACACTCATAGTTACCTCTAAGATTGGACATCACCTCAATGAGATCCTTTCCAGCAGGAACAATATCACCCAATTGCCAAGTTAAAGCAAGCTTTCTTCTTTTTGAAAACAACACCATCACCAAGTGTGTGTACATATCAACCATCTGAGTGAGAGGCTTGTCTCCGATCTTGAGGGACATGTTATTAAAACTTTCTGAAAAGTTGGAGTAGATGTGTTCACAAGCAACATCATGAGTAAACCATGATCTTGTCCAAGACTTTGGCTCTGCATCAATCAGGTACTGGTATGCTTTGGGATTTATCCCTACCATTTCTTGCATGGCCTCCTAGAAAATATGTAGAGTATCTAAGTTAAATAATTTAACTAAAAACATGACAATTCATTCATTATTATTGAAACATGCCAATTCATTCATTATATTGAAACATCATTCAGACATTACCTCCCAGTGTTTATACTTGTATGCCTTGGCTGCCTGCCAATGAAGGTATGTTAGTCTTGGATTCCTGAATCCCTTGGTCATGAAATTCAAGTAAAGATGCCTGAAAAAAAAAACAAGCCAAACATTAAGAGAGATACAATTACAAATGTGTGAATAAGGAAATAAAAAGACAAAATGCATTTACCTTAGGCAGTATCTATGATTGGCCAAGGGAAACAACCTTTTAACTGATTCAAGTATGCCCATCATTCTGTCAGAAATAAAGGTAAGTCCATCCATATCTGGAATCCTTTTCCTCAATTCTTTCAACATCAGGAACCATTTTTCTTCAGTTTCACTTGTAGTAAACATCACACAAATTGGATATACCCCATTCTGACCATCTACACCAGTGGCTGCAAGCATTGCACCACCTAGCTTACCATTTAGGTGAGCTCCATCTAAGCCAATTACTTTTCTACAACCATTCAAAAAATCCTTTATCATAGGATAAAATGACAGACTCAAATATGTTATCTTCACCTTCTTTGGTCCAACTGAAATGTCATATGCTGTTTGGGTTCAAAGAAGTAGCAGCTGTGACCAGTTCTGGTGCTTTTATGTAATAACTCTCAAAAGTTCCCTTCAACTCTGTTAAAACCAATTTCTGTGTACATAAACAAACAAAATATTAACATTTTACACATACAACAGGTTAAACTAACAAAAAAAAAACTTAGACAAGCATTAGAAACATACTCTTGCATCATTGGCAACTCAATATGGTATGTCAGTTTGCAACTTGAGACTAATGATCTTCTTGGCTATATGCTCTGCCTTGTCCACTGGTGAACCCACATCCATAGTCTTCAACAAATACTTAGCTACAAATTTGGTATTGCATTTTCTGCTGTGGTTTGCATTCAGATTTTTACGGGTGTGTTTCATGTTACACACTCTTACTGTGATTGTGCCTTCCTTTGGACACAGTCTTGCATTCACTTTCCATTCACATCCTTGGGAACTCTTGTTCACATAATATGCATAATTTATAGTCCTATCTCCCTTCTTCACTTTAAAATCCCTATGTTTCAACACTGAATATTCCCTTAAATGATCTCTATAAGCTTTTATGGATCTGAAAGCCATACCAGAACTTATTTCCCCAGGTTCAATTTCAGGAATTTTTCATTTATTATTTCCAGTCTTTCTTGTTACTTTAAATGTTGTCCAAAGACTTGTTGCCACTTAGTTTCATCCTCTTGGGTGACATCATATATGGGAACCAAATCATGTGAAGTTTCATTCACTAGTGCATTCTGCTCTTCATAATAACCACCTTGATTGAAATTTTCATTACAATCATCAGGCTCATTACCAACATCTATACCTCTAGCACACATAGAAACCCAATCTTCATAAATGAACTTTTCTTGTGTTTCTTCATCTTCACTTTCATATTCACTTTCAGCTTCACCCTCCTCTGCATCTTCATCTGCATGTTCCTTAAACAGAAACTCAGGCCTATCACCAGGATGACACTCATCTATATGTACATTAGGCATATTCACCTGGTCATCTTCATACCCATGTTCTTGGTTCTGCAACAGATGCATGTGTTGGAATATCTCCATACCCCTGTTCTTGGTTGTCTGCAACAGATGCTTGTGTTGGAACATCTTGCTCTTCATGAACAAAATCAAGTCTTGTTGGTCTCGTATAAGGCTTCTTAACATGGTTTTTATCCTATTTATTAAGTCTTGGACTCCTCCTAACCTCAACCCTTTTACTCACGAATTTCTTCTTCACTGGACTTATCACCTCAGTCACACAACTCATCCCACTAGCACTAGCAGTATCACAACAGAAACCTCGTTCTACTGTTGTAGGAATAATTGGAGCAATCCACAATATTACAAAATTGCTTTTATTTGGATTCCCACTTTTCCAGAATGAATAAAACATATCTTCTAATTCACACTTATCCCATGCATTCCCATCATTATCACTAAATAAAAACAACAAAGTGTAGGATTCATACCCTGTTCATTTACCATCCTTTCCTTTATCATAGGCATGAATTTGTCTCCACTTATACCAGCTTTACAATCATAAAAATACATGTCCTTATATATCCGACCTATATCAGTTATCCAGAAATCCCTATCTTCAATAGCCATTCTGAAACATTGAAAAAAAAAAACAAAATAAAACAGATCAATAATCATGATCAAAATTACAAATACAAAAAAAAAATAATAACAACATTTTATAAACCCTAATACAGAATTTTGGTATATCCAAACCCAATCTCAGAAAATGAAATTCTCAATTTTATAAACCCTAATTGTATAAACGTAGATTCAGAACCATAGAACAATATAACCCTAACAATTATTAACCCGTTTGAAAAAAAAAAAAAAACCCTAATTTCAGAAATTGAAATTCCAAATTTTATAAGCTCTAACTTTTTTAAACATAGATTCAAAGCAGCGATTACTGGAAATACTAAATACTAAGTCTAAATAACGATCAACATAAGTCAAAAAACAATTAATAATTTAGATTACTTACCTTTTTCAGTAAATTTTACAGTTCAGTTCTTCACTCGATTAAACATCAGCAAACTATCTCGATCCGTCTTTCTGTCAACCTATCTCTCTCGATCTGTCAACCTTTCGAACTATCTCTCTCGATCTTCTAAGTTTAGTTCAATATTCTCCCTCCCTCTCGAAATCCGTCTCTCTCTCTCTGGATAACTTTCTTTTTCAGGTTTTGAGTTTCTGTGGATGAAACTCGATGAAGAGAAGATAAGACATTAGCAACACACGTACGGGTTCACACGTGCACCAAAATGACACCGTGTACTTAAATGACACGTGTCCATTTTATATAAAACCACGTGGCACCAATAGATGAGTCATCAAAGGATAAACTTTGTAATTTCGTCATACACACGTGGGAAAATACGGTTTTGACACTGGTCCAATGTTTCCATCTGTCCGTTAATTTTCTTCGTGATCTGGATTCCATAGGATATAAACACGTGTCACCATAAATTATTAGCAAGGGTAAAATTGAAATTTAGCATTGGTGTTGACTAGTCAATATGCCCCGGTTTGACCAGATATATTTCTCTAACGTTAAAAGTAAGGTTTTGGGGCATTTTGACTTATTTTTTAACGTCCGGGGCATTTTGACAAGGTGATGGTCGAAATTGAGGCATTTTTCCTCTTAACCCTATCGATAATTGGATTTGGAGTGGTGTACCAAGGAAGATATCAACCATGGGCTTATATGAAATGTGTATTGGTTATTGGACTAATAATGAAAGTCCATTAGCATGATGACACCTTGTTGGCTTGTTTGTTTAGATCTGACTCGTGTTTGACTTGGCCTGAATTAGATGTCAGGTTGTTTGTGATTCGTTTTTCTCATATTTAATCAGAGGTCATACTCGGCGTATACACTCGTAAATTAAAGGGTTTGAACGGTTTTTCATCCGGACTTAAACTTAAAATTTTAAACATGTTTTCTAACCCAACTTATAATAGACAGTGGAAAACAAGATTTCTTGAGCTATTGGGCTATAGTTTCGCCCCTACTTTCACCAAAATATAGTCATATAGAGCATGCGAACTTCAGAGGAATTAGCTTGTTATATTTTGCAGTTTTTTTTATCTTTCGTTTGATCGAATCAAAAGGACTGTTTTAGCTGTCATTTTGAAGTAATTATTCGACTTATAATCATGATAATGATCATGTCTTTTTGAAAAAGGAAAAGGAAAGAACTTGATAGTTACATGTTCAATGTACTCATTTCAGTCACTACTTACTAGTACTAGTGACCAAAAAAATAAAGAAGAGACAGCCAAAAGCCAATAAACAATCAAAAAGAAACGATTCCCAAAGGGGATTCTCCTAAAGAACATTTTAACCTTAATCCAGTGTTAATTGGAGACTTGGAAAACAGATGCTTTGGTCTTCATTGTTAATCATCCTAGCTATGATGGCAACAATGAAGGCTACATTTTTATCATTAGCTTGCCTGACGGTGTATTTTCATTTCTTCCCCTCTCTGCAAGTGTTTCATGTATCTTCTCTGTTGGTCAATGTAAGTCAATATACTACTGATCCTCAACTGTACTTCTCGAACAGTTAATAATTTTTCAATGTAAAGTAAGTTTAGCCGAAATCAGATAAATATTTTGGAACATTGGTCCTAGTTAGCGAATCGATAACGATTTTTATTCTGCTCGGATGGCCGGACCTTATTCATGGAAAGCAAGGGATGACTCGTGATGGATGGTGTGGGGCATCAGGCATGCAAAGAAATGGTAGGTCCATTATTCTTGACTGGTTCCCAACTTTAGTCTTTGCACGAATCTGGACCCTTGAACATCATCATTTCTTGCGTGTAGCAGAAGAACATAATAAACTCATACATTCAAGTATAAATGGTTAAAAAGAAAAAACTTTTAAAAAATTGAAAAAATAAAATAGAAACTATAAAGGATTACCTAGTTACCTAGATCAGACAATAAATATTTTTCACGAAAATAATAATTTTACTTTTGCTTTTACTTTTACATTTTCTTTTCTTATAAGATTTTAGTTTTTCCTGCACTTTTTGGTATAAGATTCACTTTCTTCAGTGGTTGATTTGATTCCTCAATAATAGATGGTGAAGTAAAAGATCATCTTTCATATAGACAAGTTACATCAAAAGGAAGGATTACATCTAGAAGCAGGAGAAACTTATTTGCAAGCCAAAAGATTCAACAGCCGTGCTACACTGACTGATGGCACACTGTCACTACTGCATGAAAGAGTGTTACTTTGATTATTTTTTTTTTATTTGATTCGGTTAAGTAGTAAACAAATAATCCCACCTCCAAAATATATAAATAGGATGATGACATTGAAATGTTACGTGAAGAGTCATCAGAAAATAAGCACAAAATTAGACTTTAAAAAGTGGAACCAACACTTGATAATACTAAAATTACACTGCAACAGATGCAGTAAGAAGTAGCACTGCAAAGTAGACAACTTTTCGGAAACGAAAATCATTACATGTACCCACGGCCACCATGACTGCATTTCAATATGATGATTTGACAGTTGGGATAATCTGTTAAAGACGCCATGATTTTAGTCCTTCCCGCCTATAAATATATAGTATCGTTTTCAGCTAGACTTCCACCTTCCACTTCTCCATCTGATCACTCTCATTTTCTTATTAACTCAATAAAATTCAAGTAATTATTCATAACTCAGCAAGTTTTCTCAAATGGCATCCACAAAGGTTCAGAAAAAATCTAGTTCTAGATTGCTATCCTCTTTAAGCTTTGGTGGTTTTGTGAAAACCCACAAACCAGCTAACAGGTATGATCTGATACTAGTTGAATTTCATCACATGTTGGATAGATCGAGTTTGTGACATACTAATATAATTTTCACTTTTACTTGTTTGATTGGCCACATTAGTAATGGAGGAATAGAGGATATAGCAGTTGCACTTAGTGAAGGACTATCTTTTAAGCAGCTGGATCAGGTGGGAAAGCCACCCATCAATGGAGGGCAATCAAAGCTATCTAAGCAGCTGGAGGTAAGAAAGCCAACCCTCCTCCTCAATGCACGCTATTTTTATGAAGCGTCGTATGTTATTATCTTCTAATGTTTCATGAAGCCGGTTTCTTAATTGCGCTTGCAGGAGAAAGAGCGTACTTGGAATATGCTTACATCACTGTCTGCAATCCCAATTTCTTATTTCGAACCAGTCACCCAACTCCAGAAGATTGCCGAGGTAATGGGGTGCTGTCACTTGTTGGATAAGGCTGATGAGAGTGAGGATCCTTACATGCGGTTAGTGTATGCCTGTAAGTGTTTCGGCTAAATGATTGTAAAATTTTATACGGTAATATGCAGATTACCGCGTATTATACCGGAACTAGCTCTAATGGATTTGGTTCTTTGCAGCATCATGGGCAACAAGCTTCTTATATACGTCACAGAGGACGTTGAAGCCGTTCGATCCAATTCTCGGAGAGACTTTTGAATTGGTCAATCACCATGGAATTTCATACATTGCTGAGCAGGTTTCTTAGGATCATGCAATTTCTCATTTCATTATCCTTTTCTTGTTTTCGGGTTTTCTCTTATTTGATTCGTCGTGATTTCAGGTTAGTGATAGTCCACCATTGGGTGCTTCACATGCCGAGAATGACCACTTCACTTATGATTCCACGTCCCGATTAAAGACCAAATTTTTTGCAAATTCAATTGATGTATGTCCTCTTGAAAGGTAGGAAGATCTTCCTTGTACGCCTCAATATGCCTTCATGGTGTAAAATGGTTCCGTTGATTAGTTTTGTTCGATTTTGCGTATATATAATGCAGAACCCGTATTACCCTCAAAAGAGACGGTGTAGTGTTAGACTTGGTTCCCCCTCCCTCAAAAGCGAACAACATTGTTGTCGGAAAAACCTGGATTGATTTTACCGGGCACTTGACCATGACAAACGTGACTACCGGAGACAAAGTTGTGCTAAATTTCAAACCGTCCCGCTGGTTCAGGTACGGAGCATTTACTAGTACTAATATTTTTCCTAGTTAGTTATAATTACGTATTTAAGCTGTACATCTGCAGTACGGGACGTCCCTCTGAAGTGGATGGATATGTTTACAATGCTGCAAAGGAGCCTCAAATACATATGACCGGGAAATGGAACAGTTCAATGAGTTACCAACCATGTGATATCAAAGGAGAGCCACTTGCAGGAACTGAGTTAAAAGAGGTCAATTTCCTTTCTCCTTAAACGTGCGCCATTGAAGAAGTTTATTTCCCGTTTTGTTGCAGTAATGTGTGTTGCAAGTTAGATTATCGGCAGTTTCATGTTTTCGGTGTTGTTGCTGCAGGTCTGGAGCGTTGGTGACACTCCTAAAACCGAAACACTTCCTTACACATACTTTGGTGATAAGATAAACAGCTTCGAAACTGCACCCGAGAAGTTGTTGTCGTCAGACTCCCGTTTACGTCCTGACAGATATGCATATGAGACCGGTGACCTATCTAAAGCTGGTAGCGAAAAGAGCAGGTTGGAAGAGCGACAAAAGGCTGAAAAGAAAAGGCGAAAAGCTAGCGGCGTTAAATATAGTCCAAAATGGTTCGATCGAACTGAAGAAGTAGTGGCTACACAATGGGGTGATTTGGAGGTTTATCAGTTCAATGGTAAGTACAACGAACGTCGAGAATTATTGAATAGCAGCAACTGTGGCGCTAGCAATGTTCGAGAAACTGAGTTTCATCCATGGCAATGAAGTGGTTGTGATTTCGCCGGAAAGTGAAAGTTGAATTGATTTATTCTGCATAATTTCCATTGGGTTGCTGCTGTAAGCTCGAAAGACAATGGCGTAAACAGTGTTCGAGCGACTAAGATCCATGGCAAAGAAGTGCTTGTGATTTCGTCGGAAATTTGATTTATTTCTGTATCATTTCCATTGGATTGTTGTTGTTTTTATCTTTTGATTCCTTGTATACGAAATTGTTAATAATAAATGAACATGTATTATGTTTTTGAAGTCTACTTATGACATGAAATTAAGCAAAAAAAAAAAAAAAAAAGGTGAACAAAAATATGCGGTGAGCGTGGATCGAACACGCGACCTTCAGATCTTCAGTCTGACGCTCTCCCAACTGAGCTATCCCCGCTTGATGCTTATTGTACGGAATCTAAGTCATTATATCCTATAAAATAATTTACGAAGCGATGCAAAATTCGGTCATTTTTTTTTTTTACTTTTTTTTTCTCGGATATATGATCTAAAATGGATGTACTGGATGTTCAAGCAAGAGCAAACCATTTTTACCTACTGTAAATAAAGTTTCATTGAATTTGATGTTGAAAATCGATACGATAAAGAACCACCAATGGGCTAGAAAAAAATGTTGTCACCACATTTGTGTTGGTAAGGTGAATGCCTCAATATTTCTCTAGACTAAACAAATAAGTTATTAGAAATGGTCGACTTGAAAACACGACTGACCTTCAAAATATAGTTGATCTACCACACACGCGGTTATATTGCGAAGAAGAAAAGAAAAAAAAGAACAGCCACTAATAGTTGTATATCAATGATGGATTTTACATCGTATGAATACTAATCCTTTTTTTTTCTTTGTGTTTTCTTTTTAATTGATAAAGTAGATTTTCCATTGATTAAAAAAATGAGCACCAGAGACTTGTATCACCCAAAGAGAATATAATAAAATAAAAGAAAAGAAAAGAGAAAAATATAAAGTTTCTAGCTCTAGGGTTTGCACACTGAAGGTAAAAAATGGAAGGGAGGCAAATTGTATGTATACTACTTGATCAGGGCCGGTCTTACATCTTTTGTGGCCCCTTGTAAATCCATTTGTACAAATTAACAAGTTATTGTACTAGTTTTTGTTCGTTCTTTCTTTCTTTTCCGTTTTGATGTTTCTATACTAGTTCTTGAAAAAAGACCTATTACAGTCTTAGTGAATGGTTACTAGAACCACATTTCGGATTTAATCATCAGTCATTCAATGTGGTTACAATTCCTTACTTAGTATGAGTATAATAATACATTTGTCTGATGCCTAGTTTCTAAACATACACACAGACTAAGGCTAATTTGATGACAGATTTCTAAACGTACACAAACTAAAGCCAATTTGATGCCTAATTTCTAAATGTACACAGACCGAGGCTAATTTGATGTCTTAGCTAGCAAACTTTAATCTAAACTTGTGCATTCCATTTAATTTAAATCGGTCTCTAATGTAATAACTAACGACTAACAAACTAGTCTAGGTTTAAAGAATTATCACTAATATCAAAATTTTCAATGATTGTATAATCTAAGTATTTATTATCGGTTCACATAACAATAAGGAAAAAAGAAATCAACAATGGAACCAAATTTGATTCTCCGATTAGCAAATTAACCACAACCTTTAAATTTGGTTTAACCTAAAGCTACAAAATGAACGAAAATAAACAAGAAGATATTATGGAAGGATACAAACAAGATTTACCTTGTGCATTAGGAGTATTAATGATTATGATAGAGTCTAGAGATTGTTATGAATCTCCATTCCTTTATCTTTCTCCTTCCATCTTACTTTCATAGTTTTACGATTAATTAAAAAAGTTTATATCTTTTGTTTTCGGTTTTTCTTTCTTAGTTTTAAGGTTAACTTCAAAATAGGAAAAAAAAAACATACAAATTGACCTATGTAAAATTAAGACTTTGTGGCCTCCTCCCATCCGTGGCCTCAAGCAAGGCTTTCCTTGATTTAACGGGAGGGTCGGCCCCGACTTCGACTTGTCCTAAAGAAAGTGATGGACAACACTCGCGGCAAGTGAGAAATCGATTGTATTTTTCTTCTTCAAAAAAAAATCCAAACTCATTGTTTTTTTTTTCTTCACAACTGGGCCAAGGTGTCGATCACCATGCCCCGCAACATCTCAGTTTTTTCTTTCGTTATTTTCATTTTAGCTTCTCCAATTTCTAATATATCCTCTGTTGAACAGGTTCATATCTATTATGTTCTTCCGGCTCCTTTAATTCGTGAATCACAACTTCGACATGGTATTGTATATCATACCCATCCTTATGTTGGATATAATTTCAATATCAAAATGGATTTTATAACATTAATAATAAAAATAAAAACTTATATTGAAAACGGATTTTATGTGGGATGCATTAAAATACCCAAACTTCGTACTCAGATTGATAACTTAAAAAAAGATCATACTCTTTATAAGCCTCCATGTATGAAAAACATAATCATAATCGTCAAAATTAGGTATTCCAGTTAAAAAACGATGTCATTCATGGATAGCTTCTCAGATGTTAAATACAATAATAAAGTTAAAATTAACAATCGTAAGTTAACATGCACATCTCTAAGCCTTATATAAGTATAGTATATATAGTGAAATGACGAGGATACTGAGTACACCACAATATTTTTGATATCAACCTATTCCAGACATACGTTGTATAATCTTATATAGACAACAATCATCAAAAGATTATTTCAACAAGTTGTACACTTAATATATAGGTTTAGTTCGTGATCGAAACAATCTTATGGGGTCAAACCACTTGACGATTTATGTACATGTGTATTTACTTTAATTATCAATAGAAAGCAATATAATGCGGAAGTAAAGTAAATCACTTTTTTTCATAAAAGAGGAAAACTCCCCAAACTTACAGAGAAAACAAATGATGATGTTCACAGAAACCGTAGTTTTTTAATTTTGATTTTTTTCATAGACCCTAAATTTGTGAAAGAAATTTTTGGGAATTTTTATTTTTCTGTAATTTGTTGATTTTTCACAAGATTATATGTTATCCCAGTTTCGATTCAGAAACTCTAGTTTTGGGATTTTTTTTCTTATAAGCCTAAGTTTCTGAAATTGGGTATTATTTTCTGAAAACTTAGTTTGGATTGGTAATAATAAAGTGTTATTACAGATTGTGTTGGATAATTACAGGGTGGTGCATGTATGTTTTATCAGTGAAGAGGAATAGGGATTGAAGTTGAACAGGTTCGTTATTAAGAATGGCTTTGATGGTTTTGAGCTGTTAGTATAACCTTTTGGTGGTGCTTGTAGGTGGTGGTGGTGCTGCTTGTAGGTGGTGGTGGTGCTACTGCTTGTTGATGCTGTTGTTGGTGAAATAGATCGGGATCTTTACATGGCACCGAACTTCAGCCCGCATTCAGGATCGTTCCATCACAGTCCCCAGAAGGGTTCACCGCCTCCTCTCTGGGTTATAGCCGCCACCACCACCGTCACCACCACCACCACTATCATCACCTCAAGAATTCTAGAGGGGTATTTAAGACAAAATTCAGACTGTTTTTCTCAATACAGTTAATCGGATGGTAAAATACCACTTTGTAATCACTAATTAAAGTTGTGATCATTTTAGCGATAGAAAAAAAAATTATTTCTATTTCGGGTATCCAAACTTGTCGTGTAACTATTACCCCTACCTAATTTTCCCAATCATGTACCAACTACCATGATTTCTTCTTGTGACCTTTTCTCACTAACAAGTGTGTGTGTACACAATAATTGCCACCTTTGAGATTCATTATTATCTTTTTAATAGAGCTGTTGGTTGCCATGGATTTTATCCCAAAGAAGCTGAATCCAAAACGGAAACTTTTTTACTAGCTGCTGCACACCGACAGTAGATAAGGCACAAGTGTAAGGTAATATAAGGTCAAAATCTCATGTCCTTCCAAGTTTCAAACCTCCACAATAACCCTCACCTCTAGACACGTACGCTGCATGCGCGTGCTCCTTTCAGAGGGTTTTGGGAAAAGCAAATCACAATCAAACAACAAAAAATTTCTCTCAAAAATGTTTTTCTTCTTTTTCCTCTGAATTCATGAAATTCATCTAGAACCAGAATCTGGGTTCTCATTAGATTTCTCAATTGGAGCTGAATTTTTGGTCTATACTATTCTTAGAACAAAGAAAGAAAAAAAATGAAATCAGCTCAACCGAATTAAATGAGGGTGAGATCTGTATTAAATTTTAGATTATGCTGTTAAGATTACAGATTTAAGAATGTTGGGTTATAGATTTTAGCTGGGGTGAAAAAAATTACACAGTACTTTTCAGGGTTTCGTTCACCTTTGGCTATCTATATAATGAAGTCTTGAAGTGTTTTATGGGTTGAAGTGTTTAATGGGTTTGGGGTTTTATAAATTCTTGATTGAGAACCCTTTTTGCTATTAAGAGGATTCATTTCAAGATTACAAATGAAAGGGTCTCAAAAAGAGCTTCTAATTTCTGATCAAATCATGAGTACACCAAGAAATTCTGCTTCATCTTCTTCTTCAACTAGAGGTCTGCAAAAGTTAATGGTTTGGTTAATCCTCTTCATTTCATTAACTTATTTAGTTTATACATTGAAATTGGTTTCATCATCTTCTTCTAATTCTTCTTGTATTGAACAAATTCCTACATTGAATCACATTCACCATCTTCTTAATTCTTCTTCATCCTCCATTAGTAGTACTGATAATGAGGATGATGATGATGATGGTGTTGGCATTACAACAACAATTTCTATCCAAAATCAAAATCAGAATCAGACTAGTAGTTCTTCTAATTCTTTGATTGAAAGGGTTGAAGCCAAAACAGGGTTAAAGCACATTGTATTTGGGATAGCAGCATCTTCAAAGCTCTGGGAAATGAGAAAAAACTACATCAAGTTATGGTGGAAGTCTAATGAAATGAGAGGGATTGTCTGGTTAGATAAACCGGTGAAACTAAGAGGAGATCAAAGAGGAATTCCACAAGTGAAAATCTCAGGTGACACATCAAGGTTTCCTTATACTAACCGGCAAGGTCACCGGTCTGCGATTCGTATATCAAGGATTGTATCGGAGACATTGAGACTTGGTATGACAAATGTGAGATGGTTTGTAATGGGAGATGATGATACATTCTTTGTTGCGGAGAATTTAGTGAGGGTTTTATCAAAATATGATCATAATCAGTATTATTACATTGGGAGCTTATCTGAAAGTCATTTGCAGAACATTTATTTCTCTTATGGTATGGCTTATGGTGGTGGTGGATTTGCTATTAGTTATCCATTGGCTGTTGCACTTGATAAGATTCAAGACCGGTGCATTCATCGGTACCCGGGGCTTTACGGTTCCGATGACCGGATGCAAGCTTGCATGTCTGAGCTAGGTGTTCCTCTTACTAAAGAACTTGGCTTCCATCAGGTAACACCCTCTCCCCCACCTCCATTTTTAGCTAGGTGTTCACATCACACATTCTAACTCGGTGGCAACTCACTTGCACATCCAATGCACTAGGTGATGCATAATTGCACATGAATGCTGAATTAGAGCACTGTAGCATTGAATGTTGCTGGTGAAATTTATAGCTATAGTAAATTCTGCAACAAAATTATGTGGTCTTGCTGAATTCACCCATACCTTCTGCCTGGATTGTGTTTCCTAGATTGTACTGTATTTATCTTTTCTTTATGCATTGTTTTTCTTCATATGGTGGACTATGATGGGACAACATAAACAGCATCCTGTGACTTTTACCAGTAGGTAATATAGTGAAAGGTGGTAGGGCTAGAACCTGCAAAATGATCACAGACATATCTTGGTTGTAGCAATTGTTTGTTTATTCATTGATTGATTCAAAGGTTTCGACTGGTGTCACTTTTTGGTTAAAAATATTACTCCCCATGAGAATGTACAGTAGAGTAGAAGGCAAGTGACACAGTGGAACTCGGTGGTAACTCACTGCCTCTGAGTTGTATATCTAATACACACTAGAGGATGCAATGCTGAATCACAGTAGTGTCATTGATTGAATGAGGTTATAATTGTGAATGAATAGGTGAACTTTCAATCTAGTTAATCTATCAAAACAGGGCACAAATCCTTGTGGGTCTAGTCGGATGCCTTGGCCCCTCGAGGAAAGCCTTTAGATCCGAAGAAAGTTGAATCGGACGAATCGATCCCCTCCCAGCTGGACTTGCACCCACAATGCCTAGATGCATTTTCATTTCTATGGTCTCCATTTCCTTCAAAATTGTAGTGATCTCCATTCCCCAACAAACATTACACTTTAGGATTATGTTCTAAAGTTGTTTACCACTACTCTTAGACTAATTCTTTATTTTAAGCATTTGTTTTTCTTCTGATGAGGAATCCAGTCTCCCTAGCTGGACTTGCACCCAAAATGTTCATTTCTGTGGTCTCCATTTGCCAACAAACACTAGACTTTAAGATTATGTTCATTTCTGTGGTCTCCATTCGCCAACAAACACTAGACTTTAAGATTATGTTCTAAAATTGTTTACTAGTGCTGTTTAGAGTAATCTCCATTTTAAGCATTTGTTTTTCTTCTTGTTGGAGGAGTAGGACCATTGTGGGACCCACAGGAATAGCACCCTTAACACTTTTAGTAGGTAGGGTAGGGCCCTACAGCTGCAAAGATCTCATTATCTCTGTTGGGTGGTGGTTTGATTATTTTTATTGATTGATTCAAAAGGATGTGACTTTTGGTACAAAAATAATATTACAGTCCCATTAAAGAATGGACCACGTGTAAGGTAACGGGTTTGCAACATGGGTCGAGTAAACCCAGATTTGGGTGAGTTTTTCGCATAGTCATAAATGTAGGTAAACTACTGAAAATGTGATTTCAATTCAATTTTCAGTTTATAGTTCAGTTATAGTAATGTACTACTGTGGAAATGTTGAAAAAGATTGGTAATGTGTTCAAGGCGTGGGACCCACAAAACTGAATTATTTGTCGGTATGAGTCGGTGGTGGTGGTGATGAGTCTGGTGACCACCACCATTTTCCTGTGTTTATGGATTTGTGTTTCTTCCTTTTACTTTCACGTTTTGACATTTGTTGTTGTTTTTAATATGGATGCAGTACGATGTGTATGGTAACTTGTTTGGGTTACTAGCGGCACATCCGGTGACACCTTTGGTAACATTACATCATTTAGATGTAGTTGAACCAATATTTCCAAATGTGACGCGTGTACAAGCGTTACAAAGGCTCATGGTACCGATGAAACTTGACTCGGCTGGATTAATGCAGCAATCAATTTGTTATGACAAAAAGAATAGGTGGACTGTGTCTGTTTCTTGGGGTTATGCAGTTCAGATTTTTAGAGGTGTTTTCTCACCACGTGAGATGGAAATGCCTTCGAGAACTTTTTTGAATTGGTATAAAAGAGCAGATTATACTGCTTATGCTTTCAATACAAGACCAGTTGCTCGAAATCCATGTCAGAAACCATTTGTGTTTTTCATGGCTAATGCTAGATTTGATTCTACGTTGAATCAAACGGTGACCGAGTATGTGAAGCACCGAACTCCACACCCAACGTGCAAGTGGAAAATGACGAGTCCAGATGACATAGAGACCGTTTTGGTTTACAAGAGACCCGACCCTCATCTTTGGGACAAGGTAATCCTCTTATCATTATTTCTTTTTCTTCTCGATTTCTCAGTTATGCTTGTCGAGTTGTCTTTTACATAGTAGTATCTCGATATGAAAGTGTACAAAATTAGAAGAAATAAGGTACATCGGTCTAGTTTTCTTATTACACAAACTTCCATGAGTACATCTCAGTTAGTAACTTAATCAACCATTTAATGCTTATTTGTTAGTATTAATCTTGCATTACATTAAGACAACATTGCCATATGTCCGGTTTACATTGCAACTTCGAATAAACTATCAATATCTAATCTGCTGTTCATTTATAAAAAGTATTCTATGCTCCATCTGTCATTCTCAATGCTAGATTGTTATTATTATCACTAAATCTGACTGCTGTGTACTTTATGATGGTGCGGGTATTAGATTATTCGTTGAAATGGGTGCTTATTCTGTCAATTTGGAGAGGTGTTAGATATCAAAGAATCATATATCATTAGTAAAATTGTACCTGCTACTAAGCTAACATGGACAACCTTGAGGCTTGAACTAACCTGCAGAGTCCTAGAAACTTAAAATAATGTTCCGAACACTTTCCAGTAATTTTATTTAAGAAAAATGTTGGTATTTGGTTCGATTTGCAGAGTCCTAGAAGAAACTGTTGCCGTATTTTACCTACAAACAAGAAAGGAAGAATGGTAATTGAGGTTGGTGTATGTGCTGAAGGCGAAATCAGCAAAGTATAGATAGAGCAGGAAGTATGGCAGGGACGGAGCACCGGTTACTCCTGGTAGATAGGTAAAAGAAAAAAGAAAAAAAAAGAGATTATATTTAGGTTATTATTGATTTCCTTCCAAGGTCTTATTCATGTCTTTGTAAGGTAGATAGATTCTCCGTTAGATAAAAGGGACTATTATTAATAATAAAATTATACTCGATTAGTATATGATATCATGGTATGAAAAGAAGAAATGGAAATTGGTATCTGCATTGCAATCGAACAAAAGTATTTTGTTAGTGTAGGTGTTCGTTAAAATTTCCAAAGCTACATTGATGTCGTGTTTACATGTCTTGTAGCTTTTTAACATGCTTATACTTCTATAAACAGAGCAATTTGCACTTGACGCTCTTCAATTGAGACTCCCAAGTGCAGAAACGCTTGCAAAGAAACCAGTGTACTAGACGATGGATTTTGACTGAAAAATGAGATATTCCTCCCCTCGTAGACTGCTGTGCCATGCTAGGTCACTAACAAATCCTTCATCTTTCTCGCTTGGATTGGTGAACGATTTCTAGGAGTAACAAAGTAAGAAGTTAATTTGGGTACAACATTTCATAATGGCTTATAAAAATAAAAGAATCAATTTTTTTGTGAAGTTAATAGCGCGTTTGGATACACATCCAGAAGTAACTTTTTGACTTCTACAAGTCAAAAAGCAAGAAATCAGTTTGGGTGTAAAATTTCATAACGACTTCTAGAAGCAGAAAAGTCGACTTTCTGTGAAGCAAAATTGTATCCAAACGCGCTATAAATATTTGTGCCTTCGACTTTTGGTTCTGACTCTTTTTAAAGTAAAGAAGTTCTATAATCGTTCGTTCCACAGAAGCAGAAGTCACTAAAATGAGCTTCAAGTGATAAGCAGGCCTTGGGCCGACAAAAAATGTTTATGGGCTTTGTGGAAAGATGACAAATGTGCCTATTAGCAGGCTACTACCGAAAAGTGAAGGTATCCTTGTTTTTCAAAAGAAAAAGAAAATAATAATTAATGCGGGGAGCGTGGATCGAACACGCGACCTTCAGTCTGACGCTTTCCCAACTGAGCTATCCCCGCACGTGTTAAACTAGTTGTAGACTGCTACTTCATGCATTCCTTTTAAGTTTTGATTCAAAAGAGAATTTTTTATTTAACAAATTTGAGTTGTTACAGCCATTGATCCAACTTAATATATCTTGAGGAAAATTGCCACAATGCTCAAAATTATAACCACTGACCAAATAATCACCAACGCCATTTCTCATCCTTCCAACTAACGTACGTAACCAATTGATCTTTTCTATGACAACAAAAATTTAATGTCTAAAATCAAATCTCTATTCAACTAATAATAAACTCACTACGAAGATTAATTTATTTTACAAGCATGTTATAGGGGCCACATGTTTTTATTACCCTCCCCATTTTTTAACCTAAATCAAAACTAAATTGAAAATTTGTTTTCTTTTTTCTTTTTTTCTCCTCCTCCCATCAACCGTAACCTCCATTAAAACTCAAAATTTCATCGTCTTCGATTAATCGGCGATTCGAAAATTAATCAACTGTAGTGTAATGACTTATATGAAGTATGTTTTGAAAAATCCAATTAGGATTCAGTTTATTTTGTTCGATTTAAGTTTATTTTCTATCAAAAAATCAGGGTTTTAGATGAAAATTGGAATTGAAGTTTCTGGGTTTATGTGAGTTACGGTTGATTCTAACTCTATTACGAACCGTAACTGGAGATTTTGATGTTGTTACGGTTGGTAATAGTTCAACTACCAGCCGCATGTTCTTATATCTGAGAATTTTCTTCAGTTACGGTTGGTATCGAGCATTCAATTACAAACCGTAACTGGTTTTACGATTGAGTTTTCTTCAAATTTAACCAGTTACGGTTGGTAGTTCATCTTTTACGAACTGTAACTAAGATTTACTGTTGGTTACGAGCAAAATTCCAACAGTAATTAACTCTTAAAATGTAAAAAAATAGATTTTTTTTAAAACTCTAAAATCTGATTTTGATTTGATTTAGAGTTAATTGAAGTGAAACTTAATCATTAACACTAAACTAGATTATCAACACTAAACTGTGTAAGGGTTAATTTGTCATTTCCAGTTGTTGTTTTTTTTTGGATAAGGACACTTGAATTATCATGTAATAATCCTTTTTGTCCTATTACAATGCCGCCACTCTAATAAATCATGCCGTCCCTATAACAGGCTTGTTATTTTATTAGTAATTCATTAACTAACTTAAGCACCACTTTGTCATATCTAATAAAATTCGTCTAGATCACAGCTGCTTTGAGCACCAGACACTCCAACTGCTCAACTTCATGATCAGTAATTAATCTTCTCTCATACTACTTCCTTTTAACTCGATGATAGAAACCCACAAAATCGCGAATTATTAGTCTGACTCCTATTTTACTTGTTTCTTTAAAAAAATTATGTATCCATGTTGAACTTTATAAGATCTCTATCTGACGGATCCCGGGAGTAGGTCTAAGATAATAACAAAACTGCACACTGGTTAGTAAGAAGCTTTATTGGAAGAAACATTCTTAAATATAATGGCACATCTATCCTTCTTGATCATTCGTAAAGAGACCGTTAGTAAGTAAAGAGTTTTTCATTTATAAATATTCAAGAAACAATAGTATTATCGACGCAAACCAACTCATAATTCATTCCTACAAACAGGAATGTAAGTTTAGAACATTACAAATATTGATACCAACTTCCTGCCGATGTCACTGTAGTAAAGTGGTAAACTCATTGGGTGATGATACCAGCAACCTGAGTTCGAAACTTCCTAGCATCAAATTCTTTACCGATCAAAAAAAAAAATATTGATACCAACTTCCAACCATATTAACCTGACGTAAGCACATTCTAAACATAAATTTTCAGAAGTTTTAAAACCAGCACCACAAAGACTGCAATGAACTAATACTCCCTCCGTCCCCATTATATAGGTGGAGAAGTGAGTTTCTCTAAGAATAAGAAATTTTTTTG
Organism: Papaver somniferum; assembly: GCF_003573695.1. NCBI lineage: Eukaryota > Viridiplantae > Streptophyta > Magnoliopsida > Ranunculales > Papaveraceae > Papaver > Papaver somniferum. The sequence goes on along the minus strand of NW_020650971.1, from coordinate 520,844 downwards.
ATTTCCTACATTTCCATCCTCTTTCCTGTTTTATCCTTTATACAATTTCCAACACTAGAAACATTAACTTAATTGTGGTGATAATTACCTATAATAAATAAAGACAATATATGGGAAAACCCATCTTGGAATTGAAAGTCTACCTATCTAATGGGACTACAAATTTTTACAACTCCGCCTTTATAATAGGGACGGAGGGAGTATCATTTTTATACCTAACTAACTTGGATCTAGTTGGCACTATATTCTTGGAACACTTCCATTATTCCATATGAACGATTTTGTGAAGCAGATTAGTAATCCAAAGAGCCTTTCATTATTAGGACTGTTGATTATGGGGAATTGCTAAGAAAAAAATGATAGTAAAGAGAGTTATAAGAAATTTTCACCGAGAAAGTACAAATGATAGTAAAGAGAGTTATAAGCGATTTTCATCGAGAAAATCCATTTTATGTTAGGCATCCAGATTAGGGTATCTTCTCCGACCAAAGAAATAAAATTTTGGTAGCAGAGTTAGGATGGAAAAGATAATTAATCGGATGTATATTTCATTGTCTAGAATTAGGAATGAAATATTCACAAACAAAAGCACACGAAGATAGATAGTCAAACTTGTAGTTGGTTCAGGAGGATGTTAGAGGCTAACAGTTCAATAATCAAGAAAAACCTTAACTTAGAAGCACATCTAACAGACCAAAACCTAAAACTTGATGGCAACAATACCTTTTATATATCCCCTTCCAAACCCAACTGCTTTTCTCATTCAATTTGTCATTGTGTAAAAAGCTTTTATCTTTAAATTACTTTGCTTTTAAGACCTGTACCATACATAGTTCATCACTACTGTTGATTAAGGCTTTGTTAAAAATCTCAAGAATTCTAAAACCTAGACCCCGAAAGGTGAAACAAATACTTTACAACCGTGTGTCCCCATAATTTGTTTTTGAAGCGAGTATAATGTAAATATAAGGTCTTTAGGGATGTTAAAACATCTCATTTGATGAGTGGGAAGAGAATTAAGGACATATTTCACGGTGGTAATTCAACTAGCCTGATTCAAGGCATACTAATCAAATTTTTAAGTCTAACTTCAAAAGACTAGACAATATTGGATTGAACGATTTAATCTTAAGAGGACCTAACAAGAGGTTTGAAAAAGCGTTGTTCTAACAACCACACCCAATATTTTGCTTAGCAATCTGTATGGACAAATTCCAATATACTTTTAAGAAAACCAACTACACAGTCAGACTCAATCTTAGTAAAAGTATATCAAAGAGTTATATCTCAATTTCTCGATTCAACGGCCAGGATCGATGGGATTTTTTTGTCATATATGAAACGGTATCAGCACTTAATAGAACTCGTATCCCCTTTATAAATCACGAATAATTGTATGAAAAGAAGAAATGGAAATTGGTTTGTGTAAAAGAATGAATACGAGACAAAAGAAAAGATTAAGTAAAGAACTGACATTTGGAGTTTAAATTTAGTCTAGGTGTTAAAATCTACATTCATGTCGTGTTTACATGTCTTGTAGCTTCATAGGGACTCCCCTGAGCAGACTGTAGAGCAGCATTGCACTCGGGGCCTATTTATAGTAGGATGGGTTGTCATGATTCCGAAACCCAACACTCCTGGGAACTCCACTGTTATCTCTAGGCGTAGTAAAGTAATAAACATTGTCAAACTTTTAAGAAATATTTCCAGAACGGGTAATGCATTGGCAGATACGCTTGCCAAGAAAGCACAGAGTGTTAGTAGATAAATCTTATATTGGAAAGGCATTCTTCAACTGTTACTACAGAGGCGGAGCCGGGCCATCATTGCAAGGGTGTGTACCTGCCCATCCAAAGTCTAATTTAGGCCTAATAGAAATTGTCTTGCTATAATATAAACTTAATTTTGCTTATTTGCATCCCTAAAAAACATTTACAACTCTCTTAAATAAATTCTTGCATCCCCATTTCAGAAATCTTGGCTCCTCCATCTTTTTTTGCATGGATTGGACTTCAAGACTAATATATATTTTGTTTCTCAAAAACATGAAAAGAAAAGAAACTAAAAAATGCGGTGAAGGTGGATCGAACACCTGACCTTCAGATCTTCAGTCTGACGCTCTCCCAACTGAGCTATCCCCGCACGTGTTGTTTGAATAGGAAACTACAAACCACCTGCTTCCGAAGTGGAAGCAACGTCAGCATTGTTTTTAGAGTTGCGCAGAAAAACAGATTAGCTCGAAGAGTGACTGTCCAGAATCATTACCACAGGCGTTGCCTTGATCATACACATTGTACTCCTAGCATAGTTACGAGGTGACACGGCTCACGACTGAATGCACTAGCCCTGCCCAGTATATGATGATCTTGGGCACTAACGGATTCATCAAGAAGCTAAACGTGGAAGCCAATTTTGAGGCATTCAAAATGATTTGTTTAGCTGGGTATGTTTATAAGGGCTTAGATGTCTTCAACCAACATCATGGTCTCCTCACCAAGTTCGCCTAAGCTCATAAAAGCTAAGGTGCCAAAATTGTAACCATGTGTCGAACAGATATTAAGGTATTTGTTTCATTCACGAGACACAGCCACCTCAGGGGCGGAAATGTTGTAGATTATTGCTAGTGAAACGTAGAGCACCAGTCACATCAAAGCAAGTTTCACGTCTGTTTTTCCAGTTGTACACCAGAATATATATATATATATATATATTAGCAGATCTAGATTCACCACATTAAGAAAAATGAAACTTCTCGGCCTTGCCTGCACCCCAACTCTGAAGCAGATATCAACCAAGGTGTTCTGAACAAGGTCATGGAGAAATTTGAAACCAATTAACATCGTGCGCATAGTACAATGCGTGATCTCCAAAAATATCCACATCCTTACCACAATAGGGTTAGGCGTTATCCTTAAGGAACAATGGAAAACCAAGCACGTATATCCAAAAACAACACTAAACTGTCGAGGTCCAATCTTCTGACTTGGGTTGTCTATTGGGATAGCTAACAAATAATCATGTGTACGTTAGGGGCATCTCTTTCATCAATGCGTATAGCACTACCGATTTACTCATAGGAAGGGAGGAAGTATCAAAAACACAAAAAAATGAAAAAATCAAGACCACCAGCACAAGAAAAAGCATCGAAAACAAGCATATATGTAGATCTCAAACCAAAGATTCTAGAGTTATGCAAAATTTCACCATGTAGCTGTTGTGTCTGCAAACATGAAGCTAAGTAGCAGTACTGCATTGTATCCTTCATAGTATACAAACTGAGACCCTCTTTCATGATTGGCAAACAAGAAATACGCATTTGTAAGCAACTAAACCCAGGACCGTCTCCAGTAACCAACTGTCGTAGGAAACTGGAAAGATTGCTATCAAAAATAATATTGTTGAAAACGTGGCGGTCCCAAAAATATACAACCAACTTTTTCTTAGGCAATCTTTATGGACAAACTCAATATCCAATTTGGAGAGTTTAATGGATCTTAATCGAGAAGGAATATCCAGAGTTATATCTCTAACTCTCAAATCAGAACGTTTACAGACACAGTCCGTGAACCTGATTTCTGGGTGAGAGCACTTGGGTGATTCCAAGATTAATTTCCCAAGTAATCAATCAAGTCGTATCCAACAAACAAGGTCGGATGTATCTACTATGATTGATTAACGTACAACCTGTGATATTACAATTATAAGGATAAATAATATAATGCAGAAAAGAAATAACACATACACCAGAAGTTTTGTTAATGAGGAAAACACAAATGCAGAAAACCCCGGGACTTAGTCCAGATTGAACGCCAAATTGTATTAAGCTGCTAGAGGCACTAGCCTACCAATTAACTTGAAATGGAATGTAGTTGATACCGAATTAAACCCTCCGAGCACTTCAGTTATCGTCGCGTTCCTTACGCCTCTTGAATCCTAGTAGGAATCCGCGCAATTGATTCCCTTAGCTGACGTCACACTAACTAAGAGTTTCTTCAACTCAATTGAAGACTTTAAACCAATTTGCATCCCACAAATTAAGCATATATATGTGATTTCCCTGGCGATAAAAAAGTTTGATCAAGGTGATGAAAATCGATAGCAATAGACATAGTCTGCCTAACCTCAAAATAGGGACTTATGCAACCCGAAGTGCAGCCTTGATTATTATTCACCTCACGAGTATAAAACCTGTGGAATCAACAAAGTTTGAGACAAACTTAGATGATTTCTATCTATCTTGATCAAGTGAGAAGCTCAACAATCGATCAGGATACTCAAGTTATCAATAGCCAATAGTTGTACTTGGCTTCACGAATCTCTGTGAAGTCTTTTTTATCGCTGAAAACCCTAAAAGGTTTCTAGGAAGAGGACGACTCTAGTCACAACTATGACACACCAAGAAAAGTAGTGTCGGGATTCAAAAATCTTAGTTCCTTAAGATTCCCCTTTTATAGATTTTCAAAGCATAGGTTGTTTTAGGTTTAAGCTAAGATAGCTTTGGAACCAAGAAATCAACATTCACCATTAGATGAATCTTTGAAATCTATTTTACATAAGCAAGATATACACTCTAGTTAGGTGACCAAACTGTAACCAAACAGTGTATAAAGACTATATTCAACGTGGGTAACCGAAACCACCCGCTTTGTACTTAAATTCTTAGTACTCATTTTCATCAACACTTAAAACTTAAATCGAACCGCAATCAGGTGATCAAATATGTCTATGATTTTATAGAGATTACTCAACTGCAAATTATCTTGGTAAGATAATTTCTGTGCATAATAATTTAATCGACATGAAAAGTAGGTATACAAAGTACAAATACAAAATCCTTTCGTGAGTCAATTGAGTCACAATACGTGTACCGGTTTGCATATTACAACCGCTGTCAAGTTTCGGAGTTAACAGAAAAATTCAGGTATGTGTAGCGGTTTGCATACCGTAAGACTTTAACTGGTTCCAGAGTTAACTGAAAAATTCAGGTACGTGTAGCGGTTTACATACCGTAAGACTTTAACTGGTTCGGGAATCAACAAAACTTTTATGGTACGTGTACCAAACCGGTTCCGTGACCATAGTTCCTTAACGGTTTGTATACTAAAATATGTACCAATCTGGTTCACGAGTGAACAGATTTTATTCAAGGTAAGCATAAGAATATGCTTACTAAAAATACGTATGTCAATATATAGCTACGTCGCTGCGTATACGAGTACATGTCATACGTCTCCAGACTTATAATAATTCTCTCAGTTTGTAAGACTGATAACACTGTCTGGCATCCGAATATTGTAGTTCTATATTTCTCTCTAAATCAATTTGAAACATTCCCGAATAACATGGATGACACATATCACTGTTCCAGATTAATTCTGAATGATACTTGAGTCATTATTTTAATTTCGAATAATAAATTGTCCTTAATCGAAAGTTATCAAGTATGAACAAATTTTCATTAAGCTTAGTCATTATATTTCGAGAAGTTCCTTAATTTGATAATTAGAATTTATTGTTTATGCATAATAGCCTAATTAGTTATGGTCTCATAGATAAAAAGATGAAACTTGAGATATAGGATAGTTCAGTTTCCACTTACCTTTTGTCGATGAAGTTCTACAAAAGCTTCGGTTGATCTTCGCATGCAAATGGTAGAACGCAATGATGAATGCTGCGATGTCGTATCTCAAATACATTTGTATCCTAATCCGAGACTTAACTAATTGTAGATTAGAAATGATATAGTTTTGACAACTAAATTTGACAACAGGCTTGAAATAGCAATACTTGTGAGTTCTACCGAGAAATGCTTGATTTATTTGGCACAAAATCATCTTGAAAAGAATAAATAAGTTTCTCAAGAATAGGCCTAATCCCATTAACAATGATTTTGGAAACTATTCTATAAGAAGTGTTGAACAATTTTCCCTGGGTTGTTTCGCGATAAAAAAACATATTAACAAAAAAGGTAAGTAAGATTTTGAACGTTTTGTTTATGTACGTACAAAAAAAGTAATGAACATTACCAATTGGCCTAAACTCGGATTGAGGTTTAGTAAATTTAGTTTTTGGAATAAGAGTTAAGTAACTTCTATTCAAATGCACATAAAACCGGATTCAAAAAAAATAAAATAATTAACAACATCAATGATATCCTTACCCGCACATTCTCACTGAGTCTGATAAAAGCCAATCTAAAATCCATCAGGACCAGGAAAGCTCTACAATGGCATGCTTTTTACAACAAAATTAGTTTCGACATCAGTTGGTTACACAACGGACTGGCATTTTCATATCCAGATAAAAGATTGGAAATCCATCACAAATTTCAGTACGCGAAAATAGGATTAGTTGTACAACCAACAGAACTAAAATGGTCAGTTAGAAGACTGTTAATAGCTTCTCCATCATTATGACAAACAAAATTAGAGTCACTAACAGCATCAATATTTTTCCTACGCATTATTCTATTTACAAGAGAGTGAAAGTACAGTAAAAACTCCATATATTGATACTCCACATATTAATAAACTCTATATATTAATAAAAAATCATAGTCCCAACTCGGGCTAGTTATAAATAGTAATAACTTTCATATTTTAATGTTAATAGATTTTTCTAGTCCCGCCATAAGGAATTTACCTCCATATATTAATATAATCGACATTATTGGAAACTTATACATCACGTTACATCAAAATTTAGATGAACTAAAATTACTTATCTATAGTTGTTTGAGAAAAGGATGTATTTTTTTGGACTGTTAATTTGTTATCGCATCTTTTGGCATGTTTGAGAAAATGATGTAACTTCATGTTGAGGCCAAAACATTTCCAACTTGTCATGCATGTTTAAAGCTTCGTGGCATGAAACTTTTTGTATCTCCTACCATCATCAGGATGCTCTCCCTCTACTTCTTGTCTACTTCCATCGATGATTTGTTCTTCTGTTAAGCATATACGACTTGTTGCTCACGTGGATAATTAAGGAAGACATCCACGTCCATTATTATTTACATACTTTAAGTTAAAAAAATTAAATATCTTTTTGCCATAAATCTCTATATTGATAAACTCCAAATATTAATAATTTTGTGAGGTCGCAAAATAAAATATCCAGCTAGTCTTGTTATCCATGTATTTAAAAAACTTATCCCTAGACTTTGCTTTACAAAAAGCAGCCTGTACTGAACACCATTTTTCAACTAAGAAGTTGTTGTTGTTGGAGTTTGTTCACCTGACTATCCCAAAATCCATCCCATCCCATTTCAGTTGCATCTTATTTATACACTCCGTGGTGACCTAAACTTAACTTCGAGAAGTCTTTAAGTTTCAAAGAAGGGAAAAAGAGAAACAATAACAAATAGGGGTGATGAAGAAAATTTGTGCACTCCCCAGTGGCACAAACTCAACTTTGAGAAGTTCTTTATGTTTCAATGAAGAGAAATAATATTCAGTCCCAACTGAGCTATCCCCGCACATATTGAACTAACAGCAAAGAAGGATCTCTGTTAACTATTTGGTTCTCTCTTGGTCTCGGGATTGAATCCTGTGCTGAGAGGGTATCGCAAATCAATGTTTTTGTACATACACGACGGAGAGTGTCATTCTCATGTGATTTACCAACAAACATTTTTAAACAAAAAGATGATGACGATTACCATTAAAATTATCATGATTAAAATAATATATCTGGATTAGACTAAACCAGATCAAATCAATAATACTTGTAAATTATTCAAAAGATATCCTGTTTCCATCATCACAAGTAAAATACAACTTTATTAGCTAGCTTGCGTCACTTCCTCTAATTATTGATGCACAAATTAGTGGGCTACACGTGGGGACACAGTTTCTTACAGATAAACAAAATCTGCTGGACTGAGTTAGTAGTGTTCTCATTGCGGGCCATTAAATGTGTAACGGCCCATTAGTTATGCTGAGTACTTTTGTTTCCGAGTACTATCAAGGCATATCAAGTCACCCGTACTTCAGTTGATGGTTGTTTGTTCTGGCAAGTAATGCAGGAGGAACTCTATAAAGCCGTTTGAGTGCTAGAGGTGGAGCTATACAAGCTGAATACACGGTGTAAACAAAATGTTCATCCCCTTCAAATATTATATACTCAACTGCCTCCCTGCATGTCACAGATGAGTACAATCTCTACTGTTCGTTCAATGAATAACTAGATCCAACGGAGCAGACAAGACGATCACGATCGAGATCTCGTAATGGATTACGGCTCACTCCTTTTTTGTGGGAGGGAAATGGATTAGAATTCAGATAAAGAAGAGAGGATAGTTTCTGTCGTGAAGCGGAGTGAAAGTCCCCTAACCCTGTCCCACCATCACGTTTCTTTTGTTTTCTTCATCCGCTTATCCAGATTCCATTCCCCCTTTTTGTTATTTGCCAGCCTATGTCACTATTCATCACGTGCACCGCCATTTTTTATATATGCCCATTGTTTTTTGTGTGTTGGGACGTTTTTGATGGTGATACATGTCTATTGAGCCAATGGGAGGCTGCAAATTATAAATTTCCTATCAAAAATAGTTTTAGCAGTGGATAAAACAAGTTTGTTTCTGCGTCTAATCTGGTTGGTGAGCGCTTGAGAGAATAATGAATTTGTTTGGGCGTCTAATCTCGGCATGGTTGGTGAGCTACATCTTGAGAATAAGTAAGTACGATTTGAAGCTCCATGTCTCATATGGCATTGAGCTCATAAGATTTTGGTCTTTATTTTTATGGCTGCTAATAGGGTACCATTTTTGTTTGGGGTGTACCAATCCCTTACCAAAACATGGTTTGTCTTATTTGCAATTTGGTACAGTCCCAAGCAAAATGGTATCCCCGTTCCTACCAAATGCAGAGGGGACACACGGGGTGTATGAATAATTTATCCCGGTTGAACTGGGTATGTTCAAATTAATTGGGGTATATCTAGTGAGATAAAATCGACGTCATTTTGAAGTAAAACAAAATACTCCTTAACATTAATAATACCTAATGAGACAAAATTCAGGTCATAATTTCAAAATGCCTAATCTATTCTTGCTTAATTAACCTGGCGAGATTGGGGTATACATATTTTATTCCTATCCAAACTAGTGTGTTAAGGGGTGTCTAAAAGACCAAATTTCCCATACTAAAAAACCATGCCGACCAAAACATATTAAGAAAAAATCAAAATCTTTCTTCTACACTCTAACTATACATGTGAAATCAAAAAAAAACAACAACGAAGAATCAAAACGAACCAAAAGTCGGCAGGGTATTTTTTGTCGACCTTGCCGACCAAAATATAGTCGGCAGGGTATAAGGTTGAATACCATGCCGACTTTTCATATCTGAAATTTGCATTTATAGTGTCGGCACGGTATTCATCCTTATACCTTGCCGACTATAGTTTAGTCGGCAGCTTATGAAATTAAAACCTTGCCGACTAATCATACATTTGTAACAACTTTTCTCTGTATGTCAAAAGCCCTATAGTCGGCAAGGTATTTTTTGTCGACCCTGCCGACTATAAGTTAGCCGGCAAGGTGAAAAATCAATAAGATACCGACTAGTGAAACATTTACAACAGTCTCCTTTGTGTCAAAAATAATGAAGTCGACATCTTCTTCATTCATCGACCTTGCCGGCCGGATATGGTCGGAATGTTATTCATCCGTAGACCTTTCCGGCCTGATATAGTCGGCATGGTCTTCATTCGTCGACCCTGCCGACTTTTCATAGTTTCAGAACTGAAAGTGTTGATTTCTTCTTTAATTTTGAGTATGATTTCACACATCAGCTTTGCAACCCCCTTGTTAGAAGTGTTTGGGTAGTATGTTTTCATTTCCGTTGCAAAAAAAATTCTCAAAGCTAATTTTTTTCATCAAAAATCTTCCCACATGAGTTCAATCAAAAACAAAATTTGATTACTTAAATTCATAAGTTTTAATCTACTTAATTAACCTAATCAGAATTTTTAGTGTTACTTAAACAAGGATATATTAGCCATTTTGAAAATATTTGGTTAAGATGCTTTTTTTTTTACTTCAAAATGACCTTATTTCGTCTCATTTGGTATACCCCAATCAAGCAAGGTTAATTAACACTAATAATTTGTTTAGATTAATCAATTTGGTTAGTTAATTAGTTGAATTAAAATTCCCAAATTAGGTTTTATTTGGATTGAACTTATGAATTATGTGTTATTATTTTTGAGGTTTTTTTTTTGTAACGGAAATGAAACCATACTAGACAAACACTTGTACAAACCAAAGATGCTAAGTGATTTCATACTCAAAATTACATAAGGAATTAACACTTTCAATTATGAAAGTATGAAAAGTCAGCAATTTGGTCCTCTACATCTTTTAGACACCCCTTGGCGCACTATCTTGGATGGGTTTAACTTTTGTATACCCCAATTAATCTGGGTATACTCCAATTCGGTCAGGTGATTTAGCTTGCCATTTTTTTTCCTTTGTATAGATAATTATTTTGGTGCTGACGAGTTTCTCCCTCACGTCACCTCACCATATAGTGCACATTAAGATATGTGTATTCTGTCCTGCTGCTTCTCCAATTTTATTTTTGGATCAATAGGCAATTTTGTAGGGTTAGGAGCCAAAATTTCTAAGTTGACGATGCAAAAATTTGGTTTGGATAATCTTTTTTGTATAGGTGCAAAGAAATAAAATCAGAAACGTAAATAACCTAATACTAATTATTGGGCCTAGTTTAAGCTTTAAAGCCAGCTTGGGTTGCACTTCTTTGCTTTGGGCTGGCTCCACCCCCACACCCTAGTTCAGGTTGCGACGAATTTTGAATTCAGGTCATTGACATCCAACCCTATTCCTCCTGCTTTCCTGCCGATGCCAGCATAAACGTTTTAACTTGTGAGCTAGAAACATGCATCATGGTCGGTGAAGTCTTTGAGTGAACATGTCAACCAAGTTATGCATGAATAGCACGACAGCATTTGTGATTCGAGCAGCATGTACCATTGGTTATCCAGTACGTCTCTAAATCCTCAACACTTACGGCTGAAAATGTGTAATTTCGTACTAGTATTTCAACACGTGTCGTTACACAAAGTTAGGTAAAAAAATACTAACTGATTACCCAATAAACCGGTGGTTGTTTAGAAAGTTTTACTGGAGAGCCCGTTGTTTTCTCCACACTGGGAATCGAATAAAGTGGGGGAAAGAAAACGGTTTTATTACGCAATGTAACGGAATAACCGTCACTGTCGTGGGTTTCATTTCATGGTTTAACGCCGTTGTTTCTTACCACACAAATCCCGTTTTCTTTGCTTTACATTATCCAACGACCGACCCCCTCTTATCTAGCAATCTAAAACGCCGTTAAATCTCTTGGCTGTTACATTATCTCATGGATAATTATTATTTATCTTCTTCTTTGTTTTTATTCTAAATAAAATAAAATAAAATAAAATTCTTTTACTCTCAATTTTTATCTATCAAGTCCGTGAGATGATGTGACGTGATGCATAGCCATGATAAGGAGGATGGGCTTTGTAAGGTCAATGGTTTCCATGATGGTCTTTTATTTTTGTGCCAAGTTGGTCCGGTTTGAGTGCATAGACTATCTCGAGCACTTCTTGACATTGGATTTACCTAATGCAATAGCTGGGAGCCTGATGTATATGCTGAGTAAGACTTTCCTTCTAGAAGTCAAAATGGCATCCTAGGTCTCTCCAAATGGTGTTTGGAAGTAGTCTTTTTTACTTTTAGAAGTCAAAAAAAAAAAAAAAAAATGTCGGTTTGATGAAATTGTTACTTCGAAACATCTTTTATAAATAAATAAGTAAGAAGTCAACTTGATGAAATTATTTCAAAAAGACTTCTAAAACCAAAATAAAGTAACTTTGCGTCAGGTAAATTAGTTTGGTTCTGATTTTTGAGATTATTATTTTTTTTTCTATCGAGGATATTCACGTTCCTCGGACGTCATCGGATACCAACTATTTTAGGTGAAGGTGAATGATCCTAGGATGGATTCATTTTGATGGTCATACTAAATTACACATAAAAAATGGCAACCAATAGAGAGTGGAGTTGGGTTGGTATGTGCAACATCAAACCTTATGTATGCGTGCAGCAAACGTTAAAAGCTGATGATGATTCAGATAAAGTATATACAACTGAAAGTGGTTCGTAAGCTGCTTTTTCAAGAAAATGACCCATGAAAATAAAAATAATAATAAAAACAAATTAAATTGCGATAAATATATTTGTCTAGTTTTGGGATTGAATATGACAACCATACCTTCATTCTCTCCCAATACTATCTATATCTTCTTCATTCTTACTGAAATCAACAATATATTTATATGGACATTAAAGAGCGCAGTTTATTTCTCTCTTCATCTACTATGGATGGATTGGATGATCACCACCATGTGCTCAAATTTATTATACAAAAAAACTCTGTTTCGATTGGATCGTATATTCTCCTCTGCGCTATTATTATTTTGCCTCTAAATATTAAAATGGGCTTGTAGGGGACCGCACTAGATCTATGGTGTTGCTCCTTGTTCCCACTAGCTCAACGTTGATTATAAACTCTAATCTTTTTATTAATGGTTATACACCGACGATATATTTAAGATTTTGTCTTCCATTTAATGATTAGTAAATAATTTACAGTTTATAAATGTAAATTTTCATTGTGATCAGATGCCTTTTCGTTCGGAGATACGATCAATCTTTTTATTATTTATTTTCGGAATCCAGATGCCTGGTGATCTTAGTATAGCTATTTTTATAAAAAAATAAGCCGCTTAATGATTTTTTGTGACCATCTTAGACTTTATTTGACTGAACAAAAGATTTGGTGGTACAAGTGAGGCTAGTTGGTAGCTCTTTTTAGGTACCTTCATGCAAAGAACCTAATTTGCATCCACCCCTTCTTAATTAAAAATGAAAGAAACCAAATATGAAAGACAAATTGTATGGTGCAACTTCAGGCAGGCACACTGCTGGGTGGAAATAACAAGAATTTGGAATTGCTGTCGATGCTGATGTATCTGCTCAAATAGAAATTGTGGTTGTAATTATCAAACTACTGTATCCAAATATAGTTTCTCATTTTTGGTAAGAAATCTATTTTTTAATACTAATTTGGGATATCCTCATTGGCTCATTCATTACAAGAAAAATGTTACCCTTTTTGCCGTCATAAATAGAATTAAAAAAATAGAAACAATAATTTCAAATATATAGTTCTAAAATAATAGTAGTACTTCTTTTAGTGATTAAGTTGCTAATTTCATTTAATACTAATCTTATGTTCAACTAAGATTATGTTGAGATTAGATTTAATAATTGATCACTTTTCTAATTAAGGTTTGTTTACATAATTTAATGTTAATACACAACTCATGGATTTGGGTTCACATATCCTAGTTGCATAAATTTTCTCTTTATAAAACACCAAGTTTGATATTAAATTCAAGGTTAGTGACACGGGACATTTGAAGAACGCTGTAGCTATTTCGGGTTTTTTTTTTTTTTTTTTGTGATAGAGGGAAGAATTCTTATCTTCTATATCGGTTTATAGCATGTTTGGATAATATTTCAGAAATTTTTTTTGATTTCTGAAAGTAAAAAAGTCGGTAAATTAATTTGTGAATATAATATCAAAATGATTTCTAAAAACCAAAATATTAGTTTTTTTTTTAAGAAAATTGTTTTTGTTTTAGACTTTCAAGATTGACATCTACTTAATATATCAAAACAAACTATTAGAATTATTCGTTTTTCGGGGAGTAATATTTTTGTATCCCAATTATTTATCTCCAGTATAATAAAGCCAAGATTATTGAGTTTTCTTGCTTGTTTTATTCGGAAATCAAGATATAAAATAAAATACTAGAATGCACCTCTATATAAAATATATATTTTTTTAGAAGTTTTGTTTTTTCTTTTTTCCAAAAATATACACCCTTGCATTAAGAATGAGAATTGAGAATAAAATTAGACCGTGCATTTGTCTTTTACGGAGCTTCGTTTGTTGAGATTATTAGTCCCACATTGTCTGGGTTTCTAAGATCCTGCGGTTTATAATCCTTTGGGCCTTTCCACTCATTGCCAATTGGTTTTGAGTTGGATGCCCGTATTCTAACATGGTATCAGAGCAGGCTATTTGTGTCGAGTCAAATGACCGCACCTTTACTCCGCGTTACCCGATTTATTGTTCCACGTGTTAGACCCAACGAGGCTACACGTGAGGGGGCGTGTTGAGATTATTAGTCCCACATTGTCTGGGTTTCTAAGATCCTGCGATTTATAATCCTTTGGGCCTCTTCATTCATTGCCAATTGGTTTTGAGTTGGATGCCCGTATTCTAACATCGTTTGCAACAACTTTCTTAATTAGCAAATGCCAAAGCTGTAAATATACTTTATTTTTCTTTTACTCTTTTTTAATTTTTAGAAATAATGTCCTAATCAAACAGTTGCTAGAATATCTATTTTCCAAAAATTTCCATTTTTTTTCTTCCTAATTCCCATCAGAAACTAATAATCATAACACGTGTCGTCCATCTGTGAGATTCGCGTATGTTGTGCTAGGGACATTTTTTACCGGATGAAATTTACGTTGTTCCAAAGTCACCTAAAAAAAGAGAAGATCCTAGGATGGGTTCATTTTGATGGTCATGCTAAAAAATTGCAACCAATAGAAAATGGAGTTGGGTTGGTATGTGCTACATCAAGTCCTATGTATGTGTGTAGCAAACATTAAAAGCTGATGACAATGCACATCAATATATACAAGTTCGTATTCAAGAAAATGACCTATGGAAAATAATAATAAAAACAAATTAAGTTGTGATAAATATATATATATTTTTGTCAAGTTTTGGGATTGAATATGACATTCTCTCCCAATACTATTATCTTCTTCATTCTTATAATCAAAATCACGATATTTATATTTATATGGACACTAAAGAGCTACATCTACTATGGATGGATGTGCTCAAATTTATTATAGGGAAAACTCTCTTTGGATTGGATCGTATATTCTCCTCTATTATTCTTTTGCCTCCAAATATTAAAATGGGACCGCACTAGCTAATTGCCCCCTAGATCTATGGTGTTGCTCCTTGCTCCCACTAGCTTGGATACCACAGCATCAACGGTGATTATAAACTCCAACTTTTTTTTTGTTAATGGTTATATGCCAACAATATATTTAATATTTTGTCTTTATTTTAATATTAGCAGACACAGGTTTTCATCGTAACATGCGAGAAATAGCTTTTTTTATTATTGACATCCAGAATCCAGATGTTTCATGATCTTAATGCGACGATTATGTTATAAACAAGCGACCTAATGGTTTTTTTCCCTTCTATTTTCTTCTTCTTGCAAGTGATTAGAGTGACCACCTTAGACATTATTTGACTAAAAAAAGATTTGGTGGTACAGGTGAGGCTAGTTGGTAGCTCTTTTTAGGTACCTTCTTGCAAAGAACCTAATTGTATGGTAGTATATCTTTAGGCACACTGATGGGTGGAAATAGCACGAACCTAATTAGAGTTTCAAAGAATTTGGAATTGCTCTTGATTCTGACGTATCTGCCCAAATGGAAATTGTGGTTGTAATTATCAAACTACTGTATCCAAATATAGTTTCTCCTTTTTGGTAATAAATCTAGTATTTTTTAATACTAATTTGGGATATACTTTTATTCCAAGATTGCCTAATTCTTTAAAAGAAAAATGTTACCCTTTTTGCCGTCATAAATTAAGGTTTGTTTACATAATTTTATGTTAATAGACAATTCATGGATTTGGGTTCACAATCATATTCTAGTTGTATAAATTTTCTCTTTATGAAACATCAAGTTTGATATTAAATTAGCATTCATCCAAAGGATTGTGAACCGGGATATTTGATGAAGGCTGTAGCCATTTCGGGTTTCTTTTTTTTGTGATTAAGGGAAGAATACTTATCTTTTATATTTTTTATAGTCGGTTAGGATAACGCTTCTGAAGTTATTCTTTTATAAGCAAATTCTTTTTGTTTCGGACTTTTGAGATTGACATCTTCTTAGCATCTAAACAAACTACTAGAGTTATTTTTTTTGTTGGCTAATAATATTTTTGTATCCTAGTTATATATCTCCAGTATAATAAAGCCCAAATTAATGAGTTTTCACACACACAACACTTCAAAAATTACTTTCGTTTCCTAAAGCAAAAAATCAGAATTTAGTTTGGGACACACAATTAAGATGATTTTAAAAGCAAAAAAGTCAGAATTTGTAAAACAAATAATTTTGTTTCTGATTATAAGATTGATTTCTTTTCATGGTATCCAAACAAACTACTTATTAATTACATTTTTCCCATCTAGTAATATTTTTGCAAGCCAAAAATGTACCCGACTACTCTGGAAAGAAATATAGTATTCTCACAATAAAACGATACACCCTTGAAATATAAAAATTGTGTGTGCTTGCTTATAAAGCAGTTTGGGATAAATCGATGAGCATTCGTTTAGTAAGATTTATTTGGCTTGAAAATTTTGAAAAATCAATTTTCCGAAGGGCGAATTAGGAAGTCGTAACCTGACACAATTGGTCTCCGGTATAACACAGTCCCAAATCTGAGCTTTCATACCCAAAAGCGTTTAAAATCTATCATTACGACTGTTCTTGCTTGTTCACCTTCATATTAAGAATCAGAATTAAAAATACTTTGAGTAAATATACTTTTACTAACAAATGGCAAACATGTAAATATAGTTTTACTCTTTTTAATTTTTAGAAATAATGTCCTAATCAAACAGTTAGCTGCTAGAATATCTATTTTCCAAAAATTTCCATTTTCTTTCTAATAATCATCAGAAACTAATAATCACACCACGTGTCGTCCATCTGTTAGATTCGTGGATCAACTTAAAAGAAAGAACCGGTCCAAGTAGTTTCTTTGACCTGTTGGTCCGGTAACCGGTAGTCAAAGGAATATAAAGAAAACCCAGAGGGTTTAAGCAACACCAGAAAAGAAAGAAAGAAAAATAATGGTGTTTCAGAGGGTTTTGGGAGCCAGAACAATTCATTGAAATCTAAAAATTCTCTAAAAAAAATGTTTGTTTTCTCAGATATTCAGCGAATTTGGGTTCTGAGAAATTCGTAAAAATTTGATCCTTTTTTTTTTTTTGGTTTGAAGATCTGTGTTCTGATCATCAAGTTACAGGGTTTTGGTTTGTGAATTGTGGAAGAATTTGGTGTTTACACGGTGAGTAGATCGGAATTCTGTGTTAATTTTGTGGAAAAATTTCTGGGTTTTGGATTTTAGGTGAAGATTTGGTGTGGGGTGTTTGATTTCTTCTGAATTTTGAGTTTTTCTGGGTTAGATTTGATAAACCCCAGATGGGATATAGTTTCTGTGATCTTGATCCATCTTTTGATGTAAGAAAAAAATTTGTGATCGAAATGTGTTCTAAAAATCTCATCTTTTCCTGATTGATCAGATCTGTTTTGTGTACTGAATTTTATTGTAATTGTTTGAATTTTGATGTTTTTCTCAGGGTTTGTGTAGTTTCTCAAAAGGGTTTTTGTTTTTGAAACTTGATCCATGCTTTGATGCATACGTCAGGGAGGGCATTGGCCCCTACTGCACTTTGGGATCTTTATGATCTCACAAGACCCCCAAAAGTTTCAATCTCTTTGAGATCTGTAGGATCTTAACATTTTGAGATATGGATTGATAATTTGAGGGCATACGCCCCTCCATTGAGACCCCACTTGGTGATCATTGTTGGTTAAGTAATTGAATTGAGATATGCTTTTGATCGGTTTGGGGCATATGCCCACCCTGAATTATACCTCGCTTTGATTCATTTTAGGTTTTGTTTACTGACAAGGTTTAAATTCTTGTGATCTATTAGCTCAAGTGATTGCTGGAGAATGCTTTGGTGTTTGTTGTTCATAGATAGTGAGAATTGATCCGGAGAATGTGTTTTTGAGATTATGGTGTTGCAGAAGAGGTTGGATTACGGATTCAATGGCTACCAGGTCCCAGTTATACCTCGTGCATCGAGATCAGCTAGGGTAAGTACTTTGCACAATTTCCTTCGTCATCTTTCTTTTGTTTGTTGCATTGCCATGGGATGTTAAGGATTGTATTTTGTTTGGGATATGTAGGGGAGGAGCAGTGTATTCCAAAAGAAAGTTGATGACAATTCAATGTGTGCATTTGATTTGCTTGCTACGGTGGCTGGGAAGTTATTACAAGAGAAGGAAAGCTCTTCTGACTCCACTAACGCGTCTGCTGTGAACTGTGACGGTGTCGTTTTAAATGAAAATGTCAAACAAGAACAACAAGAGGATGAACTCAAAGTTGTTAAAGTGGAATCCCATGAGCAGGGTAGCTCGGATGAGACTACTGTAGCTGCTCAAGTTGAGTCGCAGGTGTACCAATATAATGCGTTCCCAGTTGTTCATAATAAAGTTGGTGTTGGAGTGTCTTCAAATGTCGATATTGCTAATTATGGGGGGAGAGTTGTTTGTACAGAGACAGCTAATGTGAATAACATGAATGAACTTGTAAAAGTTGTGAAGATGGAGACTGATTCTCCTGGATACGGAGAATCCTGTGAAAGTGATGTAGCTAATAGGATAGGGAGACAGCTAGAAGCAAAGTCTCTAGATATTGGTAAACTAGTTAACGGAACTGCCCGAGACATCAGCATTACAGATGATCTAATGGAATTAGATGACAAACCTCCTGCATTGATTAGTTCTGACAGTAGCATTGAGGTGCCGCCGTGCAGTGACAACCACATTCCTCGCGGTTCTTTCCTCGGTATGCGGGATGATGTAAAAGTAGTTAGTAGAGATGATGACGAAAATTCTTCTGGGTGCACGCAGCCCAGCTCCAAAGATACAAGGTACTTCAGGCAAGCACCACGTATCGGAGATCGTAGGATAAGGAAGCTTTTGGCGTACAAATACTGGAAAGTAGCACCAAAGTTGAAGGATGCGGAGCGTTCTAGAGCTGGTAAGCTGCTTTTGTGATCGGTGTAAATATGTTTGGACATGTTCTGTTGACATGGTGTTTAGCTGTTTGCTTTGTGAAGCAGCAATCATAATCTCATTGCAGCTGATACTAATCTGTACTTCTTTTGTGTAGATATGAAGTTCATTCTCCAAAACAGGAGAAATGGCTTCACCCGCCAAAGGTCACAGAGGAACACTTCTTTCAAGAGGAGAAAGGTGTTTGGTCAAAGAACAGGATTGACATATGGAAGAGGGATGAATAATGAGATTATATCCAAGTCACTGGAGAAAGTTGTTGATGGAGACACTAGTGGTGCAGGTGCAGCCAGCCGAGCATCATCTTCAGTTTCTGGTCAAAAAACATCCTCCCATTCCAGGGATTCTCATGGTAGGAGATCCACACAAGTGGTGTTTCTGTTTTCCTTGAGTTGTTTTGACATCTGAGGTCTTATACATATTTCTTCATTTACCAGTGAAGCTTTGTATCAAGTCCTTCAGGGTCCCAGAACTCTTTATCGAGATTCCTGAAACTGCAACTGTTGGTTCGTTGAAGGTACTTGAAACTTTGCTACTGTACTAAAATTCTTACGTTTTGTTTGTGTCAGCGACACACTGTTTTATTGCATATGCCTGATTCATTGAGTTTACGGTGAAATTGATTGTACTGTTGGTTCTGTGCAAAGAAAGATGGCGTATGTAAATGTTTATTTAGTGCTTAAAAACTCCTTATGCTTTTGAATACCATATGTAACTTGATGTTTGGTAGTTAATGCACTTAGCGGAATGAGATTAGCTTCTCTAGTCATAAAAATACGGGGTATGCTGGTCAAACACATCCTTGTTGGTTCCATAGTTGTTTCCAGTAGACTGGGTTAGGGATATATCAATTTGGTTGTTATTTTCCTTCAGCCAGGCATATAACCTGTCTCGATGAGGACTATTGATGCTTGTTGCTGATTCTTGAATTACACATCGTTATCTCATCTTCTTTGTATTATTCTTTTGCAGAGGTCGGTAATGGAAGCTGTGAATGCGATATTAGGAGGAGGATTACATGTTGGTGTAGTTGTTAAGGGGAACAAGGTTCGGGATGATACCAAAACTCTATTACAGACAGGAATATCCCACGATGAGGAGCTGGATAATTTGGGTTTTACACTGGAGCCCAACCCTGCAATTGGTCAGCCATCTATGCACCCTGATCATCCTGCACGATTGATGCCTGCTGAGTCACCTCAGCCACTAACTAGGTAATGCAAGCACTTGAGTATATTAGTTGAATTTTCTTTTATTTGTATTTTACATTTGAAAGTTTTAAGTTTGATGAGTGAGGTTTATTCTCACCAGCTAGGACCGACTTCTTTTTATATTTTCAGGTATCCGAGCACTCCTCCCTCGGATGCAGATATATACGGTGCCTCACTGTATCGTCGTATGACTGGTACTGGAAATTTCATGGACAGTGATCACGACTCGGTTCCGTCTCTTAGTGACACTTCAGCTGGCAGAATTACTGAAGATTCCAGAGCTCTGGTTGCTGTGCCACCCTTGAGTATGGATCCACTGGCAATGTTCCCATTACACAGGAAATCTAGAAGGTGTGAACTTGCTCAGCGCCGTATCAGAAGACCTTTCTCTGTCAATGAAGTAGAAGCACTTGTGCTAGCAGTTGAGAAGCTTGGCACTGGAAGGTGCGTGTTTGGTGTTGACTTCCATCTCCACATTGAATACAATTTGATGGACATTGTCTTATTCCTGTATTACTCTTCTCATTCTTCAGGTGGCGTGATGTTAAGATACGTGCTTTTGATAATGCAAAACATCGGACTTACGTTGACCTTAAGGTATCAGACTTTCCTGCTCCACTTTCGATTTCTTAACCAGAACCAAGTTTTTGTGAACTATACGATCTTGATTTTGTTGAGCTAATCATGTGTTGTTGGACGTCTACAGGATAAGTGGAAAACATTGGTTCATACAGCAAGAATATCTCCGCAGCAGAGAAGAGGAGAACCAGTTCCTCAGGATCTCCTGGATAGAGTTCTCGCTGCTCACGCTTACTGGACTCAGCAGCAAGCTAAGCAACAGGTCAGGCAACAGAATGAAACATGCCTTCTGCTCTGAACTGGTCACCACCATACTTGTTCATCCACGGTTTGTCGTACAAAGGGGGGGTTAGACAGAAAAGAGAGAGACAGTTGATTACAGTTCTGTAAAAATGTGCAAAAGAAAAAACAAGAAAAACAAAACCGGAAAAAAAAAAGAAACCGAATAAAATTGTGTATTATTGCTGACACTGACCATGATTTTTAATGGGGTTTTTCGTCTCCTCTCGTTGTGAGAGAACGAGATTTGATGCATTTGTAAATGATGACAGAATAAGTCAATGCTAACTAACAATGGTCTGTTAGCATGACATTGATAACTCGCATGTTTCCCTTCGCATTTTCTTATTCGATTCTTTCCACAAGTTGCATAGAATAAGAATTGAAATAATTTTTTTGCATTCGATTTGCCATTGTAAGCTTTTTGATTGGCAGACCAAGATGGATTCTTCTGTCAGAAGAACATAATCCTGCATATTCTTTAGACTATTGTTTGTTGAAATGTGCAAGAAAAATTGAAACCTATACCCGACCCATTCTGCATATTCATAAGCTTCATATAATCAAATAATAGAGTTGATTTATTTTTCAGTTAGCCATGAATTCATTCAACAAGACTACTCAGGTAACAGAAATTCTGATTCTTCATTTCTTGCTCTTTTTATTGATCAACATCTCTGTGCCCATTATTCTCTCATGCGTCCCATGAAGAGGAAAGAAGGGCTTTGCTAAACTTTAAGTCATCTTTAGATGACCCATCCAATCGATTGTCATCTTGACAAGAGAGGGTCCAACATGGAAACTGCTGTGATTGGCATGGAATAAGATTTTCAGACGAGTCTCTTCGTGTGATCTCAATCGATCTTCGAAACACCAAGCTTGAAGATTATAGGAAAAATGTATTGATAACCTCGATCCACCGCGAGATACTGCACTACATTTTTTTCTTCTTATTGCATACCTCACCATTGGCTGTGAACTTGCTGACAAGGACGGTTTATGCGCAGCACGACAATTCTGTGAGATTACCAGCCCCATGGATGGAGTGGGTAACATTGTTATTCAGATTAGAGGTAAAGGGTGCAATTTGTAAGATGCTGTTCCTCCATGGTAGAGAGATTAATCACACATACATTCTCAGATTTTCTGTTGAATGTGTTGGTCAATCAAGCCACTAAGAAAGGGGTTTAGTAGGAAAAATATCCCCCACTTTCTTCATGGATCATACAGCAAGAATGACTCCATACCAGAGAGGAGAACCAGTTCTGCAGGACCTCTTGAACAGGGTTCTCTCTGGCAGGCTTAATGGACATAGCAGCAATCCAAGCGACAGGTCAGGCAACAGAATAAAATATGCCTTCTCCTCTAAGATGGACAACACTGCACCTTCATTTGACTGTCCCGTCCACACAACTATGTGTAATGCTAAGTAATGTATGGCTGCAAGCAATTATTTTTGCATTTTCCAAACTTTTAAAGCTACTACTCCCTTCGGCATTTTTCGTCTATTGGGTTGTATCAAACATCAAATCTAAAACATATTATCTTCATTTTCTTCCTGGGCTGGGTGGCCTTACAAATTGCAAGGTACAGTATCACAAAATTTCAAGAAGGATGTTTTAGGGCATACCAAATAATTTCAGGGCATACCAAACACTAGTCTTAACTAGGGTGACCTGATAAGGGGTACCCTATATGGGTTTTCAATTACCTAGATGCCCTTAAATCTTTTAAATTACTAATCTATCCCTTACCCTAACACAAAAACCTATAATCAATAACCTAAAATCAGTTTCACTTCTTCCTTATTCCTCTCCATAGCAGCACCCAAACTCTTTTTCTTCTTTTTTCATCGCCTCATCGCCGAAATTTGATCGTCAATTCGTGAAAATTTAATCGACGATTAAACTCATCTATATAATGGCTCGTTGTAAGCAAGTATCTCGTTCTAACCGATCAATTGAACAACCTGTTGACGAACAAACTCAAAATCAACCGGAAGAACAAACTCAAAATCAACCGGAAGAACAAACTCAAAATCAACCGGGAGAAGAGATTGAAGAAGAACCAACTCCCTTAATGAGAATAAGAAGGTTAGTTCTACAAACCCATCTCGTATTTGATGTTTTTGATGGTTTTTTGATTGGTATGATAGAATTTTTAGGTCAAAAACATGTGTGTGCGGCGGTTACAGGGTGTGGTTCGGCTTACAAAAACAATTAGATGTGCGCCGAATTGTTTCTGAAAATGAACCCTGAAAGTGCATATAAACGGTTCGGCTTAAATCTGAAATCATTTGTGAGCCGAACCTAATAACACAGTGCCATATTTTTAGGATCGGATTATTCGAGGGTGTTAGTTTCGTGAATTTCAGAAATTTTGCTTCATGATAGGTTCGGCTTGTATGGTTGTATTAGTTTTTCGCCGAATAACTGTTGTTTGAATTTCAGAAATTTTGCATGTGCTTAGGTTCGGCTTGTATGGTTGTGTTAGTTTTGCGTCGAATAAGTGTTGTTTGATTTTCATGTTTGAATTCTGCATGTGTAGGTTCGGCTTATTTGTATGATACCATTTTGCGCGGAACCTATCATTCAATTCATAAGTATAGATTTGGCTTATTCGATAGTTTAGGTTTGCGCCGAATATCATTGTTAAAATTCCATAAATTTTACAAGTGTATAGGATCGGCTTATTTCTCTGATATCATTTTGCACCGAATATGTGTTTGAGTTCATAATCATAGGTTCGGCGCATAGGTTGTGTGCCGAATATTGAGAATCGGCTTATAATTATTTTGTAATATGAGCCGAACCAATCTCTGTGTAAGCTAATGAAAATTTCAAGACCTGGTTCGGCTCATATGTGTTATTGAGTGTAAGCCGAGCCTTGTTATTTGTTGACAATTTTTTGGCATTTCAAATCCATATTTCATATAGTTTGTATCCCTTTGTTGTTCGAAGCATACTTATTACTTTCATACTTGTGTCGGGACTAATGCAGCTAATAGGAGGAAGAGCATGGAGGTAACACTTCTACTTCAAAAACTCCCGATCTTCGAGGAGGACGTAAGAAAAGATTGGGAGCGGGAGGTAGAGGAGACATTTTAGAAGAAGAAGCTGAACTAGCAAGAATTGAAAGACAAGCAAGAGTTGAAAGATAAGAAGAAGTTGAGGTTAATCAAGAATAACATCAAGAAGTTCCATAAAAAACATCTACAACAAGTGGGATGCAATCATCAACAAAGGACATGGACCCGAGGAACCCGCACAAAGGCCTACCACTAAGAGGTCTCGACAAGTTGGTGAAGGTACAAGTGGAGATGGTGCTACCGGCCAACCCGGTAATGATGCACCGGAATATTAAGACCAGGGTGAAAGAAGAGGTGGTCGTGGAACAAGCAAGAGGGGTCGTGGTTAAGTGCCCTTTTATGTTTCCAAGTTCCTTTTAATGTTTTCTTAACTTTTATGTACACTTTTATGGTGTCGCAAACACCTAGCCTTTTAGGTGCTGAACTTTGTTTTTAATGGTGCTGGAATTGTGTTATGGACACCTTTAATTTCATGTTTTAATCAATATCTTAACAGCTAATTAGTTACTCATTACCTGGAAATTATAAAGTTCGGCTTATCCTGTAATTTGAGTTATGCGCCGAATATGAAAAACTCTGATTCTGCTTATCCTGTACTGTTAGATACCTTGATCTTCCATGGTTACAGGTCGGGCAAGAACGATCTACAAAGAATATCACAAGGTTAAATACTAGAAAGGGAATATAATATAAATGTTCGGCTCATTCGACAATCTTCTGTACCGAACCACGAAAATTTACAGGGTTCGGCTTATACGACATTCTCAATATGTGCCGAACCAGTAAAAAAATTGTAACCCAACAAATAACAAATTAATTTTCGGCTCATACGATTTTGAATATATAAGCCGAACCTGTAATAAATTTTATTCCGGGCTGTTCAAGATGTAGTTCGGCTTACTATGAAACTTTCATATAAGCCGAATTACTGTCTAGCAAAACGGTTGGAATTGAAAATTATAGGTTCGGCACATGCTGTAAAAAGTTTAAGTGAGCCGAACGGTTCATCATTTGAGTTGAAAGTGGAAAATATAGGTTCGGCGCATGCTGTAAACACATTCAATGAGCCGAACCGTTCATCATTTGGTTGATTCGTCTCATAGATGTCAGCCGAACCTGATCCTGGTTCGCCGAACCATGAAGCAAAAATCCAAACTTTTGATAATTTGGAGCTATAGAAGTGAGATTGAGCATAGTATAGAAGTGAAGCATTGGGTTCCTCATCAATGTCTTCATCATATGGATTTGGCTCATAAAACGAATCATATTGAGTTTGTGTTTGAGTTTGTGTAAAATCATTCTCATAATCTAAGAAATCTGCCATTTGGGAATCATTGTTGTAGTTGATGTGTATTTTCCTAGGTTTGTTATATGAATAATGACCCTCCTCATTCTCCATTGAATAAAAAAAATAAAATTTTCACTCTCACTTTCTCCTTCTCCTTCTCTCCTTCTTAATAAAATTTTCCCCCCAAATTCTGATTTTTTTCCCGCTAACAAACCATATAATCTCTCATAATTATCTTAATCACTAAACCAAAATTTTAATCACTAATCCATATTATTAACACTAATACATAAAGGGGCAGATTTGTCATTATAAAATTTTTTGGTTAAGGGGATTTCCCATTTTGTTATTCAACACCCCCTTTTGGAATAGTGGAGTATGCCCAATAATTTTTGGGTATGCCCTATGTTAGCCTTCAATTTCAAATCAAAACCCACAGTCCACAGATATAGGATTTCAGAAGAACGATATTTTGGGGACCATGGTTTTTTGGGGGGGCCATGGTTCTATTTTGGGTATAGACATTGGAAGTAATTCTAGGTCACCCCTTATCTAGATATTTATTTAATACCTAATCTACCCTCCTAATTAATTTAGGTTATGGTTAGTAAAATAATTTAGTTAAAAACAATTAGTGAGATTAACTTAAAAGATGAGTTTATTATTAGTTGAGTAAATTTTTATGAGATTAGAGTTAGAGAAGATGAAGGAGAAAAACATGGAAAATAATTTTTTTTTCCAATTCACCCAATTTGAGTATTCAAGTGATGAATCTGATTCTTCATCTCCATCCTCTCATACTATGTTTGTTAATCTTCAAAATGATCCGGATTTGGCTTATTTCTTAGATGGTGATTGTATTATTCAAGAAGAAACTCAAGATGAAAATGATGGATTTTATCAACCACAACCGGAGGATGAGTATTGGGGTAAACAGGTATGATGCAAACTTAGATAGCGTATGTTTAATTGGTAAAAATTTTCATAAAAATCATAATTTTTCATTGGGATTTGGTACTGTTCGGTTACATTATGTGAAGAACATGTAACCGAACTCTCCTGAAGGTGTAGTTCGGTTTCCTTGTGAGGATGAACAAGAAACCGAACTCATCTGAAGATGTAGTTCGGTTACTTGATCCAAACACGCAGGTTACCGAACTCCATATCAATGGAAGTTCTGGCATGCTGCGTTATGTTCGGTTGGTTGGAAAACTGCATGCTTCTGTGATCAAACCGAACTTTAGAGTATAAAAAAAAAATTCTTTCTATGTTTTTAACCCTGGAGTTCGGTTACATGAAGGTTTTAAAATGTTTGCGATCGAACCGAACTCATAGGTTTTTAGTTCGGTTTTAAGACTAATAAAACCAATGCGAATAACAATAAGGTTCGGTTACATAAAAAAAATTCTTTCTATGTTTTTAACCCTAGAGTTCGGTTACATGGGAATTTTACAATTTTTTTGCGAAACAACCGAACTCTGTTCCTTTTGTTTGTTCGGTTACTTGCCAATTTACTTAATAAACCGAACGCATAGTTGGGTTTCCACGATAAAATTTTCATGTAACCGAACTTATTTGTGATTTATTGTAGATAATACCAATGCATGATCAACCTTATCTGATTGAGATGTTGTTCGAAGATACATCTCATCACTATGCTAATGAGTTAGAATTTGACTCACCTATTGATGTGAAGAATTGGGCTAGAGAACATGCCAAGAGAGTCAATTGCGTCTTGGTTTGTAATGGGAAAGAAAGCAAAACTCGTTTAGAAATGGTTTTTGAGATAAGTGGAGATCCTGAAGCTAGTCACAAGAGGAAGGGTTATGAGTATAAAGGAAAGACGAAGAAGAAGAACACAACGTGCTCAAAGAAAATCAAATGTCCGTTCAAGCTTGCATTTAGCAAGAGGAAATCAACGAAGAAATGGTTTCTAGCTACGGATAAGGTGGTAGGTAGTCATAACCACCCTCGTCCGGATGATCTTGAAGGGCATGCAATGGCCACAAGGCTCACTCCTCGAGAAATGGAAAAAATAGCCGAGTATAGGAAATTGTGTGTTTCACCTTACACAATGCTTCGCTTATTAAAGCAAGATAACCCGGGAAACGTATCATCTTTGTCCACCATTTACAATGCAATTGAGACGATTAAAAGGAATGAATGGAAGAATAGAAAAGTTATGCAACAATTGTTTTCTTCGGCTCAAGAGAAAGGCTACGCGGTTCAAAAGAAGGTTGGTCCGGAAGAAGAAATAACTCATCTCTTCATTGCCCATCCAAAGTGTGTTCAATTGGCTCAATCCTTCCATGAAGTTCTTATAATGGATTGCACTTACAAGACAAACAAATACGAGATGCCATTGTTGAACATTGTTGGTCGTACGTCGACGAAGTCACCGTTGCTTTTTGTTTTCTAAAGGACGAGCAAGAACCAAGTTTCACTTGGGCGTTACAACAAATGAAGGCGATCTACCGAGATGATGAGATCCTCGGGGTTATCGTGACGGACAATGACGTAGCATTGATGAAAGCAATAGAGAAAGTCTTCCCATTAGCACATAATATGCTTTGTACATTTCATATATGGTGCAATGTGATGAATAGGTGCAAGCCTCAAATTTTACCACCTAAGAGGAAAGGATTGGAAGATATTAGTAAGCTACCGGTTGATAAACAAGAGGAAGCAAAAAATAAATTCGATAAAGAATACACCAAAAATCACGCTAAATGGGTTGCCTTCTCCGGGGAATGGGAGGCATTGACTTGGTCTCTCACTGAAGAAGAGTATTATCTTAATCTTTCCGAATTTAGACAACATTGGTCTAGCCCCGAATATCCGGAGGATATAATAACGTATGTGGTGCAGCAATGGTTGTAACTGCACAAAGAGCGCTTTGTTTATGCTTTTACCAATAACTATAAACATTTTGGGAATCAAGCGACAAGTTTGGTAGAATATGCTCACCACCGGTTGAAGAAAAATCTCTTTGGGTGTGTCGATAATTTTGTGGTTGTGTTCAACGCAATGGAGAGTTACTTTAACCGCGATATTGAGAGAATTAAAGAAAAGTTCCAAAAAAGCCGCATATTTAAGTACAAAAGGATTGTAGACAAGGGTGGTAACATCAAGAATATGACGGACCTTCGGTTATTCAAGGGACTCCACTATAATGTTTCACATGCTTGCATCAAGAGGTTAATGATTGAGGTGAATTTGATTCATATATGGGGAACCACGCCGGACGAGGTGTGTGTTTGCAACATGATGAAGTCTATGGGACTCCCTTGTCGCCACATGATAGCTAAGTATGAACATGGCATAATCCCTTTATGCGATATTGATCCACATTGGAAACAGTTAAGTTTTGTCCCTCCTCCAAAGGGCGATGTCGGTGAAGAGTTTGGTGACAATGAAATGTGAAGAGCGGTTATTGAAAAATACCGAAACATGAACAAACTCGAAAGGCAAATTTTTTGGGATGACATGCGGCCTATCGTTTTCCCGCACACTTCGGAGAATGTGCAAGAACCGAGTAAAGGCAAGGGAGGAAGAGGTAGGCGAAAAACCAAAGAAACAAAAAAACAAGTTAGAGAATATGCAAAGGTGTTGTCTAAGAAGGCAAGTGAAATGACTCCTTTTACTAGAGATCCTTGTGGGAATGAGTATACATCGGCGAAGTACCAAGAACATTCGAAGCAAAGGGGAAGGAAAATTATTGAAAAAGGCGAGTCAAGTGAACGAGATATGAAGAAAAAAAGACCGATGTTACGCTCTCAACCTACTCCGTCGGAACCGAGGCAACCAAGTCTTGATGATAAAAGGTACTTGGAAGGTACACCACCTGTTGATGATAAAAGGTACTTGTAAGAACTACCTCCTTACATTAGAGATTACGTAATATCCACCCATGACGTCCCTCCGGATGGTAATTGCGGTTTCCATGTAGTCGTACAACAAATAGGGCCTTTCACTCAAGGTTCCAAGCTATATAATGATAATCAAATCACTTATGTTCGTCAAAGGTTGATGATGACACTAAAAGATAAACCGGAATTTTACAAGATAATGTTGTCCGATGGCGATGCTAGTTTAGGTGTGCAACTT
Organism: Papaver somniferum; assembly: GCF_003573695.1. NCBI lineage: Eukaryota > Viridiplantae > Streptophyta > Magnoliopsida > Ranunculales > Papaveraceae > Papaver > Papaver somniferum. The sequence goes on along the minus strand of NW_020650971.1, from coordinate 491,232 downwards.
GTTAGGTTTCAGACTCGTCTCCACGGGGCCGATCCAACCACAAGGGATCATTGGATGTCAATGCCGATATGTGGGCACTTAATCTCCGAGGCTTTCAATTGTGTATTGCATTATTTTTCAAAAGGTGGCAGTTTCACATATACTCCCAAAACAACCATATGTGTCGAGAAACTTAGTCATAGGAGAGTGGTGATTGCGTTGGTTAACAACAACCATTTTATAGGCCTCCGGTTAAAAGACAATTGTCCATTGCCACCGATATGCGGGTGCTCTTATTGGTCGGGATTTAACCCTGACACAATGTTGGGTTGGTGCATTATGTATGAATATAACATGGAGATGTGGAAAACTTTGGAGGAATCGGAAAAAATCATACACGGGCATGCAGTTTCCCTTGGGGATGATTAGATTTACCCTTGGCTAGAATATATGTATGCTTTTGAATATCATGTGAATGAAACATTGTGTTTCTTGGCATTTGGTCTTATATATGCTTTGAACCTCAACATAAGAATGAAACATTGTGTTTTTTGGTATTTGATCTTAATTTTGTGTTATTTGCTTGAGTTGGCATGTTTTCATTTATGTTCATTTAACTTTAGCTCGATTTGTTCTACAACTTTCCCAAACAACCGAACATCTTATGGACAGAGGATTTGGATACTTAAAAGTTCAATAGTTAACTAAAGTAACAACACCAAAATAACAAACAAAAGTGCAGGAAATTTCTAAAGCTAAAATTACATAACATTTAATATCCGAAACGCGTTATGAAAAAATGCACAAGGATGCGAAAATGATCTTCATACTTGAAATTCTTTCTCTTCCATCTTCGCCATTCATTTTTTGTTGTTAAAATAATGTCCTCATATGTTTCACCTCTAAGTCGATACCGCCTTACAATCCGAAACATAGCCATAAATTCCAAAACTCTCTCTTTAATCTTATCAAATCGGAGTAACAAAGCTATATGATAACGGTTATGAGGGTTTCCTGTGTCGGAGATGAATTGATCATGAATTTTTCCCCAATAAGTTTGACTCATAATACCATTCATTCTTCGTTCTTCATCCCTCTTTGGATAGTATAATTTGTAGCTTCTACAAAGAGAGAGATCTTCATCTAGAGTAAATTTAGCCCTATTATCTGCCATTTTCAGAAGATTTTGAGACAAAATGCTAACTATGAGACACATATTTATACCACTGAGGTGTATAACGGCTATAAAAATAGCCGTTACTTGAAATTTGTGTCATTCAAATTTCAAAACCCTGGAGTTCGGTTATATAAGAAATTTATTGATAGAACCGAACTATGAAGTTCGGTTAGTTTCGTCAAATAAGGAAAACCGAACTCAACAACACAAAAAACTCCAAAACATCCAGGACAAGGTTCGGTTACCTGGTATTATTTTGCAGGTAACCGAACAAACAAGAACTACCATGGGTTTTTTAGCTCCACAGTTCGGTTACCTGGTATTATTTCGCAGGTAACCAAACAAACAAGAACTACCATGGGTTTTTTAGCTCCACAGTTTGGTTACCTGGTATTATTTCGCAGGTAACCGAACCTTCTCCTGGATGTTTTGGAGTTTTTTGTGTTGCTGAGTTCGGTTAATTGACCCAATCTGCGAAAGAACCGAACCTTTGGATTATCAAGTTCGGTTGTTTACGAAATTTAGTTAAATAACCGAACTTTCTAATAATTTCTTAAAAACTTGAGTTTAACGAAACACATATGAGTCAAATAGCCAAACTAATCCACATCATATCTTATACTAATATATAAGTCTTCCAAACGTAAGGAAACAAACTACCAAATCCGCAATAAAAAAATCTTCCAATTGTAAAAAAACAAAGTACCAAATCCACAATAAGTTTTCTAAACATAAGAAACCAAAGTACTAATTGTTGCAATCACTCATTTATCACGACCTCTTCGTGAAACTTTTCTACCTTTGCGTTTGGGAGCTATAGGTCTTCCTTCATCACTAGGAGTGTCATCTCCACTGCTTTGTTGTTGAACCATCCGAATTGAACCTTCCCCTTCTATGCGACTCCTATTCGACGGCATGGTATGTCTTGGATCAACCTGGCTTGTATCCACAAGGTTGGGATTAAAAACATTAGTCCATTGGTTGTAGAGGTCTGTTTGTTGTCGAGTGTCCATCGGCTCTCCACTCCGGATTTTTGCCATCATTTTCTTCAACAACTTAGCACTTGTCTTCACCTTTTCTCATCAAAAACACAAGTAACTATTATTTTTCAATATTTTTTAACATTTTGAAAAACAAAAATAAGAGTAAATATCTTACCGCAGAATTTCACAAGTTCAAGGCCTGACCACCACTCATAGGGGTAGCCTTCATAACCTTCTTAGCCTCTTTCTCCATTATCGTCACTTTTGCTTTATCAGCACGGGCTTGTTGGACACTGTTTATTACACGAGGATGAGATATGTGTTCATACCATTCCATATATCCATCCAGCGGCATTTGACTCATCAAACAAATCTTGTAACTCTTCGACTGGAACAAGATAATCCCCAAAGTTTTTCTAGTGGTCCACTGATGGAGCAGGATCGTATTTGGGGGAGAAATTCTTCTCGGTGTTCTTAGTTACGACCTTATTCACCTTGAAGTTGAATCTTTCCACTTGTGGGACACTTTGGACACAACAAAGTTGTCTAAGTACTCTTCGAGGATTATACATCGTACAACCCCCAGGATAAAACAACGGTCCATTATAACCCGCAACAGGTGAGAAATGAATAACATCAACATCCTCCACCTCTTCATCTGATGCAAGTCTGTAAGGATGGAAAACCACATCTTCAACTGTTAACTTATCCAATGTCTCCCTCAACTCCAACACCTTGTTTTCCTTTTTCTTTTCTTGTGCGTTCATAAATTCATATTTACCAGCCGTGGGCTTCTCATAAGGCCAAGGAGAGTGAGCATGAGATAATTGCAGTTTAGGGAAGTGGACGTACACCCATACCTATGAGAAGAGGCAACAAATAATACATAGTCAATATGATTAGTAACAATAAACATTCATTCACCTATATATTCAAACACACAAACGATAATTTAACGGGGTACCTGAACAAGGGTGTATAAGCCTCCAAAATATAGACTTCTAAGCCTCGAAGCTTTTCTGAGTTCTGCTTGAACAAATGAAAGAACCGCAATGCCCCAAGAATAGTTGTTCACCTCATCCAAGGGGTACAATAGCTGGAGGTGATGAGCATTTACTACGTGGCCTGAAGTGTCAGGGAAGAAGATGGTTCCAAGTTGATATAACAAATAAGCAGTCACATGGTGCTTAATATTCTCCTCTGTCATCACCAACTTTCCTTTAGTAACCAAATCCTTCGTCCCTGAAAACTCATCAAACAAGGTTTTGAGCTTGATCTTTTTCAACTTCTTCTTGTACGTGCGGTTTTCCTCGAACTCATTATACTCATCACCTTCCTTAGGCTCTTTGTTAGCTCGCCTAAACTCACATTGTGCCTTTCTGTTGCTCCATCCTAGACACCTTTTGACTAATTTTTCAAGAACTTCATAACTCATCGAGGGATTGTAGCCATCTTGAACACTTTTTCCTGTAATTGGTAGGGCTGTGATTCTAAAACAATCATCCGGAGTTATTGTCATCTAACCAAAAGGTAGATGAAAGGTATCCGTCTCTGGATAAGCCATCTCAGAAAATGCAGTAACAGTGACAACATCAAATTTTTGGTGCGCATGTTGTATCCCGTTCCATAATAAAAAATGAAATATCGCCAAGCAGACCTCATCACACTCATTTTGTATATTCCATTCCTTGTTCTTCTGACGTTTCAAAACGCGAACAACATTTTTATGATCCTAAAAAAACAACATCATATCTTATATACTAATATATATAGAAAAGAACAATATATGACAAAATATAATAAAATGACTGAGAAATCTAAATCTTGATGGTTAAGATTGAACCATACCTTTGTCGCAAAGATCTTGGCATCCCATGAGTTTTTGTATCCCATCAATACCTCCCGCCATCTCTTGGAGTACCATAAGTAGGATTCTTTGGCGGCAAACACAAATCCTTATGAGGAATGTATGAATATCTAGCACAAGGATTTTTAAGCGCCTTTTTAGGTCTCTTTACCACTATTTCCGCTTGTTCCTCTTCATCCGAGTCCTCCTCTGATCATCATCCTTGTCTCCATCTTCCTCATCCGAGTCCTCCTCATCATCTCCACCCTCATTTCCCTCTCCTTGAGATGGTTCATATTCTCCACCTTGATTGTGTTCTTGACTGCTAATCTCTTCCACAATCTCTTCATTTACTTGTTGGATTACGTTGTCATCGCCACCCTCATCATCGCCACCCTCATTTCCTTCTCCTTGAGTTGGTTCATTTTCTCCACCTTGATTGTGTTCTTGACTGCCAATCTCTTCCACAATCTCCTCATTTACTTTTTGGATTACGTTTCAAAATTATCTCTATTGAGACCATTGATGAGTGCCAAATATTGTATATATTTATCCCTTTTTGTTGGCATTTAACTCATCTTTTGTGCATTAATTATACATTTTATCCCATATTCTGTATTTTCATTGTTTTCAAGAATAAATATTTTTCTTACTTAATTTTATATTTTTAGGTAATAAATAAAGTCTGGATGACTTGCGGAGCGGAAAAGAGCTGAAGAGTGGTGAAAAGCCGGAAGAAATTACGCAAGGAAGCCGCAAAGAATGGAGCGCACGTCCAAAAAGCTAGGAATGGGCTCAAGAAGGAAGAATTGTTCTTAAAGAAGATATGGGCTTGGCATACCCAAGGCCCAAAACCCTTACCCAAACCCATTTTCTATAACCAATACCGCCTCCATCTTCAGCCGTCGGATTGGATCCATCTCATCATCCGATGGTCGCTCCTTCATCGCGCATCAAAATCTGAAGCTCCTATCAAACACCATAGTGCCTAAATTCCAAGCCTTCAGATTAGATTGTAGTTGAATCCAACGATCGCTTCTTTGCCTGCGCATCAAACCCAGATACTTCCGCTTAACACTACAACACCTAACTCCATCTGGCGCCGTTAGTTTCGTTGTATATCTGCATCCAACGGTCGCTGCCAGCATCTTCACTTTTATCCGTTAGATCAATCTTCATCTCCACACCCCACGGCTAAGCATCGCAAGACATCGAAATCTGATGAGCCCGCCTCACACTCGAACAACCTAACCCTATACCCATCAAACCAAACAGACCTTACCCAAATTCTCATCTTCCTCCTTCGAGCAGTCGAGCTCTGCTCCTGCCATGTCCGCCACCTTACCCTGCCCCGCTCAACCACCACCTCAACCACCACCATCTCCTCTCAAATCAACCAAACAACATAACCCATCTCCACTACCATCATTACAACCTATCTAGCCACCTAATTTCCCATTTTTATACACGTTTTTCTCAAAACCCTAACGTGTGGAAAATTGGTAAATTAGGTGAGTTAGGAGAGCAATTGGAGGCGTGGATAACATCAGGAGAACAATTAGAGGCGTGGGTCGAAGTCAGAAGCAATCATCAGTGATTAGGTAAAACTAATTCCAATTTTTCACCAAACCCTAATTTACTGTTTTGGGGGTTTTTCTTTTAAAGTGTAATTGGGTATAAATATGGGTTGTGGGTGTTGTTGTAAAGGTTATGCCTGGAATAGCCGGCGTCCAGGACTTTCATGTTCTGTGTAATTTCAGTTTTCTTTTACAATCTTTTTGTTCACTGTTTCTTCCATTTTTATGCCATGTTCATGTTTATCTCACTGCTAAGTTAACTGTTAATGTTTATATTTGCTGTTTAATTTAAGTTAATTTCCTGTTTAGGGTTTGTTTAAATGTCTGTTAGTGTCAACTGTTTAGGTTAAGTCTTAAATGACATGTTTTGTTCACTGTTAGTGGTAGAAATTTAGGTTAGAATTAATGGAAATTGAGATAATTGAGAAATGGGGGGAAATTAGTGTCCATTGTTGCTTGTGATTGACTGTGCTGTTAAAAGACAGTCAATTCTAGGAGAAAAACAGTTGGACAAGCTTCTTCTCCTCCCATTCCATTTACGTATGCCTAGAGCCACTGCCTTGGCCTTGCATTGTCACCACTGTTAGCTTCTCATCTTCACTACCCTTGGCTTAGGCCTTGATATGTAACTGTTTCCAGTCACTGTCATCACCTAGTAGTTTCTTTGATGTTTTTTTTTTAGTTTACTTGTTCATTGTCTCACATTTTGTCACTTTCATTGTCACCCTAACTTTTACTTTGTTCCACTCTGTTTTGCTTTTGTTTTCTGTTTTGTTACTCATTATCTTGTTCACACTGTTTTGTTCACTGCCACTCCAATTCTCCTCCATTTCAATAGCTGCTACTACTTGCCTTGCTCTGCTGCCTTGTCTCCCCCTGCTGCTGTGCACTTGCCCTTTGCACTGCTGCATTGCTTTCCTTCCTCTTCCTACTGCTGCTGCAACTGAGCTTGGCTCACAGCAATCCAAAAGCCCAAGCTCAGTTCTCAGTTCAAGACCAAGCCCAGGTTTGAACCAAAAGTTGAAGCCCACTGTCCATTGTTTGTACAAACTGAAGCCCAGTTCATTAAGGCTCACAGCCCAGTTCATTAAGGCCCAGCCACAGTTTAGGTTAAGGCTCAAAGCCCAATTCAGTCAACTGTTGGCTTAATCAAAAGCCTAATCCAGAGACCAAAGCCCAAGTTCACAGTTCATCATTCAAAGGCCCAAAGCCTAGTGCACTTCAAGACCAACTGAGCCCAAGCTCAGTTCATTTCATTGTTAAAAAACAACCCATTAGGCCCAATTTACTCAAAGGGTATTCAAAGCCCAATAGCCAACTAGAACCCAAAATAGCTAAACACTACAAAACACACCCAGTCTCTGTGGATCGACCCGTACTTGCACGAGCTACAACTGACGACCGTGCACTTGCGGTATTACTGTAGGCCCGCGTTTCATTGCGCTTAATTTTCACGCTTCTCCGGCCTACCAACCATGCTTAGCATTTTTGGTTCCACGATGACCGGCATCACAATGTATTTTGCCTCGTGGCGTGGGAGTTCTCATCTCTTCCGGTAAAGGTAGCTTTGATTTTGTAGATTTTTTACCTCTACCATTAATCAAGAAAACAAAAGATATTAGATTAAGATAAGATAAATGGATGAATTAATCATTGACAAGAATAAAAGTCTAGAACTATAAGGGTGGAGTTCGGTTACTTTAACTTATTTAAAATTTTTTGCGAAACAACCGAACTGTGTTGGCAAAGTTCGGTTATTTAGGAACTCAACATAGTGGCCAAAACAACACAGTTCGGTTAGATTGGATTTGTTGTTTTCTATTTTCGTAATAAGGGTAAAGTTCGGTTACTTTCCCTTATCTAAAAATTTATGCGAACCAACCGAACTGTGTTGGAAAAGTTCGGTTATTTAGGAACTCAACATAGTGGCCAAAACAACACAGTTCGGTTAGATTGGATTTGTTGTTTTCTATTTTCGTAATAAGGGTAGAGTTCGGTTATTTTTCCTTATTTAAAAATTTATGCGAACAAACCGAACTGTGTTGGAAAAGTTCGGTTATTTAGGAACTCAACATAGTGGCCAAAACAACACAGTTCGGTTAGATTGAATTTGTTGTTTTCTATTTTCGTAATAAGGTTAGAGTTCGGTTACTTTCCCTTATTTAAAAATTTATGCGAACCAACCGAACTGTGTTGGAAAAGTTCGGTTATTTAGGAACTCAACGTAGTGGCCAAAACAACACAGTTCGGTTAGATTGGATTTGTTGTTTTTTATTTTCATAATAAGGGTAGAGTTCGGTTACATTGTAGTTTTCAAAACTTTTGCGAAACAACCGAACTGTGTTGGATAAGTTCGGTTATATGAGAACTCAACATAGTGGGAAAAACAATACAGTTCGGTTAGATTGGATTTGTTTTCTTCTTTTGGGAATAAGGGTTGAGTTCGGTTACTTTGTAGTTTTTAAAATGCGAAACAACCGAACACAGAGTTCAGTTACTTAGTTTTAAATCGAAAACAACCGAACTGTTCTTCGTGTTCTTCGTTTTCAGGAAGTTCGGTTAGTAAACTAGGTTTTTTTGGAAAATCGACCTAACTGAACATGGCTCCGTAACTGCTGTTAAAACCCTATTTTGACGATTTCTATTCGATTGAAGCAATCAAAATCAAATTAAAGTGAAGGGTTTGTTGTAAAATACCTCCGGAGTGGTCCCATGACAGAATCAGGTTGCGGCTGGCGTCTTTTATACTCGATGATGCGTTTAGCTTGCGGTTCAACTTCTTCAACAATTTCACCCGGGAGATTTGCTAGATGCCCCAATGGGAGACCTGTTCCTGGGAGTCGATTGGTACTCTTACAACGAACCATTCTTATATTTGATCGATTAATCGATGAAAACGATGTTGAAACGGGGAAGAAGAAGATGAGAACAATTTTCGTTTTTGAAACGGAGAAGAAGAAGAGTAGAACTGTTTCTTTTTGTTTTTGTTTTTGTTTTTATTTTTGTTTTTATTTTAGATAAAGTTAGAGATGGTTATTAGGTTAGGATTAATTTTAATTAGGATAAGGGGCAAATTAGTAATCCCATTTGATTTTAGGACACCTCTTAAAATTGTAGGTGAGTGGCCTAATAGGACCATGCCCCCCGAAAAAAACCATGGTCCCCAAAATATCGTTCTTTCAGAATATACATTTGGGAGAACAGAGCCTTGTAGTTTAATTTGGACTCTTCACACTGATTTTTGTGTTACAGAAACACAGTGATAAGAGTCGTTACCTTCAGTTTAACCCATAGGATCAAGCAGTTTAACTGATACAAGTAATAGTGTACGGTGTATCATATCCGCAAGGTATTATTACTCTGTTTGTCTCTTCCAAACTTGAAATTAAGATGAGAATTTCCTTCAAATTTCCATAGTTCCTTCCCACAAAGACCAACCATCTATCTCCAAGGAATATATATATAGCAACATTACATTTCTGTTCACGGTTGTGCAGAGGATGGTTGAGGTCCACTCCACCCAAAGGGCCAACCAGATTGATCTGTTTCACATATGGCATGCTAGATGAGGTCGCCATCTCTCCAGTGAGCAGGGAGTTTACCCGCCTGCAAGGTAATCAAATGCTCTAATTCAGCTGAATACATCCACAGCTGAATTTTCAGCAAACCCTTGTACGGGTTCTAAATGACGGACCCAGCAGATTGAAAAAAAATACAAAAACCTGTAATTTTCTTTGTTCGACTGCATAAGTTGTTTCTTCCAAGATGTTCACTTGATTTCTTATCTCGAATTTCATTCTTCCACAAACATGTTAATCACCAATCTCCAATTTAGTTCTATTAATGGATGTAGTGCAATGTACGTACTGTCCTTGTGTGGACTACATGCAAAGAAAAGAAGCTTAAATTTCCATTTCCAAGTCAAGAGCACTGTAATACCAATACCGGTCAATGAGAGAAAGCTCAAATCAATTTCAAATCATTAAGTTGGAGTTCTTATAGTTGATTAAGTTAAGGCTATAAATAGCTGGTTTTCTTATATTGAGCCATTCTGCACAAAAGCTTCCAAAATCAACCAATAGAGTAGATTTAATTTCAGTTAGCCATGAATTCATTCATTATGACTACTCAAATAAAACCATTTCCAATTCTTCTTCATTTCTTGCTCGTTATATTCATCAGCATCAGTCCATGCTCATTAGCCGCCTCTAATAATGGATGCCATGAACAGGAAAGAATAGCTCTCTTGAATATCAAGTCATCTTTGGAAGACCCTTCTCATCGCTTATTTTTCCTGGAGAGACAGTGTCCAACATCGAAACTGCTGTGAATGGCGTGGTATTAGATGTTCAAGCGAGTCTTTTCATGTCATATCCATTGACCTTCGAAATATAGACTTGGACTACGAGGTAAATTGTCTCCTTATTTGTTCAACATTACTAATTTGGAGTATCTTGATCTTAGCTTCAATGATTTTCTGGGATCATAAATAACACATCAGTTTTCTCATCTAACAAAACTCACCCATCTGGATCTCTCACTTTCAAACTTTTCAGCGTCCATCTCGACAGTAACCTAACATTTCTGCAATACCTCGACCTATCATGCATTTTCCGAATGGGAGAAAACATTTCTCGATTGCAGCACCTAGACCTTGCTGGCAACACCATAACAAGTTCTATCCATTCTTCAATCTCCAATCTAAAATACCTACACTTTCTTGACTTGTCTGTTAATAAATTCCAGGAACCCATACCTGAATTAATTTGCGAGATTTTTCCTCTTCAACACCTTGATTTACACTATAATAACATAACAGGAACAATACCCAGTTGTATCACAAAGCTCCGAAATCTTAGAGTCTTTAATGTTTACGGAAACTCTATTAGAGGAACAATTTCATTAATCTCTTTGATCGATGCATTGAACCTAACTGAGCTGGACCTGGGGTCAAATAAATTGACCGTAGTTGTAGATCAATACCTAGATCAAAACAAATTTATACTAGAGGATTTAAGGTTGGTATCATGCAATCTGAAGGGATTCATCCCTACTTTCATTTGTAATTTCACACATTTGAAGTACTTGGATTTGTCTGATAATAACCTCACCGGAGCAATCCCTTCTTGCATATCGAAACTAAAAAAACTCTTTCGATTAGATTTGTCGAATAACAGACAGACTTCGTGATCCCTTCCCTCTTTTACCTCCAGATGTCGATAATATTAATTTGTCAAATAACGTACTTTCGGGTTTAATTCCTTCTTCAATATGCTCGCGAAAACCGGAACTAAGAATTGACGTTTAGTCCCAAAGTTACTGGGCTTGGGACACTTTATTCCTGCCATCTCAGGCCTAGTACGCAGAGATCCAAACTCACCAAATTTCATACGGGTTAATCCTTTTTCGACCGATTTAGTCCAGAACCAACTTTTCCTTGGGCAACAGACAAATGTTTTTCGTAATTTAGTTTCTAGTTTTCATTTTCGTTTCATTGAAACAACTCTCCTGGACGAAGAAAAAAAACATAAAGCAACATATCTTCGTTTCAATGAAGTTTCAATTTTCAAACCTAATTACGATAATCGAACATCACTGGATTCATCTTCGGAAAATCTAAATTGTCGTCATCAGTTCCTTTTCTCGAAGATTAACTCAAAATCAATTTGAAAATTTCATCATTTGGAAGAGATTTTAAAGATGAGAACATGTTCTTATCATTTAATTTGAGTTACTCTCCCTCCCTCCTATTGAAAAGCAAAGAGAGAAACTCTTTAAACTCCTCTTCTTTTTCATCGCATCTGAAGATTTAGAGAAATAATTTTTGTTTGGTTAATAGAAAACAAAGTTCATAGACATATTACGGTTCATGGATCTAATGCGTTCGAAGAAGATGTCATTTGTTCAGCTTATGTTTGCCTCAAATCTGCTCTCCTGATTTGATTTCTCAAGTTGAAGACGTTGATGTTCCTGATTTCCCTCGTGGTAAGATTTTATTCTTTTCTTAGCTACACCGCTAGTACATATGTTTTACTTGTAATTGAAATTGTTTTGCATTATTGATCTGTTTTGTAGGAGGAGGAAGTACTTTGAGTAAGTAGAAAAAAAATACAACAGAAGATAATGATTTTGGTGATGACATTTCTGGGAGACTACCTGGACATACAAATAGAATCACCTTGAAGGTAATAAACTCAGAAAATTATTTTTTGCAAATATAATCACCTTATTTGATATATTCATCATAGACATCGTTAAATGTGCATTAGTTTATGTAGACATGGGTACGTTAGTGGTTTACACCTCTAAGAAAATTGAAATGGATGTAGCTAGTAACTATGTGAAACCATGAAATGTTGTATTTGTAAATGTGCATAAGTTTAAGTAGGTAGTTAATTGTTCTAGTGACATTTGTTATTACATGTACATTGGTCTCATAGGCTCCTAAGTCCTAATAATCATAAGTTCTGACATTTGGTAGAAAAAATATTATTTAAGCTTTCGATGATCACGGTCTTTAAGTTGATTCCTGTTCTCATTAGTTTTCCTTTGCAATGTCATCTTATTTCCAATAACTATCACTTGGTGATTTATTCATTTCGTGTATGGATTTTCTCTCCAATTAATCTATGCTCATCTGTCAATTTATTCCCATTTTGCGTAGAATTTGAGTTTATTTTACTTCTGTCAGTTTTGCATTTTTCTCATGGAGTGGGTTTGATATGTTGATAGACTATGATATATGGTAGAAGACCAATGCCAACAAGAATGACAATGGTGTTGATGGGTCTGCCAGGTGGCTGATTTGTTAATTGTCTCCAGTTCCTGAAATAGTTTAAAGTTCTCACAGCCATTCTTTTTTGTTCTTGTTCTCGGTGCAATTGGTATACAACAATCTTGTGCACAAACTCCTACACCCCCATTTCCTCAGAGAGATGATAGAGTCAGTGGCTCAGGTATATCACAAGGAATAGTTGGATATAGTGGCGGTGATAGGGGTCGTAGCCAGAGGTACCACCCTTATTTTGTCAGTTGCCGATTAGCTTGACATTGTCTCTTGACAGTCACATTACCATGCTTCTATAAGTGTACAAATTGGTGCATTTGTAATATGGTGATTTAATTTAAAAAAGGATTTGAAATGGTTTCAGCTGAGACGAACAAAGAAGGTTATAGCTTGAGCATCTGATATGATTGAGTTCAAAGAATGTTATAGCTTGGTACATATTTTTACACTGAAAGATGCATGAGTATGATTTTAGAATCAAAACAGTATGTTCTCTAACTGACTTTGTTAATAACGACAGTGGTCTAATGGGTCGACTGACGAGAATGTGAAAGAAGGATATACATTTATAATTTTGATCAAAGAATGAACAAGTATGTGTCACTCTGTCTCTCTCTTCCTCCCTGCCTTCTCTTATACCAGTACTAATAGTCGCTGAATTTGTATTCGTAATCTGCATTAATAAAGATGTTTACTTCTTATGAAAAGATTGAGCCAGAGGATTTTTTGTGGCACCCTCTTGGTCCAAAGCGAGGAGAGCTGCGAGGTTTCTCTTTCATTCAGTTAAGTACCAAAGAGGTATATCATCCATTACTTTCAACTTCTATGTATTTTTATACATCTATATATTTTTTCTAGGAAGATTCGAAATGCTTGAATAGCAATGTAGTACAGAGTGAGCAGGTTCTAAATAATCTTAGATTTTTAAGATTCATTGTATGTTAATGTGTACATAGTTGTACACCTGTTGATTCTTGATGTGTACCTAATTGTACACCTGTTGATTAATGTGCACACAATTGTATAAATGTTGATTTTTGATGTGTGCATTATTGTACACATGTTGATTTTTGAGGTGCACCAGGTTGTACACTTCTTGATTTTAGATTCACTCTCTAAAATGCGGTGAGATTCTTTGTTTCACTACTGACTTTTCCATTTGTTACGTTAATGAATGTATTAAAAGTGGATTTTGTAACGTAACTTCGATGACTTGAACAAAGGACTAATTGAGAACCAGTTTGTGCATATTTTGTTATTGAATTATTAACGTGCACATAATTGTACACTTATTGATTCTTAATGTGTACATAATCGTACACAATAATTTTTAATGTGCACATAATTGTACACATGTTGATCCTTTATAATTGTACACCTGTTGATCCTTTCTTATACTTTTATGGTAATTGCAGGGCCTTATGTCACTTCCTTGACCATGTGAAATTCGAGAGCAAAGATGACTTTTCTGAGAAGTCCAAAACCTGAGCTCTTTTACTGAACTTAAGGTGTGTCTTTATTTTGTTTGTATGGATTTACTTTTCCTTCTGATTCCTATTCCTTCGAATCCATCTGATCTCCTCCCAGACTTTTTTGCAATTGAACTTTGTTGTTCTCTTTCATATTATACGAAGAGTTATTAAGGATGTGTACATAGGCACCATATGATTGTACACCATTGTATGACCTATTTTGTCGATATATATGACCTATTTTGTCGATATGGATGTGGGTTTGTTAGAATTATTTATAGGTGTGTACATAGTTCTACACCATTGTGCTATCTCAATAGTGTATGCATGTTTTGGGTATAAATGATGGATTTTTGTGAGTGTGTACATAGTTATACATCATTGTGCTCTCTCACGATTTTATGGGTTTTTTTTCTTGGTATGTACATTAGATTTTTTGGGGTTTTGTAGGTATATAGTTGCATACCATTGTACAATCTCACTAATATATGCATGTTTTATAGGCGTGTACATAGTTGTACACCACTGTGCTAGCTCAATAATATATGCATGTTTTATGGGTATAAATGCTGTTTTTTTTAAGTTTGTACATAGTTCTACAACATTATCTTCTCTCACGATTTTATGGCCTTTTTTATGGGTATGTATGTTGGATTTTTTGAATTATTGTAGGTGCGTACACCACTGTACAATCTCAATAATATATGGTTTGTTTTGGCTATGGATGATATATTTTTTTAGGTGTGCACAACATTGTGCTCTCTCAAAAATATAAAAGAACTAATTCTTGATGAAACCCCAAGTTGTTGGTTTTCGATATCATGAGATGATTTTAATAACATGCTTGCTACGTGTATAGGTACTTATCGAGGGAGCTTAAGAAAGTGGAGAAGAATAATGGACGGGATTTAAATATTAACGAGGTATCCAATTCCTTCTTAGTTGATGATTTAACGGATTTGAGCATATCTTTCACTTTAATTTTTGTTGTAACTATTATGGTTCAAATTGGATTAGGTTTGTCTGGACTTTAGTTTGTTTTCTCCCTTAAGAACAATAGTCGCCCTTGAATCTGATTCTAGTAAGCACTTTAGTTTTGTTATGACTAATAGGATTCTAATAATGACTTCATGAGCTTGTGCTTGCATAAATAACTAGGGCGTACTAACTAGTATACTTGTGAAAGTAATTACTCTGTAAGCTTACACTTACGTGTTTTTTTTTGCATCGAGTCCATGTCTTAAATAGCATATAGAGTAACTATGTGTTGCACACCTGTTGATTCTTGATGTGTACATAATTGTACACATACTGATTTTTAATGTACACATAGTCGTACACCTGTAGATCCTTATATGCGCACAATATCTTACTATTGGCTTTAAACTTCTGTTTATTCATTGGAAAATGCATGGTTATGTGAATGAAAGAAAGGCTACTGAAGAACTGCTATAGTCACCACTTTGAAAAAGAAAAGAAGAACTTATGTGGTAAATATTAGTAGTAGAATTTAATGTTTTGTATTAAAAGTATGTGTTTGACTTTAGGGTCCAAATCATGTTGTTGTAACAGCTTGTGCTACTGGTGCATATTATATTGATGATGCTGCGAGGATGATTCAGTTTGTTAGGCTAAATCTTATGACTTTAGGTTCCAAATCAGTTTGATGTGCATGTTTTACAGAAGTGTACATATTGGTGCACCTGTGTAAATCTTATGAAAAAGTACAATTCCCTTGTTTTACAATGGTGTACATATTAGTGCACATGTGGGAAGTAACTCCCATGAAAAAATAGGTTTGTGTGCAGTTGT